>NC_136412.1:307509120-308051620 GCF_051521515.1 Lactuca serriola | reverse complement strand
ACTGGAAAATAGGTTAAGACTCTAAGGACTGACAGTGGGTTGGAGTTCTGCAATGCTCCATTTGACAATTTCTTCAAGACAGAGTGTATAGTGAGGAACCATACTATATGACACACACCACAACAAAATGGAGTGGCATAACGGTTGAACCAAACATTCATGCAACGTGAAAGGTGCATGTGAATATTTGCTAACTTATCTAAGCAATTATGGGCGGAAGCAGTTAACACTGCCTGCTATCTGGTGAACATATCATCATCAACTGCAATAAACTTGAAGAATTCTCAAGAGGTATGGTTTGGGAAACCCTCTGACTACTCTGGTTTACGTATATTTGGATGACCCACATATGCTCATGTGAATGATGGTAAACTTGAGCCAAGGGAAATGAAGTGCATATATCTAGGATATGCGACAGAATAAAAGGTTATCGATTGTTGTGTATAGAAGAAGGAAGAACTCCTAAATTTATCATGAGCAGAGATGTGACCTTTGATGAATCTGTCATGGGTAACCAGGGAGGAGGTGAAACAAGTCAAGTAGGGAACAAAGATCAGGGTGCTAGCCAAAAGGTGGAGTTTGCAACTCTAACTTCAGACATATTTATTATAAGTGACAAGGAGCAAGGCGGCAATGAATAGCCTAGACAAAATGAAACCCACGAGCAACCTATTAGATCTTTGTACAATGGTGTTAATGTCGGGAATGATGATGTGTTTGAATCTATATCAAAGAGAAGATCAAGGAGGGTCATTCGACAACATAATAGATATGTGGGATGTGTGAATTCAAGTGAACTTGACACCATTGTTTTTGCTTTAGCAAATGGAGAAGACATTGACATTGAGGAGCCTCAATCGTATAAAGAGGTTGTGGCGAGTAAAGAAGCAAAGGACTGGTTGATGGCCATGAATGAAGAAATACAATCTTTAGAGAAGAATGAAACATGGGATCTTGTTCCATTACCAAAGGGAGCGAAGTCGGTGGGATGAAAATGAATCTGTAAGAAGAAGGAAGGGATATAAGGATTTGAACCAACTAGGTTCAAGGCAAGGTTGGTGGCGAAAGGGTTTTCTCAGAAAGAATGAATTGATTATCATGAGGTGTTCTCACCGTGTAACATCCCGTTGATGGATTCCTTGGTCTAAACACCAGGAGTTTGGCATACAACGCTCGACGTTCAAATGTCAGGTGTTCTATGATGGACACCAAACGTTTGCACACAGAGACCAGTCCCTAATTTTAAGGTTTTCACCCTATTTAAAGAAGATTTATGACCTCAAAATCCTTCACCACTCCAGCCACCATCCTCATTTCGAAAACCCTAAGTGTGTATGAGAGTTTGAAGCCTTGTGCATCTTTTGGGAACCATTTTAATGTTCTTGATAGAGAAGGAAGATCATTAGAATGTTGGTTGCTCTCAAGCTTGTAGATATGGACTCTTGGCATCTTGGAGCATCATTTTATGGTATAGAGTTCTAAAACTGATCAACATGTATCTGGATCTTGCTTATGTTAGAAGTTTATGCTTATTTGGGTAGGAGCTACATTAGACCAAAGGAGTTGTCCTTTTGAACGTTTTATGGTAGATTTGTTGGGTTTTGAGCATTCTAACACTCCTAAGGTGTTCATGCAACCCTAAATACCATAGATCTATGTTTTCTCTATTATACATGCAAATATGAACTTTCCAAGGTATTACCTATAACTAGCATACAATTGTCATATACAACACAAGAATCTAGTTAGGATAACATACCTTATTGTGGAGCTTGAAGTCTTGATGTATCTAGCCTTAAAAGCTTATCCCCAATAGTGTGGAAGCCTCAAGTGGAACCACAACACATCATGGATAAAGAATGAACTTGAGAGATAATCTCCATGCACCAAAAACTCCATAAACTCTAAGAATAGAGTAAGTCACGATTTTTGGGCTAGAAGCATCTATTTATATGTGTGAGGAATCCAAAGGTCATGGGTATAACCTATAACCCAAATCCATACCCATGGGTTTAATGATCCATGGTTCATGTGGCCCAACTCTTTATGTATCCATACATAAACTTGGTCCAACATGGATCATAACCCAACACATATAAATATAACTAATTAACATAATTAGTCCCCATAGATTTAACTAGTCTCTTTTGATCACTAAATTAATTCCAAATTAATTATTGATCAATACTAATTAAAACACATGATTTCATATTAATATATTATAACTTATAATATATTAATAAATCATATCCAACATCTTCTCTCAAAAGTCCATCCTAACAAATTGCCCTGATGATATGCAACCCAAATGGACCATGCTACTCTCGGGTCAAGTACATACCAGTATTAGTTATGGGCTTAGACATCTAATCCAACAAGATTAAGTAATAAAAGTGTGATCTTGGACATTCCTTTCACTCCATGCAAGTTTTGAGGTGTCTTGATGGGTTAAGGAGTTGGATTTAGACGTTCCATTATGATTGGATCTGAAGTTTGGACATGATATCTTAAGCCATTAAGACACTGGTTTGGAAGTTGGTAATCAACGAGCAAACGCCAGGTGTTTGCATCGGAACGCCAACGTTCGGACGTCATACGTTCTCAACAGAAGCCCAATGGATGGATTTTGGGCCTTGGGCCATTAGGGGTTTTGGGCTTAGTTTAGTTGGGATTGCATATAAAGGAAAAAATGTTCTTTTTACCTCATCACGATGATGAATAGACTAGACCATGGGTTTGGGTTAAACCCTAATTATTGATTGGGTTTGTTTCTGGTTTTGGTTTTGCGTGAGGAGCAGTGTTCGTTGTGGATCGACTGTTGTTTCAGTAGATGTGAATTTTCCTCACTCCACTCATGGGTCTAAGGCATCAAGGCCGGCCCATTGGATTAACATCATTTTATACATTGATATGTTGAGTATGGAATAGATCTACATGATTATATGTTAGTTGTCGATATGCTTAGTTTGGTAGATCTGTAGGACTACCGGTGATTCTGTCTGCATGATTATCTGTCTGGTGAATATATTTGTTATCTGTTATATGTCGACATATTGTGTTAGGTTGAGGTTGTATTGCTTTGTTTTGTAACCAGCAAACCCTGGAGCATTCCAGATATGAACTGAGGGTCGGGTAGGGCATGCCAGACTCATACTGAGGGCTCAAGAGAATTCTAGATACGAGTTGGGGACCGGTTGGTATGCCAGAATCGTACTAAGGGATTGATGGTATACCATTTCGATCACTGAGTTGACCTGTTGTATATTGGCATTCCATTCCGATGATTGATTGGTCCAAGGAGCAAGCCAGACAAAAGTTGTAGGCCCCGAGGGCAAGTCGGACTTATGTTGTGGGCTCAGGAGCAAGCCAGCTATGAGTTGTGGGCCCGACAGGCAAGTCATACTCATATTGTGAGCTCATGGGTAATCTAGTCTTTTAGATGTGGACCCAATACATGTTATTTGTATATGTTATCTGTTGTGTGTTGGTACTTCGGGGGAACTCACTAAGCTTCATGCTTACAGTTTTAGTTTATGGTTTCAAGTACTTCAGAGGACCGTGGCAAGGCGAAGGTGTTACCGTACATATCCTTGGTTTTACGACTGACTGGATCTTGGGAGACTCTAATTTTAAATAATGTTTTGGAAATAATGGTTTTGTAAACACTTTTATTAGTAAATGGTTTTTTTGAAAGGTTTAAATTTCTTGAAATTTTTAGGATGTTACAAGTTAGTATCAGAGCATTGGTTCTGTGTGAATCTAGTCTCAAACTAAGGAACTACAAATGTTGTAAAAATGTTTTTCAAGATTGTTTTCAATATTAATCAGGAAAGGATGTAATGTGTACGATCTACCAGAGCCAGTAAGTATACCCCAAGTTACCACACTGTTATTTGATATTATGTTTATGGTAGAACAATATGCTAGTGATACGTTAGGGATCTTAAGGAATTGCATGATAGAATTGTCCGATACATGATGCCTTAGTTCTTATAGAGTTCTCTTGCTGATTTTTGTATGAATCTTTCGGGTGTGAACTAACTACTAATTGAATACGTTAAGTCACAAGCTACACGGGTTAAATAATTTTAGAGTGTAGGGTTTGGTCCTATTGCGCAACTCTTGTATGAGTCCAACCGTTGTAGAGTTGAATCTTTTAATCTAAAATTATTTAATTCATGTTGCATGTGATTATATTCATGTAGTCGTTAACCAGAACCAATGGGGTTCGTTTGGTAGTTGAAGGCAGGGTAAGGTGTGGATCCTAGGATAGCCTAGGGAGTATGCAATACTCATGATGTGCTTTTTAGAAACTATTGGGAGTATCATTATGAATGAGTATGTGTGTGAGCGGTTGTCCTGCGAATGAATATTTTAGACACTATCGAGAGAGTAAGGATAGGATGTATGTGTATCCTAGTTGTTGTATTAGTTTTGGGTGGTTGTGATGATCCTTGAGACAAATACGGGTAGGTGTGGAAGTTATTATGGGCCCATACTACTGAAAGCACAAGACCTGTATGCATAGCAAGGAAGTCACAACCCCAAAGGGTAGTCTCGTCATGTGGTTGTAGGAATATGTATTGTGGCATTTATGATGCGTTTGGTTCATTTCCAGTATGGAGTTTGGTGGTTGTCGAGGCCAACAAAATTAATAACCCTAAATCTTTTACACTAAAATAGTGTATAGTGGTAAAGGGATCGTATCCACAAGAATTGGTTCAATTTTATAACTCTATGAAAAATCTCTTCGTAAAAATACTTGTAGAATGACAATAAATTAAAAATGGGGGGTTTGTTCTTTTGAAATACTTGAAATAAACTAGAATTAAACTAATTTAAATAAACAATTTTAACAAAAATAAGATTTTGATGTAAAATCAATAAGAGAAGGATGGTTGACTTAAGGTTCCTCACTTTAACTTTTGATGAGCATATCATTAGAATCCAATGGTGCAATACTTGATTTAAATCCTCAATTTGGCCATAGTAATCCAAGAAGCTTGAGATTACCTAGACTTTTCTTAGTTTTTAAAATGGTTAGAGAAGCTCATAACAATTTCCTTAGTCAAAGTTACAATTTCCATTAAGCATGTAATTAGTGAAAGTCAACTAGCATTAAGAACTAAAAAGTCACCAAATCCAAGAGGAGTCAATTGCTTTCACTACCATGTTGGAGAAAATGTTTTTATGATTGTGTGAAGCAAAAACAACACAAGAATCATTTGTTGATTGCTAATTTGAGGATCCTTTACTTAATCAAGAAATTAGCCAATTAATCACCGCAAACACATTTAAACTCATGAATAAAAACATACTAGTAGTGATAATATGTTAAAACACAAAACATTTCCATAAAGATTTAAGAACAAGTTCATGGATTCTTCAACATTCAACAAAAGTTCAAAGGATTCAACAAAAAGTCAACCAAGATTAGTTTAGTCAAGCATGACTAAACTCAAAGAAGTAAAGTTAGTTAAGATTGTACCAAACATTTGACAAGAATCAAGAGATGAAAAGATGAAGTTCTTCAAGGTTTTTGGCCTTCAAATTGCTCCAAAACTCCAGAGAGAATGCCTCCAAGTTGGATTTAAAAGATAAGGCTGAAAAGGCACACCAACCTTCCCAATATAAAGCTCTAGACAAAATCCCGAATTTGCCCTTGTCAGGAATCTACGTGGGCCGCCCCCCACAGCTTAACCATTGGCCCAGTTCGAGTCTAATCAGCTTCTAGCCCAATTTTCTTCAATATTTCTTCAATTTGAGCCCAATTTGCCTCTCCACATCACTCAAAGCTTTCACAAACTCCTAAACATCGATCTTGCATACTCAAGAATTCTCCCGTGCCTTTCAAATTTAAAGTTCAACACTTCTACGCCTTCAAGCAATTGACAAGTCCACTCCATGAATCACCTCCATATCCATCAAGCATGAAATCCCCATTTCCATTCAATCACAATCACCTCCCAAAAATCCCGCTCCGCTAGTCTCCAAAAAATCTACAATAATACTCAAGAAACTAGAAAGTACCCGAAATGGTCATAAATATAACAAAAAGGAAAATATGCATGGAAATCAACTAAAATGCGAATGACATGTGCTAAAAAACTATTAAAAGAAGTAAATAAAATGAAGCTATCAGAGTTCATGAGGGGATCTGGTTCGGGATGTGGAGCTGATGGCCAAGGTAGGTCGGGGTGGACTGTTGATCAGATACGGGGGATGATTACTGTTGAGGTTTCACAAATATTACAGGAAGAATTGTCGGGTATCATGGATTGGGTCACTGGCAAGCTAATTGCCAAGCTCGAGGAGCGAACTGCAACCTATAGGAGGGACTGTCGAGATGACTATTATGGTAGATCTTGATGTGGGGACATGACTCGAAAAAGAGAAGAGGGCTATTTCAGCGGTGGATGAAGAGTTTGAGGCTGCTAACATGGGTGCTGGAAGCTAAGTGAGCTCTGATATATGCAAAAAGTATGGGGGAACCCACGAGTTTGTTTGTCACAAGTTCGAATGTTATAAGTTTGGAGAAAGAGGGCATGTATTTCGTGACTGCAAGAAGGATCATATGTGTTTCCACTGTCACCAGTCGGGTCATCTTAAACCTGACTGTCCTTCTTGGATAACGGAGGGAGTGCAAGCCCAGATGCCTGCTGTCCTGTGAGAGGTCAAGGTTGAAACACAAGAAATAATAGGTATGAAATTTTGATCCTCAGTGTAATTTTTTAATGAATAGTTATTAGTGTAGTAACCTGTTAGAATTAGTATGCCAGCGTGGGAATGCGCAGGAGGATTGATGTGGTATGGATGTTTAATGATGCGATCAAGGGTCTGTTTTCATTGGATATAGGAAAGTCAGGTACCAGATTGACGATTGGGGATTGCAGGCAAGGTGTGTATGTTTTGGATCATAAGTCGGTGTTTCCGTATACATTTGCATGAAATCCTTAATGTTAAAGTGGATATGATTGGGAATTTCAGAGGTCTTCAACTGAAATCCAGAATTCTCTTAGGATTTGATTGGTCCTTATCTAGAAGATCATACCGAGTGTGATATGCATTCCAAGAGTCAAGGACGGTTTGTACCTGGTTGAGCCGATTGAGTTATGGTTTGGTTCAACACCAGTGGGTGGTAGTTCGAACCATAAATATGGGAGAACTAGGTATTCTTCTTGGAGGGATCATCGATATGTTTGAGTTTGTGATATTGTAAGAATGGTTCATAGGGATCAGCGGTGCGAGTATGTGGGATCTCGGTTCAAAGTTTGGTCAAGCTGGAGGCATAGAGCAAGCGACTATCGGATATAGGTGTTCAGGTGGTACACGATTTGTCTCTCAGTAGGAATTGGTTGGTCAAAGAGATCATTATAGTTATTGTTTCCTTTTGGAATGCCAATGAGTGGACGAGGAGTCGTTGGGATCAGTTAGGTTGAGTATCGGTTGTTGAAGGATTTGTCAACTCGTTGTTTGGATTGATTTTTTTTTTTCAGTTTAGAGTGGACATGTGTCGACCGGTAAATTAGTTCCAGAGATGGATATGTTCAGCTCTGCATGGGTTTTGGTTCTCTGGATTAAGTATTAATGTGTTCTCGACCATTGGTCACTTCATGCATCATCAAAATGGAGATTCTTCGAAAGTGTTGGATTATATCGGACGAAGTTCAACGGATTCATTAACATATCGTCAAGTTCGGCTCGATTTTAGACGATGTTCTTAGTTTTTGGGAGTCCAGAATCTGGGGTTATTATTTGGATGGACCTAACTAGAGCCTTAGTAGCATTTTCGGATGACCCTTAAACTTTTAGCAAGATAGTTTTGTATTGATGGGATATGTTCAGTCTCAATCAAGTATCGGATCTCGTTTCGATTGGTCATGAGGATGTCTTCTATTAATGATTGAGGTTTGTCGTTTCGATATAACACTTGTATTTCTTCCCTTTTTGGATGAGGTTATGGGTTCCCTTAGGGTGTGCATTGTGGTTAATTCATCATGCATTGTCGAGAGGAGTCTTTATGAGTTTGTCAAGATATCATTAGAGCACCGAGATCGAATTATTTGCCTGGTTCTTTTTGGAATATATCATGTGAATTGGAACAAGAGTACGACTGTTTATCCTATTCTTAGGTCGTGTGCGACCGTGTTTTCTTCGGATTCTACTGTAACGACCCAAAAATCATGACTAAAAATTTCTTTTAAACATTACTAAAAAATAGATTTATAACAACGTATCATAAGTCAAACATAACTTTTGAGTATTAAATTCAAAACATAATATCATTATCAGAGTCAAACATTCCCAGGCTAACTGACTATGGTGTGTGCTCTGCAATCTTCCCGAGCTCCTCTTTTGAAAACCGAGTACCTGAAACCAAAACTGAAAACCGTAAGCACGAAGCTTAGTGAGCTCCCCCAATCTACCACATACCACACAAAACATATAAAGCACATATTGGGCCTTGCCCACTGCATCAGACCGAAGTCCGGACTAACTGGGGCCTTGCCCCCTGCATCGGACCGAAGTCCGGAAACTGACTGGGACCTTGTCCCCTGCATCGGACCGAAGTCCGGACTAACTGGGACCTTGTCCCCTGCATCGGACCGAAGTCCGGGCTAACTGACTGGGACCTTGTCCCCTGCATCGGACCGAAGTCCGGACTAACTGGGACCTTGTCCCCTGCATCGGACCGAAGTCCGGGCTAACTGACTGGGACCTTGTCCCCTGCATCGGACTGAAGTCCGGACTAACTGGGACCTTGTCCCCTGCATCAGACCGAAGTCCGGGCTAACTGACTGGGACCTTGTCCCCTGCATCGGACCGAAGTCCGGACTAACTGGGACCTTGTCCCCTGCATCGGACCGAAGTCCGGGCTAACTGGGGCCTTGCCCCCTGCATCGGACCGAAGTCCGGACTAACTGGGACCTTGTCCCCTGCATCGGACCGAAGTCCGGGCTAACTGAACAGAACATAACATAAACATATCAACTAGCATGAACACACGTATACTGCATACTACTTCGGGCCGTAGCCCGGAACACATAACACATAAATCCTGTCTGAGCCACGAAGGCATCAAACATACTAACTACTATATCAGATCAACATCCGAAAACTACTGCTAGCTAAACGGGCCGGCATTGTGGCCTTAGACCCATTCCTACTGGAAGGAGACTCACCTGAACTGCTGAGCCCTGCTGATAAACCTCTGGCTGCTACTCGACAATCCCCTGAACCGCTGCTCCTCTAGCTCTCCGAGCTATCAATATACATATAACACTTAATCTGACAGTCAACTAAGTCAACTCTGGTTAAAGTCAACCTTCCAGGTCAACCTTACTCGCCGAGTCTTCCTAAAGACTCGCCGAGTTCATAAGCTCAGGGTCTTTCTTATTCGCGACCCGACTCTCCGAGTCAGTCCATGACTCGCCGAGTCCAACTAGTTCCAAGTCCTGACCTGTCCAACTCGCTGAGTCACCACCCGACTCACTGATTCGAGTCTCAACTCAAAGGGTTTAGGGTTTCGCGATCTGACTCGCCGAGTCCAAGAACAGACTCGCCGAGTCCTAGACAATCTTCAACCAACTCGTCGAGTTGTTCATCCAACTCGCCGAGTCCATGCCTAACTTCATCCGACTCGACGAGCTGTTCATCCTACTCGTCGAGTTCCTCCTCATCTTCAAGCTACTCGCCGAGTCCACTCGAAGGACTCGCCGAGTCTATCCAGTCCTCAATCCATGCAGTGGCTTTTCGAGCCAAACAGAGCTTCCAACTCATAGATCTATACTTCTAGGGCCTATTCCCCACGTAAAGTGGCAAACTTTACGTGTAGATTGAGAGATCTAAGATCAAAACACACTAAACTAGGGTTTATGGCAAACATGCCTCTTCAACATACCAAGGGCTGATACTTTAGGGGATTCAAGACCAAAACAAACATGGATCTGAGGTAGCAACCTCAGATCTGAACCTCCAACTCGAATTGGTTACATATCATACCAATAATGACCAAAACTCACACATAAGAATAGATCTAGATGCAAAGGGAGTCCAAGCAACAACTTATTACCTCCAATTGGTCTGAAATGACTCCTCAATCCCAGATCTACAGTCCCTTCTTGCACCTCCAAGGTCTTTCTTCCTCCTCCAAGCTTTAGTGCACTCTTCAAGGCAAGATCTAGCTCAAAAACGGATATGGCGGCTAGGGTTTGGTGTTCTGAGGTAAAGAGGCAGTAAAGGAACCCTAGGAAGGAGAATGAGACGCTTAAATAGGCTCCAAGTCCCGGATTTAGGGTTTTCCTCATTCAGACCCAACTCGTCGAGTCTCCTTGGCCGACTCGCCGAGTCGGTCGCTAACACATCAACCGGGATCCCGCTCGGACTCGCCGAGTCCCTCCATGGACTCGCCGAGTCTCCCCTAAACTTGAGGTTTTCTTTCTTTTCTTGGCTTTCCAAATTTTGGGGTGTTACATCTACGTTGGTGGTAACTTGTTCTATGAAATAAATTGTGTGTGGTAAAAGAGTACGACATTGTTGCACTCAGTTGGCGCTGTGAGGGACGTCGATTGTGTACATGCAAGGCGGTGGAATGAGGCTGAGTATCTTTAGGCCCCATGGTGCCGGTCATGAGTTTCCAGGCCAAAGATGTAATGTCGATTAGATCGGTGTAATATCGGGAGCATTCCAGACTCATCTTGTAGGCTCGGAGGCAATCCACACCTATGTTGAGGACCTTGTAGGGCCCAATGATCATGGATGTTCATTTCTTCTACTTGTGATACTTTCGGTGTTGGCGCATTGATGGAAATCGGGAGACTCAATAATCAGCTGGTTGGATAAAGTGAGCAGTTAAGGGTTGTTGGGAGGATAAGTCGTGCATCAGAAAGTCTATGTGGAGTGTTTGCATTATGAATCTTGTTTGTTTGCAAGTTGTTATTAGGTGTTAGACTATTAAGGTTGGGTATCGGTTATGAAGTCTCAAATCATAAAGTTCGTTGTGAATGTCTCGAGTGATTTGACAGGTGGGGGTACCCCTGAGTTCATAAGGATTGGAGGCAAATGTGAAAATTCTTGGATTTCTCATATTTTCTCGTAGGAGCAGTGGTTTGAAATGGAGGGTCAGGGAGTCAAGGGTTTATTTATGGCTTTTGATACATATTATGGATTTGGAATTTGTGGAAATTCGCGATTGGTCTGTTTGGGTTTTTTTCCGTGCGTTTGGTAGTGGTCATAGTCAAGGGAAAGGGGTGGATTCAACAAATGGATGAATATCAGTCTTGGAATATGGGTTCTGAAATTTAGATTCAGTGGGTTTCCGGTCTTAGGAAGCATATGGATAGAGTTGATTCGGCGTTAGTAGCCTTGAGAGTCCCCCACTTTGTGGATCTCTCTCTAGACTTTTGGTCTTAACCAGGGAATTGTGGAATATGCTAGCATTGTTTTGTGCCTCTTTGCACTGGTTATCTAGTTGAGGCTCGTGTTTAGAGTCACCTTGTTTTCGGATGAAGGGTTCAACAACAGAGAGCGGGTAGGAGTCATGATTCCCAGTAGAATCAGCACGGTAAGTCAGGATTGGAAGGGTTCTGTATTGTTTAGATGGTAAAGATATTCTAATAATCGTGTTCCGAGATAATTGTGATGATTTCTCCAGTGATGAAGTTAGCAGGTCAAGGATGGGATGGGTAGTCAACCGCCTGAATGAGCCAACTTTTAGTTCGGATCGGGTTATGGGAGGACCGTCTGAGTGATCTGAGGTGGAGATATGGAAACACTACCATGGGTTAGTTAATGAATCATACTTTGAGGATGAAGTCTAAGTCAAGTTTGGGATAATTGTAACATCCCGATGATAGGGTCCTTGGTCCAAACGTCAAGCGTTTGGCATAGAATGTTCGATGTTCAAATGACAGGCATTCTATGATGGATGCTATGCGTTTACACGTAGAGACCAAACCCTAATTTTAAGGTTTGCAACATATTTAAAGATCATTTTGACCTCAAAACCCTTCACCACTCAAACCTCCGTCATCATTTCGAAAAACCTGACTATATATGAGTGTTTGAAGCCTTGTGCATCTTTTTGGTATCATTTTAGTGTTCTTGATAGAGAAGGAAAATCATTGGAGTGTTGGTGTTGCTCTCAAGCCTGTGGATTTGGACTCTTGGCGTCTTGGAGCATCATTTTGTGGTATAAAGTTCTGAACTTGATCAACATATCTCTAGATCATGCTGTTGGATAAGGTGTCTAAGTCCATAACTATATCTGGTATGTACTTGACCCGACCCGACATGGTCCATTTGGGTTGCATGGCATCATGCATTTGGATAGACTAAATAAGAGAATTAACACTTGTGGTTTATTAATATATTATAAGTTCTAATATATTAATAGTATTATTTAATTAGTATTGATCAAAGATTAATTTGGAATTAATTAAGTGATCAAAAGAAGACTAATTAAATATATGGGTTGATTATGTAAATCATCCATAACTTGTATAGTGGGATAAAGGGTCCATCGGTTATCAAGTTGGGCTAATGTCCATAGGATGCTCCATGGAGGTTTAAACCCATGGGTCATGGAAATGAAGAGTCATGTTACATTAGGGTTTACATGGTGTAACCCTAAATGTAACACACTATATAAAGAACATGTTAACCACCAAAATCGGCTACACAAGAAAGAAAGAGGGCTAGGCCGATTTTTAGAAGTGTTCTACATACTCTCAAAGTCATTCCAAAGCATTTGGTGTTGTGTGAAACATTTGAGGCATCACACTTGGGGTGCTAGGCTCTCAAGGTTTTCAAGGAATCAAATCAACTACAAGGTATGTAATTCTAGTCATCTTTTATGTTTAAAGTTTCCCATGTATGCTAGATAGGTTTATGAACCTTGGAAAAAGTATTTTGCATGTATTTTAGACAAACATAGATCCAAGGTTTTATAGGGTTGCATGTACAATTAGGAGTGTTAGAATGCTCAAAACCCATCAGTGGTATCAGAGCCTAGGCTTGTTTGTTTGATATTTGATGCAAAATAGTGAAAAAAAGTCGAATTTCATGATGTCTGCACAGGGGACTCGCTGAGTCCATGGGGGGACTCGACGAGTCCAAGCATAAATTCAACCAACTCAGCGAGTCAGTTCATGCACTCGACGAGTTGGTCAGTCAGAGTGTATATTTTCAACTTTTGCTGCTGGAAATGGACTAGAAACATTACCCTAAACTGTTTTGGTGTTATAAAACTTATGTTAGATGGTGTAATGGTTGTTCTAATCCATTTACAATGGCTAATATCAAAATTACATGATTATATGTGTTCATATGTTCTTGGAAATTTTGATATGACTAATCATATTCTTATGAATTCATGATAGATCATAGGAATTACTTGTTTAATGCTTAATTCATAATCTTTATGTGTTTTAATGGAGTCCATAACTTTTCCTCAAGTTATGGATAACCAAAAGTCACTTTGTATTAAAACCATTAAAAGAACACATAAGTTACAAAAATGAAGAACCTTCATTTTAATAACTCATAAGTTATGAATTGAAAGGTTTTGTAAAGTTACAAAACTTTCCCTCAAGTTTTGGAACATGTAAAGTCATCTAATAAACTTTAGTTCCAACCCCTAGAATTTTAAAAGTTAAAATTCAACCCTTATACTTTATAATATTATAAGTTTAATATATATATATATATATATATATATATATATATATATATATATATAAGATCAAGTCATTTTACCATTAGTAGGCCTCATTCACGAAGCCGATCTATAAGGGGGTATAAGGTTGTTGCCTATAAAATGGCAGGTTAATGGGTGTCCACTCTGATCCACCGATTCCTTGACTGGTGGAGGGTCGTTAGCCGAACGGGTAGGACAACGACTTAAAATTCTCATTAAAAGTATAATGATTATTATAAAGTAACTAAATGTGTTTTTTATAAATTCCCAATCTTAGTTACTTTAAGAAAATATGAATAAGATGCTAACCCATGAAATTACACTTTGCACTTTGATTAAGTCGTTAGTGGAGTGTGTGTGGTTAACCGACACACTAACTAAGACTTAACAAGGTAGGCAAAGGGTGACTTATGTTTTTTCATAGGTCGGTGGAGCACGTGTGATTAACCAGCACATTGATTAAGTGAAAAACATTAAGGGTACCAAGTAATTTGCATGGTTACTTCACACCTTGTTTTGTGATCCTCAGTATCACAGTCACAAAACATGAAGGGCACACTCGAGATTGAAACATGCCATTGAAAAGTTCAATGAATCTCAAAAGAATCTAGGAGTTTCTAAAACCAAATAAAAACCTAATTCTATTTCATTTTTCATGGTGGAAATTGGTGAATCGTCATTCACATACCTTTCAAATATGTAATAGATTGGATTACGACATCCATTTTCTAATTTACAATACATTGTGATTGGATCCTAGCCTTAATATCACATTTGGGTGTTTTATTAAGGACTGTCTCTATATCTAAACTAAACTTGTTTTCTTCTTTTCAGATGTCTTCCAACAATGATGTTTATGGCTCAAACCATACCGACTCCTTCTCTCTCATGAATCTTTGTAGGAGAGTCATCTTTGATGGATCCAACTTTACACATTGGATCAGGAACACCAGGATGGTCACTCGTTATGAGAACAGAGAATATGTTCTCGAAAAGGAGCTTAAGGTACCCGAGCAAACTGCTACTCCTAAGGAGCTTGCTGAATATGAGGCACATGAAAGAGATGCTACCAAAGTGGCATGCATCATTATGGCCACTATGGTAGCCGAGCTCCAAAAGTCCTATGAGGACTACTATCCTTTTGAGATGCACCAGGATTTGATGGACCGCTACCATCAGAGTGCTCTTCAAGAGCGATATGAAATCATCTCCTCCATGATAACAACCCAAATGAAGGATGGTGAAGCCATCATGGGCCACATGCAGAAAATGCAAATATATGTGGACCGTTTAATGAAGCTGAATGTGAACTTCCCCGAGGAGTTGGCAATAGAAATCATTTTGCATTCCTTACCATCGTGTTATGATCAATTCTGCATGACATATCACATGAAAAAGGAAGAAGTCACCCTCATAAAACTTCAAGGACTCTTGAAGACCGTCGAAAGTGGTCTAAAGGGTAAGTCGGTTGTTACCACTCCTACTCCTACTCCAAACTCCGCACCTATCCTGGCAGTCGGGAAGAGTAAAAGGAAGAAGAGGAAGAACCCTTCGAAGGGTACCAAGGGTAAGAACCTTGATGGATCCTCTTCAAGCGGAACCAAGAAAGGTTTCGTCACTCCTTCTTCTGATCCCATGGAGGCTGAATGCTTCTATTGCCATGAAAAGGCACACTGGAAGCGGAACTGCCCAAAATACTAGCAATACTTGAAGGATGGGAAAGTAAAACCTAACCATGCAGGTATTTACGCTATATTATCTAGTAACTAACCCTATTCTAACTATTGGGTCCTTGATACCGGCTGTGGTATTCATATTTGTTCAAATTTGCAGGGACTAAGAAGAAGTGAGAATGTTGAGTATGGAAAGATAAACTTGATCATGGGGAATAGGAAAGCTTCACATGTCCCCAAGATTGGAGTTTATACTTTGTTGCTAAGTAGTGGGTTTACATTATAGTTTATATTTGAATAAATGTTATTATTCGCATGAAATGGCAAGAAATATTATTTCCTTTCATGCTTTGTACAAACAAGGGTTTACCTATTCTTTTGATAATGAAGTTGGTGGAATAAATGCTTTCTTTAATAATGTGTTTTATTTTAAAGCATTACCTTGTGATGGTGTGTATGAAGCTATGTTTGTTGTAGACAACTTAGGAAATAATGTGTTGTGTATTGATTCTACTAATGATAATAACTTGGATAAAACATCATTATGACATTGTCGTCTTGGACATGTAAGCAAGAAATGCATAGGCTAACTCCAAAAGGATGGAGTTTTGGAGTCATCTGACCTAAAGTAAGATGATAGCTGCGAATCATGTTTACTTGGAAAAATGACAAAGTCACCCTTCACAGGTTCTTATGCTAGGGGTGAAGGTTTGTTGGATCTAGTACAAACGGATGTGTGTGGACCCTTTAAAGTTGCCACAGGGGATGCTAATCGTTATTATGTGCCTTTTATAGATGATTATAGTAGATATGGATATGTCTACTTAATTAAGCATAATTCAAGGACTTTCGAAAGGTTTAAAGACTTTAAATAGGAAGTCGAGAATCAATTGGGCAGGAACATTAAGATGCTTCAATCCGATCATGGTGGTGAGTATTTTAGTACAGAGTTCCTTGACTATCTTAGGGAATGTGGGGTTGTCTCACAATTGACACCTCCCAGGACACCACAATTGAATGGTGTAGCTGAGAGGCGTAATCGAACCTTATTGGACATGGTTCGTTCCATGATGAGTCGAGCTTTGCTACCAATCTCATTCTGGGGGTATTCCTTAGAGATTGCTGCCCATATCCTTAATATGGTCCCTGCAAAGAAGGTTGCCAAAATACCTCACGAGATGTGGACTGGAAAAGTTCCTAATCTAACCCACATCAAGATTTGGGGTTGCGAAGCTTTCATGAGACGTGACATTCATGATAAGCTCGAACCTTGAAGTGAGAGGTGTATTTTTATCGGCTACCCACATAAATCCTTTGGTTACCTCTTTTACATACCTAGTGATAATGTGGTCTTTGTAGCAAGGAGGGTTGTCTTTCGAGAGAGAGAGAGAGAGTTCATAAGCCAAGGAAACAGTGGGAGGCAAATTGACCTTGAAGAAATTCAAGAGTCAAGTGGTGAAGGAACCTCAAACCCTAGCAATCAACTTAAGGAGGAAACTCCTGTTGATCCAATTGACGAGTTTGTACCTCTGAGGCGTTCCACAAGGGTTAGGAATGCACCTGAGCATTACTATGGTTTCCATATTACTGCGGAAGGTGTGACACTTATCAGTGATGAGACACTGGTAAGTCTGGATGAACTTAACAACTATGAGGAAGCCATGGCAGGCCTCGAGTCTGCTAAATGGAAAGAGGTGATGGACAGCAAGATACAGTCCATGTATGACAACCAAGTTTGGGACTTGGTTGACAATGTACCAGGTCGTAAGACAGTTGGGTGCAAATGGATCTTCAAGAATAAGACCAACATGGATGGTAATGTACACACGTATAAGGCGCGACTGGTTGCAAAGAGCTTTTCTCAAACTCCGGGAGTTGATTATGATGAGACATTTTCACCAGTAGCCAAGATTAAATCTATTAGGGTATTGTTATCCATTGCTGTATTTCATGACTATGAAATATGGCAAATGGATGTCAAAACCGCCTTCCTTAATGGAAAGTTGGCTGAGGATGTTTACATGAATCAACTAGAGGGTTTTGTCAATACATAATACCCTAATAAAGTGTGTAAGATTGAGAAATCCATCTGTGGATTGAAACAAGCACCTCGCAGATGGAATCTTTGCTTCGATGAGAAAGTCAAAGAGTTTGGTTTTTCGAGGAGTGAAGATGAATCTTGTGTATATGTCAAGGCTAGTAGGAGTATAGTCGGTTTTTTGGTATTGTATGTGGATGACATGCTACTCATATGAAATGACATCCCAACCTTGCGAGAAGTGAAGTCCTGGCTTGGGAAGTGTTTCGCTATGAAGGACCTTGGAGAAGCTGCCTATATCCTAGGGATAAGGATTCTGGGAGACCGGAGTAAAAGACTAATTGGACTTAGTCAGAGTACATACTTGGATAAAGTGCTAAAGAGGTTCAGCATGCAAGATTCCAAGAAAGGAGAGTTACCCATCCAGAGTAACGTCAGATTGAGTAAGACTCAGAGCCCGAGTACTGAGGCTGAGATAGCAGAAATGAGTCGAGTACCTTATGCTTCTGCTGTAGGCTCGATCATGTATGCTATGACTTGTACTCGTCCTGATGTGGCCTTTTCCTTGAGCATGGTCAGCAGATATCAGGGGAACCCTGGTAAGGCTCACTGGACTGCGGTAAAGAATATCCTCAAGTACTTGTGGAGGACTAAGGACTGGGTCCTTACCCTTGGTGGGAGTGATGACTTGAGAGTTGTAGGGTATAGTGATGCTAGCTTCCAGACTGATAGGGATAATTTCCACTCTTAGTCGGGTTGGGTCTTTACCTTAAACGGAGGAGCAATCACTTGGAAAAGTTCCAAGCAGGAGACAGTGGCTGATTCAACCTGCGAATCAAAGTATATTGCGGCAAGCGAGGCAGCGAAGGAGGCAATATGGCTGAATAACTTCATTGGAGACCTTGGAGTTGTACCAGCTATAAAGGAGCCTATGGAAATCTTTTGTGATAGTGAAAGTGCAGTTGCCTTGGCGAAGGAACTAAAGGATCACGAGAGATCTAGACACATTGACAAAAAATACCATTTCATCAGACATCGAATAAAAGAAGGACTCCTCGTGGCAAAGAGGGTATCATCGGATGAAAACCTGGCAGATCCCTTCACGAAGGGATTGAGTAGGGTTAAGCATCTACGGCATGCAAGGAGCATAGGGCTGAAGGATGATATTAGTTTTAGTAGTTAGATAACTTTGAAATTTGTAAAGTGTAATTGACATTTGATGATAAATAAAAGTTTTGTTTATTTATGAGTAAGGCGTTGCTATCTTTTGTCAATCGTTTACTATATTTCTTTTGCATGTTTTGACTTCCAGAATAATTATGTTTGGTATATCATATTATTCGAATTCTCTACAGTCGGTCATATGTTGGAAGTAGGTATGAATCAAAACTGTCATGAGTTGGTTGCAGAGGTCTAAGTTGTTGGACATGGATCCAACACTCATGAGTGCTCATAAGTTTTGAGTATTGGATTCAACCCACGCTCGTTGGTATCACTTTATAGAATTTATCTCGAGTGATCGCAAGACGATAATATCATATAAGTCTTCAAACCTAGAGATATGTCTTGTTGCCTATGAGTTGGTTATGCATTGATCGTACGAAATCGCATTGGTAACTCGACGTTATAAAAAGTACATTTGTGTGTGATTTAACAAGTAGTAGAACAAGCATATGAGTCGAAGTTTATCTGTTCCTCATTGGATTAGAAGCGATATCTGGGCCCCTCGATGATTTTGTTTTGACCTATGTATCGGGCCCGGTTAGAACTAAATTGATGTGTTCAATTAAGTTCTATGTCAAACAAATTAGAAATCGGGAAACAAACTGTTGGACAATAAGTAAGACATTGCTCCATGTATTTGTCCGGCTGATATCTAGAACAGAGGATTATATGATCACTTATCTTAAATGGCGTAACATCATCTTCTCAGTTCCGAGAGACATTGAAAAGAGCTACGATTGCTGATCGGTTCCTGAAGTCATACTTGCAGTTATAGTTATTAGACTTATCCAAGTGAGAGACTGTTGGATAAGGTGTCTAAGTCCATAACTATATCTCGTATGTACTTGACCCGACCCGGCATGGTCCATTTGGGTTGCATGGCATCATGCATTTGGATAGACTAAATAAGAGAATTAACACTTGTGGTTTATTAATATATTATAAGTTCTAATATATTAATAGTCTTATTTAATTATTATAGATCAAAGATTAATTTGGAAATAATTAAGTGATCCAAAGAATACTAATTAAATATATGGGTTGATTATGTAAATCATCTATAACTTGTATAGTGGGCTAAAGGGTCCATCGGTTATCAAGTTGGGCTAAGGTATATAGGATGCTCCATGGAGGTTTAAACCCATGTGTCATGGAAATGAAGAGTCATGTTACATTAGGGCTTACATGGTGTAACCCTAAATGTAACATACTATATAAAGAACATGTTAACCACCAAAATCGGCTACACAAGAAAGAAAGAGGGCTAGGCCAATTTTTAGAAGTGTTCTACATACTCTCAAAGTCATTCCAAAGTATTTGGTGTTGTGTGAAACATTTGAGGCATCACACTTGGGGTGCTAGGCTCTCAAGGTTTTCAAGGAATCAAATCAACTACAAGGTATGTAATTCTAGTCATCTTTTATGTTTAAAGTTTCCCATGTATGTTAGACAGGTTTATGAACCTTGGAAAAAGTATTTTGCATGTATTTTAGACAAACATAGATCCAAGGTTTTCTAGGGTTGCATGTACACTTAGGAGTGTTAGACTGCTCAAAAACCATCACTTGCTTATGTTAGAACTTTATGCTTAGTAGCCCCATTTTCTTGGTCTTTTTGTGTAGGAGCTACCTTAGACCAAAGGAGTTGTCCTTTTGAACGTTTTATGGTAGATTAAGTGATAAAAGTGTGATATTGGACCTTCCTTTCACTCCATGAAAGTTTTGAGGTGTCTTAATGGGTTAAGGAGTTGGATTTTTAGCTTTTGGGTTCATTGTAACCATGCATGGCCATAAAGTTTGCAACTTTATGGCTTTAGATGTTCCATTATGATTGGATCTGAAGTTTGGACATGAGATCTTAAGCCATCAAGACACTGGTTTGGAAGTTGGTAATCAGCGAGCAAACGCTCGACGTTCGGACGCTAGGCGTTCTCAACAGAAGCCCAATGAATCGATGTTGGGCCTTGGGCCATTAGGGTTTTTGGGATTAGTTTAGTTGGGCTTGCATATAAAGGGCAAAATGGTCTTTTTCCCTCATCATGATGAGGAAATGGACTAGACCATGGGTTTAGGTTAAACCCTAATTATTGATTGGGTTTGTTTCTAGTTTTAGTTTAGCATGAGGAGCAGTGTTCGCCACAGACCAACATTGGTACTGTTAAGGTTCAACAATTGCTTTAGATGATGCCCCACGAACTGATCCGTTTGCTTCCCTTCATTTCTTTCCTTACCCATCATGATGTATATTATGATCAAATCAAACAAAAAATAAAACCCTTAAATCACATGATTAAAGATATGTCTCCTAACTCTCTTGGTGATTTAGGTATATTAAGATCTAAAGCATTTGGATTAAGATTTATGATTCGTTTTTCCATTGGGTTGGTGATTTAACTTGGAAACTCGAATTCCTGGTATTAGGATGTGAATCGTTTGGTTTATGATCTGAAGAATTCGGTTTAGAGTAAATTACTGAAATCGTCCTTATGGTTTGGTAAAAATTGCATGTTTGGTCCATAATGTTTTTTTTTGCACTCGGCTCGTCCTTGTGGTTTGATTTTATTGCATTTTTCGTCCCTATGGTTTGGTCAAAATTACACGTGTGGTCCCTAACTTTATGTACGTAAGGGACGAAAAACGCAACAAAATCAAACAGGGATGATCCGAGTGCAAAAAAAAAGTTAGGGACCAAACTTGCAACTTTGACCAAACCATAGGGACGATTTCCTTAATTTACTCTATGGTTTATAATATGTGTTTTTTATTTTGATTTGGAGGTTGAATTTAATATACGAGATATGTATTAGTTTGATTTTGAGGTTTGTACTGATATGATTTTAAGGTTTGTATTGGTAGTGGTTAGTGGAGGTTAATTAGTTGCTGGAAGTCAACCGGTTACTGGAGGTTAGTGATGAATTAGGAGTACGAGATCTTGAACGATGAAAGATAATGGTAGATAAGAATATTGAGTCCTAATAAATAAATAAATAAAAATATTTAAGTAAATAATAAAAAAGAAATAAATTAAAAAATATTCAATTAGGGCAATACGGTCTTTTAGGTTTGACATGACCAAATACACAACAAAATTACATTTTAGAGACCGTCCGAGTTAAGAAAAAAATTAAGGACCAAAAGCGCATATTACCTCAAACCACATGGACCATTTGCATAATTTACTCCATTATGTAGTTTAATCAATATTCTAAGTTTTTTAGTTTATGGTGAAATGATAGGTTTGGGCCCAACCCAAAAATGAAAGAATTCGAATTGGAAGAGCGGGGGAAAAGTGGGAAACAAACACTTCGACTGCCGTTGCGATTTCAATTTGAAATGATATTCATATTATATTTGATATAATACCTCTCATCTCTGGTCACACCCACCCTCATTCTGCAAGCAGCCATGGAAGACAAGTACGAGAAACTGGAGAAGGTAGGAGAAGGCACCTATGGAAAAGTCTACAAAGCCAAAGACAAGCAAACCGGCCAACTCGTAGCCCTCAAGAAAACCCGTCTGGAGATGGACGAGGAAGGCATCCCACCCACCGCCCTCCGCGAGATCTCCCTCCTCCAGATGCTCTCCAATTCCATCTATATCGTCCGCCTCATCTGCGTCCAACACATCCACCATAACGGCAAACCCCTTCTCTACCTTGTCTTTGAGTATCTGGACACCGATCTCAAGAAGTTCATCGATTCTCATCGCAAGGGCCCTAATCCTTCTCCTCTCCCTCCTTCTCAGATCCAGAGCTTTCTGTTTCAGTTGTGTAAAGGTGTTGCTCACTGCCATGGTCACGGTGTTCTTCACAGGTATCCGTTTCCTTAATCTCTACCTCTCATATTCCCCTGCCCTCTTTTTTTGTTTGGTTTAATAACTGTTGGAAAAAATATCAGAGATCTGAAGCCACAAAACTTGCTGGTTGACAAAGAAAAGGGGATTCTAAAGATAGCCGATCTAGGTCTTGGAAGGGCTTTTACTGTTCCTCTCAAGAGTTATACTCATGAGGTTTTGCTCTTCTTCTTCTTCTTCTTCTTCTTCTTCTTCTTCTTCAGTGATGTTGATTAGGTTTGACTTGAAATGTAAAATTTGATGTTTTGGTTTGCAGATTGTTACGCTTTGGTACAGAGCCCCAGAGGTTCTGTTGGGATCAACTCATTATTCCACTGGCGTTGACATGTGGTCTGTTGGCTGTATCTTCGGTCAGTACTTCCAGATCTTTTATTCCACCTTCTTATATAACACAATCTACAACTGCGTTTCTCCTTTTGTTCTTGTTCGTAATCTCTATCTCATGGGCTCTGTGAGTAGCCTTAAATGAATACCCCCAATTGTTTCTTATTTGGAGTTGTTGTCATAATCTTTCCCCCTACACATTGGTTTTAAATTTGGGACCAAACCCAGATGGCATCCAATTATCAAAGTCCTGTCTATTTCTTGATTGTAGGCCATTTCATGTTATTAACCTGGATAGTAATTTCTCACAGCTGAAATGGCAAGAAGACAAGCTTTGTTTCCTGGTGATTCTGAATTCCAGCAACTGCTTCATATATTCAGGTTTTTACTTGATACATACAACTTTACATGAAACGACATGTTTCTCTGTTATCTCAAACTAGACAATATGAAAGGGTGGCAAATTGTTTGCATTTCTGAAGGATTTATTTTTATGAAGTGAAGAAGAAGGCAACATTGATTTTATTTCATTTTTGGTTTGTGGTTGCAGGTTGCTTGGAACACCAACAGACCAGCAGTGGCCAGGTGTCACATCTCTAAGGGACTGGCATGTATATCCGAGGTGGGAGCCCCAGAATTTGGCACGTGTAGTTCCATCATTAGGACCTGATGGGGTTGACCTTCTATCGGTATTATACTTGATACTTCTCTCAAACAAGATTCTTGATATCTTTCTTTCAGTTGTGTAATGTAAGATGTATTTTTTTGTGTGATATTATTACATGATTACATGATTTTGTTGTTTTCAGAAAATGCTGAAATATGACCCTGCTGACAGAATCTCAGCCAAAGCTGCTATGGATCATCCTTATTTTGATAGCCTTGATAAATCTCAGTTCTAAACCACATCATCTATCTGATTGAGTTTCTAGTTTGAGGTTTGAGGTTTCAAGTGAAGAATGTCATCATCACCTTGGTGATTTTAGTGTATGATTGATTGATATAAGAGATTTCACAATATATGTGTATTTTAGTGTGCTAAAGTTCACTCAAATTATTGTTAGTATTTGTTATGGGATAGAGCTCTGGGGTTCATCGTGGTTGTTGGTTGGGTTGTGAAAGTCCTCAACTCCTCGTGGTCTAACTTCAGTTTGGTTTTACTTTACCAAAAAAAGGCGAGATGTGATGTTGTTTAACAGTTCAGGATGTTAATTAAGAAACATTTATGAATAAAAATATAAGAAAATGGTAATTATTAGGTGTATTATTATGAATTTTGAGCTTTTAAGCTATTGGTAATTAACTAATGTTAGACCTCAAACCAAAAGAGGTTAGGGCTTATCCAACTCTACTCAAGTCTTGTTATTTTGGGAAATAGAATTAACTTTTCAGTTTTTTCATATTTAGGTAACTATTTTTTTTGTACGTATTTAGATAACGAATTTTTTGGAAGTTTTCACATATAATTATTATGATTAGTTGTAGCAGGTTATATTCGGTCAGGCCATAAGGGTCATATGCGGACATTTTCAAAAAGTTTGTTATGTAAAAAAAAAAAGATAGTTACCCAAATGGGAACATATCGAAAAGGTAAGAGTAAATTACACGAATGGTCCCTATGGTTTGGGTAATTTGTGTGTTTGGTCCCTAACTTATTTTTTAACTTGGATGATCTTTATTGTTTATTTTTGTTGTGCGTTTGGTCTTTGTTTTACTTCAAAAGACTATTATGACCTTTTTAATTTATTTTTTAATTAATTTTCTTATTTATGTATATATATTTTTATATATTTTAAAAAATTAATAGACTCTATGTATTTGTATTTCTTCACTATAAACCTAAAACCACATTTGAAAAATGTAAGCTGGATCCCACAAGTCACTAAAATCTCTCATCCTCTTCAACTTCTATTTCCTTTCCATTTTTAGTGACATCGACGTCTTCACCATCATTTTTTTTTCGGTCCTTCAACTCCGATGAACTAACACTATAACCCACTGTCTCTTCATTGAATTTTCCACCACCATAACTATTGGGTTGTGATGTTGGTTCGCCGGAGTTGAAGGACTGAAAAAAGAATGGATGGTGAAGATGTCGATGTCACTAAAGATGGAAAAGAAATAAAAGTTGAAGAGGATGAGAGATAGGATGGCGACGGATGGGACCCAACTTAAATTTCTCAAATGTGGATTCAGATTTAGGGTGGGGAGATATGTATATCTGAGGTCTATTAACTTTTTAAAATATATAAAAAAATAACAACATAAATAAGAAAATTATTTAAAAAATAAATTAAAAAGGGCATGATAGTCTTTTGAGATAAAACAGAGACCAAACCCACAACAAAAATAAACAACAAGAATCATCCAAGTTAAAAAATAAGTTAGGGACCAAACGCACAAATTACCCAAATCACAAGAACCATTCGTGTAATTTACTCTTACATTTTCGGTATGTTTACATTTAGGTAACTATTTTTTTTGTACACATCTAGGTAACGAACTTTTTGTAAAATCATTTCAATCCTAACTTTTTTCTAATACTATTTCCCTAGCCGACTTAAAATAACCAATATATCCTTATCTATAATTTTAATTGTTTTGTTTTTATTAACTTTTTAAATAAAATTATAAAAGAAAATTATAAAATAGACGTGGGCCCCTAGTCTTTTTCTAAGATCATTGTAGTGAAGAATGAAAAGAAAACCTAAATCTCCGGACCAACATTAGTTCCCCTTTCCTTCTTCTACTTTCTCTTCGGCGCCACCTCCTTTGTTCCACTGAAATTATTGCCGCCGACGACCAAAAACTTCGTTGGCGATTGTGTTCAGGGGAAAGACGTTGGTCATTCCTCCTTCCAATCATTCCTTTTTTTTTTACCCTAAACCAGCTAACCATCCAAACCATCATATGTTGTCCTTCTTATCTCAACCAGCGACACCTATCCATGGTACCGACGACACCTTCATTTTTAATTCATATGAAAGTTTGGCATGTAAAAGTTTGAAATCGACACCTCCAACGATATCGTCTCCATCATCAGGGCCGAATTCATTTCAATCAACATCTCAGACCTCAAGAACGCAACGAGGGTCGGAAAACTTGGAAATCATGAGGATATAAATCGTTTTTCTTTTTCTGGGTTTGAAATCAAATGGGTTTTGTTTTCCAAATTTGATTCATCTTGTAGTGTTGATGGTGTTAGGTTGAATATATCGATGGTGCTCGTTTTTTTTTAATATATTAGTGGTGGTTATCGGAGTTCATGTAACAAAAATGAAGAAAGAGGGTGAAGAAATGGGGATGGGATGGTGGGACTCGATATTTTTATCATCGGCATTGTCTTAGTTCTAACATTGAGTCTCTCATATCCGGAGGAAGAAAAGGGATGGGTTTGGTTGCAGGGTTTGTATATAATAATATAAATGCCCTTTTAGAATATTCTACAATTATGTAATTAGTTGGTGTTTGTATTCTAGATACAATTAATAACGACTGAAGTATAATCCCAAAAAGGTTAAAATGAGGACATTTCTACTGATTAGAAAGTAAACTATATCAAGTAAAATTTAATTCACGAAGGCTTTAGATGGTATTACTGGATTGTATCTTGTGCTTAATCATAGACATTCATTAGAAATGAAGTCATACACCAAGGTGTATAGTTCCTCAATAATTATTTTCTTTACACTTTAGTGAAAATATTATTAGGAATCTTTTATATATAAATAAGGTTCACATATGTCAAATAAACTATATTATTTGCTTTC
The DNA here is from genome assembly GCF_051521515.1 of Lactuca serriola. NCBI lineage: Eukaryota > Viridiplantae > Streptophyta > Magnoliopsida > Asterales > Asteraceae > Lactuca > Lactuca serriola. Next base: position 308,025,044 of record NC_136412.1, on the reverse strand, counting down.
AAAGATCCTTTTCTTGAAGTTGGAATATATGAATCCCATTTATATAATAAAGATAACAATGTCAAAGATGAGTTTGATTTAAAACAAGTTTAAGTCAAAAGTGCTTGTGTATAGAACTTGATTTTATTTGTAAAATATTGATATTTACTTTATAATTCTATTAAGAGATCTAGTTTCATAAATAAAAGTTAATCATTTCAGAATATGACTATTATCGTTATGAAAAACGATCCAGTAAATAATCAAACATTTAAATAAATAATTGAGACATAAATATTTAGACATGCTAAATTTAAAACATACATTGTTCCAAAACAAACATTATTTTATATTAAAAGCAATCGATGTTCTAAGCATAAATAATAAACTAAACTTCGAGAGTGCAGTTCCAACTTGTTTGTGCTCAGCTAGTTACTCTTCTCTAAATATCTGCAATCAAGTTACAAATATTAGACTAACATTTAAGTACCAACTGCTTGAGTTTAGTTTTAAATAAATCAACACATGCAATAACACAAAGGTCCATAACTAGTTTATGCACATCATACATACTTATATACTCAAAAACATATAAAACAACTATTTGTTTTTCTAAGACAACTTTTATGACCAAAAAAATGCATTTAAACTTTTGGTCAAAAATAACAATTATAAACATTTTAAAGTTGTCATAGAAAATATGTATGAATTTTTCTTGCAAAGAGAAAACTATCCATGTTTTCCAAAAACAAAGATTTCATCAACTAAACAAATAATCTAGCTAGTTTATTAAGAGAAAACCATCAATTATAAAACCACCTTTTATATATAAATAAACTCTAGCTAGTTTATTAAGTTATAATTATATATAACTTATAAATAATCATATTTTATGATATATTTTATAAGTTGTTATTTCTCTAATAAATATTATTTCCACAAATATAAATGCCTAATTAGTAAAATATTATTTCCATGAAATAGTTGTCTTCCAATTAAATATAAGTGTTTATATATTTATTAATAACCAAATTATACTAATAAATAATCAATTGATGGTAACTTGCTATAAGGTGTGACCCTATATGATCATATGTTATTAGCAATATCATTCTATAATGACTCTTGGACATATTAGATCTTTCACCCCCACCTCCCCAAACCATAAGAACGAAACCCTAATTGCTCTTTGAGTATTTTGAGCTTAGAAGTGAACTTTGAGGGTATTTTTGGTGATTTTGAAAGAAGAGGAACTCTTGGAAGTTGCATTGATGTGGCTAGAGCTTGTGGATCCAGAATCATCATCAACTTGGAAAGATTTTTGAGGTATGAAGCTCTTAACTTGATGGTTCTCTTTGTTAGATCTAGTTAAGGCTTCTTTTTGTGCTTTTTTATGGTCCTGTAAGTCTTGCATGAGAGTATGAGCTACTCTAGAAGATAAGGATAATAGATCTTAACATTTTTGAGGTCCCTTGTTTATAAAAATGCAATATTGATGAGTTATATTTGATCATGCATGAATTAGGGTGCTTATTATGGATTTTATTGAGTATTTGCTCCCATTAAGACATGTAAAGGAGTAAACTTGCCAACTTTACGTGTTAAGACATCATTTAGGATCAGATTTAGAATTAGACATAATGGCTTAACTAATTAAGCACTTAATGGTGATGTGGGTTGGCTATGGAGTAAGTTGGGTGTACCCAGTTTGTACGTCGCACGTACTAGCCAAAGATGGAGTATGCAGGGCGTAAGTTTGAGTACTGCGGGCGTAATCAACGGCTGTTGACTTTTGTTGACTTTTGAGTTTTGGACCATTTTTGGACTATTAGGGTTTTGGGTCATTGATAGGCCTTGGGCCTCCTTGGATTTTGGTCCATAATGGGCTTTGGGCACCATTTAGGAATTTGGGCCGCTTTAGGCTTTTGGGTGTCTTTGGGCAGGGCCCGGTTATGGTTTATGACCTGATTATTAATTAGGATATTATTTAATGATATTTAGTATAGAGGTTTCCCATAACAGTAGTCCGAGCATTTATCTGGTTGTTTTAGCAGTTTGAGGTGAGTCTTTTCCCTGTGCTTGTGAGTCGAAGACATCAATGCCGACTGACTAAATTGTGTATGTAGGATGCTAACTGTCTTTGTGACTCTTGAATGTTTGTATGAGCCTATGTGGTAATATATATATATATATATATATATATATATATATATGTGTGTGTGTGTGTGTGTGTATGTGTATGTGTGTGTATGTGTGATGTAGTTGGGTCTCACTTGTTGTTATTGTGATATGTGTTACCGTGTAATCAGACTTCGGGTAGTCTCTAGGGATGTTAATAACCCACCTAGGCATGTTGTTTGCCTACTGAGAATTCAAGTAGTCTTTAGGGTTGATGATAACCACCGGGCGTGCTGTTTGCCCACTGAGACTTCGTGTAGTCTTCAGGGTTGCTGATAACCCATGGTTGATTATTTGTGATATCTTGTGTGTGGTATTTTGGGGAACTCACTAAGCTTTGTGGTTATCATACGGAGTTTGATACATAAGTGATGGTGCATCATTATCTAGAAATTTTGCGTGAACTTTGTGTGAGTTGAAAGTAGTTTCTATAAGTTATAACAATTGGAGATTTTGACAAACTATCGATTATAACAACATACTTTGAAAAGTTGGTGATGAATTTGGTATGCAATTTCTATATATATGTTTAAAGTGATTTTTGGAAATGTTGAATTTCAACCTAAGCCTACTTATGTAAAGATCATTCATTCAATTTACATTAATGATTATATAACTTTCCGTTGAGCTTATTTGTTGAATTTGGATTTACAGGTTGAAATGTTTGAAAGAAATTTTTGATGGACTAGCGTGTTTGACGTAATGATGGACCAAATTTTAACCTTCAATGTCAAGTATATTGTCTTTTTTTTTTTTTTTTTTTTTTTTTTTTTTTTTTTACTTTTAGATCCTTGGGATATAAAAAATGATGATATTTTTGCAAATATATCTCAAAAAGATCATTACAAATTATTGAAGATAAATTTTGATTTATGTTAATTTGGATTCTGTATGGTGTTTATACTTTTTTTATAATTATTCAGCAAAAAGTAATACAAAAGGGTAAAATGGTTATTTTTAGAATTCAACACAACAATTCAAATGTTCCAACCAAACAACATATTAAAATTCGGATCTTAAAATTCAGACCTTCTTAGAAATTCAGACCTCTTAAAAATTCAAATCTAAAAAATTCAGATCCTACCAAACAGACCCTTAGTTGTTATTTACCTTTATATTCATATTTTAATATTTTATAAATATTTATCATCACAATCCCAATGTATGGGTCCATCACTAACCCGAACGTGAAACCTCCTCTCATAAAACCCCGTTCATTACTAAGTGATCGACTCGACCCTTCCTCGCTTTAGGTCCAACAGTAACCCAAGAGATAAGAATCTCATTCACTACTAATGTGACCGACTTGACCTGGTGCACAAAGTGAGGCACGACTCTCACTCGTAACATTTCCCCTGATGTGTTGCGTTCGCTACTCTGACGATGTAACTTACAGGTATATGCGTCATCCTTCGAAAGTGGTACTTAATCATTGTTCCCCATCACTAGAAACTTTCCATCCAAACATGATATTTGATCTAGCGCCATCACTACACTAATATCACTCCAAAATGTATGTTAGTATTACCAAAATGGTTAACATATATGGGGATTTCACAACTATATTCAACGCAATGGCTATAAAAGTCGGCATAATCAAGACCAATCCAAATTAAACTCAAACCTTTTGGAAAATTAACATCAAGAAGACAATAATGGAGCTTCTCATAAATTTCTTCTGTGAATCTTTCAACGAATTCATAACACTCATCGTTTTCCATGCATGCGAAGTCAATGTTGTAACACCTGGTTTCCTGATTGGATGGATTTAGGGTTTCAAGGATTCAAAGGCATGGTTTTTGGGTAAAACCAAGACTCACGACGTGACCATGAGGGGGGGGGGGGTTCACGACGTGAGATACGCTGCAACCCAAGCCCACGATCTTTTAGGGTTTCCTTCGTATTAAAACCCCATTAACTTCATTTTAGGGTTCCAAACAACCTGCTTTGTCCCTAAACTTAGAAAAACCCTAAACCTAGCCTCTCTTTGTGTTTCTTGAGCTTTTGGTGGAGTTTTGGTGGTTTGAAGAGGAAGAGATCCCCATGAAAGCATATTTTCAGCTTGGGAGTTCCATTTGCAACCTTTAGCTACACTTATGGACCAATGTGATTAATCAAGATCCAAGCTTTATGTTTCCTCCTTGATATATCTAAGGTTTTATTCATATTTATCTAGGATCTTGAGAGTTAGAGTGTTGGGACTCCATAAAGTTGGCAACTTTATGGGTCCTTAGGGTCCCTTGATGCTTATATGTTATGGATCTGAAGTTTGAAGGATGTTTGAGTCCATGCTTGAGAAATTACTTCATTTTTTTTCATAAATAACCTAGTTTGAGCTCAAGTCTTGTATTGGCCATGCAAAACCTTAAAGCATCAGTTTTTATGACCCTAGGAGTGCTAGGAAGCCTCCTAGAAAAGATGGAGTAGTGGTTTAATGGATTAAGAAGTTTTTGGATCAAATTGGCACTCAGAAGAATCTCACGACGTGAGGAAGATGCATGTCATGTCGTGAGGAGTGCAAGACCCGACTATTTTGTCCTGCAGTGGCTCATGGCGTGAGCTATAGATGGTCATGTCGTGAGGGTCTGTTGACTATTGACTTTCGTTGACCGTTGACTTTTTGACCAAGTTTGACTTAAGGGTATTTTGGGTATTTCAAGCTATGGTTAAGCCTGGGTCTATATCTGTTGAATAGGAGACCTGTAGAACTTGTATTCAGAGCGGTGTGTTGTTCAGGTATTCGTCAGACTGCGAGGTGAGTTTTCCTCACTATACTTACGAGTCGAAGGCACCAAGGTCGGCCCATTGGATTGGATATCCTACTTTGTGATAGTATGTTGTTATGCTGTGGTGATTTGTTAGATCTATCTGATAGTTTGTTGGCCGGTTATATGCTTATCTATTATATGTGCACATATTTTGATTTGTGGTTGAGGCTTTACTGCTATATGCGTGAGCCAACAGACTGAGGGCATTCCAACCCGATGGTTGATTGGTCCCAAGGGTATTCCATCCCGAGGATGAATAGACCCGTTGTATATTGGCATTCGAACTTGGGGTATTCCATCCCGAGGACGACTGAACCCGGAGGTTGACTGGGCCTAGGATTCCAACCTAATGGTTGATTGGGCCCAAGGGTATTCCATCCCGAGGATGACTGGACTCGGATGTTGATTGGGCCTGGGGTATTCCAACCCAATGGTTGCTTGGACCCGAATTGTTTGATTGTATATGTTATCCGTTTGTATGGTGGTACTTTGGGGAACTCACTAAGCTTTGGCTTATTGTTTTAGTTTATGGTTTCAGGTACTTCTGATGATCACGGGAAGGCAAATACGTGACTGTACACATCCTCCCGTCTGATGACATTATGATTTTGGGCTACTCTGATATTCGATAAACAATTTGGAAACACTGATTTTGTAAATATTTTTATAATTATGGGTTGTTTTTTAAAGTTTTAAATTGTTGTGATTTTTGGGATGCTACAAATGTTCTCTAACCTCTAATTAATATCATCGGTATATCGTATGGGGTATTTGGAAAATATACCTTGGAAGTGCAGATCGACAATGATGTATACAACCATGTTTGAAGAGAGAAAATGGAGTAAGGGTTTTCACTCGAAGGAAAATGATAAAGTAAAAGGATAGACAATTTGGGATAACTAAAAACCTAACCAATACAATCAGTATATACATGGAAAAAATTAAATGAGGTGGCAAAGATGTCACCGGTTTACCCTTTCGATTCTTTCATGATGACCAATTAGACCCGAAAAAAATGATCTTATGCTCCCCATAAAAGCAACAAAAAATGTTTAGACACTGGTTAAACCAACTCCAAAAACATTATAGGACTACAACGTCATTTTCCAATTAAATTATGTAAAGAGAAGTAAATAATCACACGCCATATTAAAATATTAAACATCTTATTAAGCTATTAGAGATTTAATTAGGGAAATATAATTTATTTGTTGGAAATAGTGTATAAGGTCATTAACTATTGATAATATTTTCTAATAATAACACAATCCTTTCGGTTTGCCTTCATGAACCAATTGAGAAAAAATAAATAGGAGAAAATAAGTTTGTTAATTTATTACAGTTTAACAATTTAATTAGAAATTATTTTGGGAATTAATTATAGTTTTAATTAATTAAATGGTTGAATATTAAGTAGTTAAATGTTAATTGACTGGAATGTTCCTAAACCCTTAAGGATAAGGGGAAATTCGAAAATCACTTCTTCCCATATGAGATGGGAAACTCAAAATTCACTCCATCCAACATGGGATGGGGGATGAAACTAATGCAAGGATCCATGCTATAAATAGAGTGCGTGAGATTTTCATTCTCCTTAAACCTTGGCTTGATTTTTCGCCGTCCTTCTCTCCCCCCTTTTTTTTAGTGGACGATTTCTTACCCTCTTAGAGTTTGTGAAATTGACCCTCATCCTAGTTTATTTTTGGTACTCTCTTGGAGTCTTGGTTGTGAAACAAAAAGGGATTCCTTCTGAGGAGTCTTCCTACAAGCAAAGGTGGTTGTGATCAAATCTCAGTTGAGGAGTCTCCCAAAAGATCAAGAAGATCAAGAGGTTAGTAATTCTTCTGTTATTTTTCATAAGTAGGTTGCTATAATAGAATAAACTTATATCCTTTAGGGTGCATGTACACATAGGATTTTATATTGCTTCTGTTGCCATAACTAGTGTGTATAAAATGTTAGAAAACATATCATTATTGTTTTTAACTTAATTAGAAATAGAAGCGTATTTTGGTTCTAAATAAAAGTTGCATATAAAAGTGTGTGTTTCTATTTAATTAAGTTAGGTTTCCTTTCCAATTAATATACACTAGGATAAACTGTATAATTTGCATAGTGTAAACAGTTTTTGATTGTCATTACTACAAATAAAATTTGGACTTATGTTTTAATTTTCTTACCATGATTTTAGAGAATGAAATTTGATTTTTGGGAGCATAAGGAAGGTAAGCTTGAATCTTAATCAAATGAGGATACTTCCAAGAGGTGTTGTGATTTCTTTGTGGGCCTTTTTATGTTATCGCCCCTCTTCCTATGTTTTGTATATGTGTGATGTTCTCTTTGTTTTAAATCTCTTTGGTTCTAAGTCCGGATGGGGCTGGGTCCAAAACCGCACATCCTTAAAGAGCACACTTGTAGAATCGAACTAGAACCGGAAATGAGGTATATAATCCTCTTTTCAATTCTCCATTTTCCACTAAATTGGTTCTTGGTTTTCGGTTTTCGATATAGTTCAATATGGTTTCAGACCGATGTCATCCCTAATGACGACATATATAATTAATTGACAACTTTCTTTTCTATTCAAATTTTATTTAAGTTTCAGTAAATATTATATATAAATTAAATATCTAACTATTACTTGCTTGATGTTACAAAATAACCATCAATAACTCTCAAATTGTTGTTGAAGTCATTTGTCTCTTAGTTACACTCAATAGGCTAATAAACTTTTATTTTTCTATATTCCGTTACACCAATAGAGTAGATTTCAACCTATGTTTTCTAACAAATAAAGATAAAATATCTACAAGTTTGATAAAAAAAAGAGGAGCGATGAGAACAAAAAATAGCGAGTATGAGAAACAATTCGCAAGAGCGGCGAGCAATCAACAAACCATGATTATGAAGCGACACACGCTCGTCCACATAGAGAGTATCAATGTGAGTAGTGTCTCGATGACGTGGATATAAACTTAACGACACAATGGGGCCGAAGAAGAAATGATTGTGAAAGAGAAGAAAACAAATAGTTCATGATAGGAATGGAGTGAGGGTTTTGAGTTTTGAGTTTGAAAGATTCATAATTTTTGGTTCTTTAGGATGATGGTTGAAGTCTAGATAGTGATTGAATTTTTCGATATTTTAAATATTTCAACATTTTCGTTTTTCTTTAATTATATATTATTTAGTTATATATTGGTAGATAGTTTAACGATTATGAAAACGAGAGGCCTTTTAAATGTTCTATTGCTTGAGTTAAGGATAGGCATCCTTTTGAAATATTTAAATGTTTTCACCATTCCAAAATTGTAAAACAAAGAAATTTGGATGGGACATAATATATCTTGCGGAAAATATAGTTTCTACAATAAGCATCTATAGTAGGATTATATTTAACTGTAATATAAAAATGCATTCCTTAAAAAGATTATCTTTTGGTTTCTAAAAGCAAATATGTCAAGAAAAAAAAATCACAACTCCTACACGTTTTTATAACTATAGACGCATGAAAACGAATATGTAAAAAATAGTAAATAAAATTTTAAAAATAATAATTATTTAAATACAGTTTTTTTGAATACATGCATAAAAACGAAGATATAAATCTTTTTAAAAAATAATTTTCTAAAGAATACTAATTTCTTAAAAATAATTTGAAAAAAAAACAAAGATGTAGAAAATAATTTTTGTAGAATATAGAAAACGAATTAAAAAAATATAATTTATAAAATCAGAGAAATCTAAAAAAAACATATGTGAAACACAAATAAAAGAATATTTGTGAAAAATCAAATTTTGTAAAGTTGTAACAAAAAAAACTTTTTTAAAAAGCCTAAATTTTAGAAAACATATAAAAAGAAAGTTGTAAAAAAAACAAGTTTAGACCTAATTTGTAATAAAAATAAAAAAAAAGACAGGTCAAAGCGTAGAATAAAAAATGTAAGGACCAGTTTTTAGTAAAAGATAAAAATGTGGTTTAAAAAGTAAAAAACAAAAGTTAAGGCCTTAAGGGTGAGGTGGTTTAAGATAAATGGAAATGTTTTAAAGAAAGAACCGTTAGAAATCGGAAGTCGAAAGGGTTGGGTCGGTGTATTCGCGCTTAAAATAACCTTCTTCACTCATCCCTCTGGCTTCTCTCAAAACAACATACATACATGTTTCTTTTCTTTGAAGAAGAGGGTTTTATTTGGAGGTTCTTTTTCTTCTATCGACACCACCGTTTCCTCTTTCTTTCATTCCCCGACGTTAAACAATCCTCTGCGTTTCCCTCTTCCTCTGTTAGGTAACGTTCTTGATTTTTTTTTGTGTGTGTATTTCATTGATTTCGTTTTTGTTTTTGTTAGGTATTTTAAATTAGGCTAACATCTTCAGGCCTCCCTTCATCACTGGGGCTATTGGGTTGTACCTTTATTCTTTGTAGTTGTAGTATGACGTCTGGTCCGATGTCAGTTTGGTTCACCATCATCATCGATCAAGAAAACGAGCACATGTCTTTCTCCTCTGATTTCTAGGCTGTGAGTTTAGTTGTCTCTTTTCTCCTCCGATTTCTGGTTTTCTTTTTTCTTTCTATTTCTCGTCCATTTATTTTTTGTTTTGTTGGTTTTTTGAAGCAGGCCACCTAATAGAAAGCACCCATCAAATGAAGATGATTGGTCCAACAATAGTTAAGTTTAAATAGTCTTGAAACCCAAAAAAGTACTGTTTAGTTGTAGATTCTTCTTCTGTGCACTTTAGGTGTTTGATGAAATGTCTTAATGTTATTGGATTAAATTATTGAGCTATTAGAGATTGAATCAGGGAAAGAAAATTTATTGTTTGTAGTTTTAACTCAATTAGAAATAGAAGTGTATTTGGTTCTAACTAAGAGTTGCCTATAATTAATATAGGTTAGGCTGAAGTGTTAAATTTCCATATTTGAAACAGATTTTGATTGTCATTGCTACAAAAATATATGGACTTATGTTTGTAATTTTCTTACTGCAGGATTTTTAGAGATTGAAAATTGATTTTTTGGGGGCATAAGGAAAGTAAGCTTGAATCTTAATCAAATGAGGAATACTTCCAAGAGGTGTTGTGATTTTTTTAACAATTTATATGCTGAGTTTTTTGTTTCAAGGCTACTACAAAGATACGTTTTTAGTTCCATTGAATCTCAAATAAGGGTGTTGGGTGATTTCCGTCTTCTATCCACTGAATTACAAAAGATATGAGTCTGTAACTCTGTTTGTTTATTTCCAGAAATACCCCTCTGTTCCTAAAAACTTGTGCTTATATATATATTATCTGCAGGAAATGATGGGATTAACTAACTTCATGTTGAATCAATCAAAAAAGATGCTGAATATTGCACAGAAACACCTTCAGTACTTATTTAGTATGCCTGGTAGATCTTTACATCAGGGAAGGAAATGCCTCATGGTGGATTGAAATGTTAAAATCAAGTGGTCAATATAAAGAGGTGCTGATGTATACTTTCGTATCTCTGATGAGGTAATAATCAATCCCTTTTGTGAATAAAAAGTATTATATATGGGATTTTTGTTAAAAAACTTCATTTTTTTTTGTTGGAACCTCTTCATTCAGCTGTGATTATTGTTGTTGTTACCTTTTATTTTAGCCAAACGAATTATGTTAAGAAAGTATGGATTTCATCTCATTCTTTCTGGTGGTGATCTGTACAAGAAATGGGATCAGGTATTGCAATTTTTGTTACCTTATCATATATCTTAATACTTTAATAAAAGATAATTTTGTTTTCCAATTAGTACTTAATAGATAATTTTCATTATCGAATATATGAAAATAACCATACATTTCAAATTATTTAAAATGTGGTTTGTGACAGCTCATTCTATGAGGGTGATGATAATCCAAATGTGCATGATATATTGATGACTTGCTCGTTCTACAAATTTGATCTTGGTTATTGCCAGGTAACATGCCAATATTATTATTTATAGAGTAAATTACAATTTTGTCCTTGTGATATTTCAAAAGTTATGGTTTTCATCTAGATATTTCATTTGTTGCACAAGAGGTCGATAAAATTATAGTTTTGTTGCAAGGTTTGTCCCTGGTACTGCTCGTGTTGCAAAATGCCAGTGAAGTCCAAGTGAAATATGACTATTTTGCCCCCGTCTTTTTCTCCTTCATCCTATATACCTAAAATTCCTCGATCTCTATCTTAAACTCTAATCAAACCAAAATCCAAAAATTAAACTAAAACTAAAACAAAATTAAGATCCAGGGTACCAACAAACTGAAGAAAAAAACAGAAAACCAAAAGGTTGTTAGGTTAGTTTCTTTTTTTTCTTTTTTTTTTTTTTTTTTTTTAATTTTTATTTTATTTTATTTATTTTTATCATGATTTAAGATGAAGGAGATTGAGAAGATGAAGATTAGGGCAAAAGAGTCATTTTACTTTAAAACCTTTTTTTTAATGCCGCCAGAGACGAACCTTGCAGCAAAACTAAATTTGATTGTTAATTATTTGTGTTTGTTTTTTTTTTTTTAGTTTTTTATTATACACAATATTCTGCTAATGTTTGTAAAAAATAATCTTTTTCTTTCTCACAGGGCTTGAGTGATCTCTCTCCACTATCATTATTCATCATGAAAGATGAATCACAAGCTTTCTGGTGTTTTGTTTTTCTTCTTTTTTTTAATGGAAAGATTAGGTCCAAATTTTAACCGTGATCAAGGGCTTTTTGGTCATTTAATAAAAAAAAAGAGTAATGAAATTGAAACCAACCTGCCTTCATAAATGGTTGAAGTCCATCAAATTTGAAATTTGAAGGAATTTGACAGAGTTGAATTCTGTCTGAATTTTCAACCAAATGGCACCATTGAATGGAATCTTGAATTCCATTTTCTTACCCTAATTTCCTTGAGTTCTTGGCTGCAAATCGATTACTAAAAATAGTATTTCAAGAAAATCCAACAGAACTGAATTCCATCCCAATTGTCAACCAAACACGTCATGAAATGGAATCTCGAATTCCAATTCTGTCGGAACCTGTGATTCCATTTTTTAGCTGCAGTTTCTAACATGTATATTATTACTGTTTTGATATGGCAGCTCATTTCACAACTACTTCAAACAAAACAACTGCTTCTGTTTCTACTGGATTCTGATATAATTCAAAAAGGCAAGTAAGTTTACTCTTCTACCCTCACAAACTACACTACTAATTTGACAATTTAGAAAGGCTTTTTTTTTTTTTGGAAAAAGATGGTATTATGGTGGCTCAGTTGGACTTAATCACATCATGTCAAAATTGTTGTTTGTTTTAGACTTCATGGGGGGACAAAACTTGACATTGTATTTTCATTTGTATTTTATAATCAGTAAGGCTTATTATTGATGCTCAATAAGGTGTGTGGTTATTGCATTGAATCTCAAATAAGGGTGCTGGGTGATTACCACTGATTACAAAAAGATCATATGAGTCTCTGACCCTGTTTGTGTATTTCCAGAAATACCCATCTGTTCCTAACCTAAAACTTGTGTTTATTTATTATCTTCAGGAAATGATGGGATTAACATACTTCATGTTGATCCAATCAAATAAAGATGTTGAATATTGCATGGAAAACACCTTCAGCAGTTATTTAGTAGACCTGTTTTTTTTGAATATATATATATATATATATATATATATATATATATATATATATATATATATTTGTAATTTATTCATTTCTTTTATTTATTTTGAAAAGTGTTGTTTTATTTAGTGAATTGGGACATCAGGGAAGGGAAATGCCACATGGTGTGTTCTTTGGTGGGTTGAAATGTTAAAAACAAGAGGATGCTGTATCTCTGATGGGGTAATAATCGTTTCCCTTTTGTGAATAAAAATGTTAATTTTGTTAAAAAAACTTAAATTCTTTCTAGTGATCTGTACAAGAAATGCAATCAAGGTATTGCAGTTTTTGTATATCTGAATAATTAAATAGATAATTTTGTTTTACTATTCATTATCGAATATCAATGATTCTGGAAACAATAGATGAATGGTTTATCAATCTTCTTAGAGTAATATTACGTTTTTGGTCCCTGAGTGTTGTGTAGCTGATTTTTTCAAAAATATTCTGTGAAGCACAAGTTCCCTTACATTACTCTGATATTCTTAGTTCCAATTCCTTTGACAAATTGCATTCATTACTCTGCAACAAGAAAAGGTTTTAGAAATACATAACATTTTTATGGTGGAGAAAAGGAAAAGAAGATGCTTCTGCGAATCAAAGTTAACCTTAACACTATAAAACACTTGATGCTTTTTATGTTCTTATTTAGCTTTTCTGTGTTAATGTTTAAAGGTACATTATTGAATCTCAGAAAAGGGTGTTGGGTGATTATGCCTTCATGTTATGAAATTATGAACTTGCTTTATCAAATTGCCACTGATTACAACCTGACAAAGCATGGAAACAATATGTAAGTGAACAACAGGTAGCTCTATGACCCTGTTTGTGTATTTCCTGAAATACCCCTCTGTTCCTAAAACTTGTGCTTATTTTTTCATCTTCAGGAATTGATGTGCTTTTTTTATCAAAAAGAACTGTTGAATATTGCATGAAAACGCCATCAGAACTTATTTGGTACACCTGGTAATTCTATACTAATTATATTTGTTATTTTGTCAATTCTTTGTATTGAACAACATTTTAATTGTTCCATGATTGTTTTTTTTTTTATCAACTCTAGATTTCATATTCATATACACATTCTTAATGTAATTTCTCTTCTTTTGCTCCACATTTCATCACCATAGTTACGCTGTTTTAGTGGCAGATAAATTGAAGAACTCATATTTTGTGTGTCATAGTTAATTCTTTTAAATGGTTAAAATTGCGATTAGTTGCAGTTGCTCAGAGATTCCTTCTGATAAGATAGTTTATTGAAATGATGCTACAATCTTCAAGAACTCATATTGACTAGAAATATAGGTAATGCCACTCTTCCATCAGCAACTGGGTGGGGTTAAAGGCTGTATAATTTTTAAAACTTATTGCTCAGGTAAATTCAAATCATAGCATTATACTATTAATTCTTTTCCTAGTTTTCTTTTTCCAAATCGAACTTAACGAGGCATTGTTTTAATATTATACTTTCAACATTCAACCTATTAAGAAATTATGGATACAAAAATGGAGATTATAAGCATCATCCACAGATCATGATGCTTTACATTGACTTCATTTAAAATCTGTATGTATACTCATTTCTGTTACGTTTCTCCATGTTTCAAAGGTTTTGCTCAGATTCTTGCATGTTTTGTAAATTTTGGGTTTTAATTTTTCCTGATATATTACATCATCTGATGGGTTTGATATTTAGCATATCCAACTGATTTTGGAAAAAAGCTTATATCAGATTGTGGATTGTTCCTGATACAAGGCAAATAACCCTCCTCCTTTTTTTTTTTTTTTTTTTTTTTTTTTTTTTTTTTTTTTTAAATATGTGCTGCACTGATAAAGTGCTACCTGGATAATGATGTCTTATATTTTCTGGATTTGTGTCTATATCTATGATTGACTTGATAAAAAATGCTTTCTTTTAGCAAAGAATTCAATCTACTTTTTATGTTAAAAAGTTCACTTAATTAAAAAGTTATTAATGTCAAATTCATAATTAAGTGATGCTTTCTTGTCTATATCAGTGGCCTTTCTCTTGCTCTTCCATGAAACCCCCTTCCCCCTATGTACATATGTAATTATTGTTAAAATTTGGATGTTAATTGTTCTTTTTACTCATTGAAATGTATGGAATATGCATACAAAAATGGAGATTATAAGTACTAACAGATAGTAGTCTGTTGTATTTTTGATATGTAATTTTAGGTCTAACATTCACTTATCTTTACTTGTATAGTGGAGGAGTCTTGCTACAGTTAAACAGCATGCATGTTCTTATTGTTTTAGGTCCAAAAGGGAATCTTTGGTCCTTATTTCAAGGTGTCATAACATTTTTGGTACCTGGGTGGCCACCTAGATGTTAAATTAATAATGAAAATGACCATTTTGTCCCTGTCATCTTCATCCCTTTCATTTCCATTTTCAACTAAATTTCTCTCTTAGATCCTTAGAAATAATCATCATATATGTTGAAGGAGCCAAATTAAACCCTAACTCCCTAAAAAACATAACAATCTTTTTGAAAATACGCTACTCATTTCATGGTGTGTAATGTGTTTGGTCTCAACTTCAAACAGCCTATATGTTAAATTTATGAAAAAGACCATTTTGCCAATGTCTTTTTCATCTCTTCCATTTCCATGTTAAAATTCACCACTTGTCTTCAAAAATTAGCTGTCTTTATGTTTAAGGAGCATAATAACTTTAACAACACAGATGTTAGATATTCACCACTTCTCTTAAAAAAGTATCTATCTTTTGCATGATATGTTATTGTTCACTTAATTGTTCTACAACTTTCATCTTGGTTATTGCTACTATTATTATTATTTATAGAGTAAATTACAGTTTCATCCTTGTGATATTTCAAAACTTATGGTTTTCATCTAGATATTTCTTTTGTTGCACAAGTGGTTGATAAAGTGTAGTTTTGTTGCAAGGTTTTTCCCTGGAACTGATGCTGTTACAAAATGTCTGTGAAGTTCAATTGAAATTACTATTTTGTCCCCATCTTTTTCTCCTTCATCCTCTAAACCTAAAAATTCCTCAATCTCCATCTGATAATCCAATCAAACCAAAACCCAAATATTAAAACTAAAACTAAAACAAAATTAAGATCCAGGGTACCAACAAATTGGAAAAAAAAAACCATGGATCTTGATTTTGTTTTAATTTTTTGTGGTTTTTTTTTTTTTTGTTATACACAATATTTTGCTAATATTTGTAAGAAACAATTTTTTTTTTCTCACAGGGCTTGAGTGGTCTCTCTCCAATATCATTATTCATCACGAAAGATGAATCACATGCTTTCTAGTGTTTTGTTTTTTTATGGAAAGATTAGGTCCAAATTTCAACCGTGATGGAGGGTATTTTGGTCATTTAATAAAAAAGAGTAATGAATGAAATTGAAACCACCTGCCCTCATGAATGGTTGAAGTCCATCAAATTTGAAATTTGAAGGAATTTGACAGGGTTGAATTCTGTCTGAATTTTCAACCAAATGCACCATTGAATGGAATCTCGAATTCCAATTCCCTTGGAATCCACAATTCCAATTCTTGGCTGCGAAGCGATTACTAAAAATGGAATTTCAAGAAAATCCAACATAACTAAAATCCATCCCAATCGTCAACCAAACATGTCATGAAATGGAATCACGAATTCCAACTCTGTTGGAATCCGCGATTCCATTTCTTAGCTGTGGTTTCGAACATGTCTATTATTGTTTTGATATGGTAGCTCATTGCACAACTATTTCAAACAAAACTATGGATCTTCTGTTTCCACTGGATTCTGATACAATTAAGTAAATTTACTCTTCTACCCTCACAAACAAACTACACTACTAATTTGACAATTTAGAGAATTTTTTGGGAAAAAGATGGATCTTCTTTTTAAGAAGAATCCTCAATATATACTCAATACACAAGCTAGTTATCAAGATGGTAAATTCTTTTGGGTAGCAATTAACAATTTTAAACAGTACAAAATTCAATTTTAAACAGATCAAACACCCTCACTGGGTTTCTTTCTCTTTTTCTCCTCCATTTATCTTTTGTTTTGTTGGGTTTTTGAATTAGATCACCTACTCTGCACTTTAGGTGTCTGATGAAATGTCTTAATTAAGTTAAAGAGTTGTTTTTCGGGTGAAAATGTTGAAACCAAACCAAATTAAAATATCAAACAACTTTTTGAGCCATTAAAGATTCAATTAGGGAAAGATAATTTGTTATTTGTAATTTTACTCGATTAGAAATACAAGTGTGTCTTGAATCTTAATCAAACCAAGAGGTGTTGTGATTTCTTTGTGGGCCTGTTTATGTCATCGCCTCTCTTCTTATTTCTGAGATTCCAAGAATAAAGAACACAAAGTCTTTGTTACGTTAAAATGTTGTGTTTTTTTTTTTGTATATGTAATGTTCTCTGTTTCTAAATCTCATTGTGTGATGTGTAGATGATACAATAAAAAGAAGCCAATGTTGCATTTAGCTTGAATCTACCCAATTATAGCCACAAGGTGTGGTCTTTGGTGGTTTGAAATGTTAAAAACAAGTGGTCAATATAAAGAGAGGGTGTTTGGGTGTACTTTCTTATCTCTGATGAGGTAATAATCAATTCTTGTTTGTGAATAAAAATATTATATCTTATTGTTGTTACCTTTTTTTTTTAGCCAAACGAATTATGTTAAGAAAGTATGGATTTCATCTCATTCTTTCTGGTGATCTGTACAAGAAACGGAGGGGATCAGGTATTGCAATTTTTGTTACCTTATCATCATATATCTTAATACTTTAATAGAAGATAATTTTGTTTTCCAATTAGTAACAATTTTCATTATCGAATATCAGTGGTTCTGTAACAATAATATATAATCAATCTTTTTAGGGTAATATTACATTTATTATTTTTCCTATAAAGTCACTGTAGTTAGAAAAACTAATTGCAGAATTATCATATCTAAGGATTTTTGTGAGATAAGTAGAGAATGAAGTTTAGCAGAATAGTCCAATTTAACAACAACTTTGAATACATTGAAATTGCTTGTAATGAAATAAGTCTCCCTCCCTATAGATGCAGAAGAGATGGGGCCCATCCATATAGGAAAGATAAATTTATGTATTTTTCAATCAACAAGGCTTATTGATTCTCAATTAGGTGTGTGGTTTTTGCAAGGTGTAAGAATGCAGTGAAGTCTGAGAGAAACACTATTTAATGATGCAAAGTTAAAGGTAACAAATATACAAAACAAGGGTGCCTTTTAGTTTTCCATACTTTAAAGAATATTTTTCTAGGTTATTTTTTAGGCCTAAATGCAATAATAGATAACAACTTACTTTCATTTATTTGTCCATCCTTTCTTTCTATTACAGTAATGGACTTTCGACTTTTTGTTTGTACTTTGAAATTTTTTCCCAATTTTAGCATGCTACTTTTAGCTATTTTCTTATTACAACATTATACTTTTAGATGATGTCTACCCGATTGTAGCATTCTCTGAAAATATGTTTATCATTTTTTTTTTTTTTTTTAAATGTGTTCTACTGATTTCAGGTCTATCATTCCCTTCTCTTTACTTGTATAGTGGAGGAGTCTGGCTTATCTGTCATACATTTAAGGAGCATAACTATACCCTAATCCCCGAAAAGATTCTCTGAAAATATGCTCCTATTATGGATAAAGAATAAAGTACATGCCTTCTATGTGTAAAAACTAATGAACATTGCTTATACTCGTATAAAAATTAAGAGAAAAATAAATTTAAAAAAAATGCTATTTATGCTATACAGTGGTCAAGCTTTTTGGATTATGAAGGCTTAGTCATGGATCCAGATGCTTTAAAATAGAGAATATTCTATAGGGGCAAAAAGAGGTTTTTTTATATTTTGTTGAAATTTACGCATTGACCCTTTTGGCTAATTTTAACTAAAATCTGTTCAATTCCAGGTTTATGCATTCTTACACAGAGGCAGTATGTTGTCTCAGCTAAAACATTAGAATACATGACTATCAAAAACCAATTGCAGGTAAATGACTATTTTGCCCTCCAAGTTCTATCACCCAAAAGAGGTTTTTATATTTATTGCAATTTCATGTTGCAGGGTATAAAAAGGTTTACAGAAATTAGAGAAAGGAAGGGTTTGATTGAGAAAGATGTGGTATGAAAATAACCATACATTTCAAATGTGGTTTTTTTTATTTAAGTATTTTATTTTTGTTTTTAAGGTAATGATATATTGTTGACTTACTCATTCTACAACTTTGATCTTGGTTATTGCCAGGTAACATGCCACTATTATTATTTATAGAGTAAATTACAATTTCGTCCTCGTGATATTTCAAAACTTATGGTTTTCATCTAAGATATTTCATTTGCTGCACAAGGGGTCAATAAAGTATAGTTTTGTTGAAAGTTTTCTCTCTATGGTGGAACTATTGGTATTGCAAAATGTTCGTGAAATCCAAGTGAAATATGACTATTTTGTCCCTCTCTTCTTTTATCCTTCATCCTGTAAACCTAAAATTCCTCAACTTTAATCTTAAACTCTAATCAAACCAATACTCAAAAATTAAGCTAAAACTAAAACAAAATTAAGATCCAAGGTACCAACAAATTTATTAAAAAAAACCATGAACAGTAAACTAAAAAGATTGTTAGGTTAGAATTATTTTTATTTTATACTTTTGGATCTTGATTTTTCTTTAATTTTTGGGTGTTGATTGAATTTGGTTTGATTTTTATGATTTAAGATGAAGGAGATTTAGAAGATGAAGATAAGGGCAAAAAAAGTCATTTTACTTTATCTAATTAGTCATTTTACTTTGTGTTATTTATTTATTTATTATACACACAATATTTTGCTAATAATTGAAATAAAGAATTTTTATCTCACAGAGCATGAGTGATCTCTCTCTCTCTCTCTCTCTCTCTCTCTCTCCATCCATTATTATTCATCTTGAAAAATGATTCATAAGCTTTCAGGTGTTTTATTGGAATGATTAGGTCCAAATTTCAACCGTGATCAAAAAGGCATGCACTCTCAACTCTCTCTTTGCGCTATCAAATGTCCTCCCTCTATCTCAATATATAACAAGGGTATTTTGGTCTTTTAATAAAGAGGGAGGAATGAATCAAAACTGGCATTCCTTCCACCTGCCCCTATAAATAAATGGTTCAAGTCCATCAAATATGAAATACCAAGGAATTTGACAAAGTTGCATTCCATCCGAATTTTCAACCAAAGGCACCATTTCAATGGAATCTCGAATTCCAATCCCACCGGTATCCACAATTCTAGTTCCTAGCTGTGATTATCAAACATGGAATTTCAAGAAATCCAATAGAAGTGTGTTCCATCCAAATTGTCAACCAAACACTTCAAGAAATGGAATCTTGAATTCCAACACTGTCGGAATCCGCGGTTCCATTTCTTAGCTGTGGTTTCTAACATGTCTATTATTGTTTTGATAGGGAAGCTGGTGGAACTATTCAACAGCCCATTACACAATTACTTCAAACAAAACAACTGCTTTCTGTTTCTGTTGGATTCTGATCCAACTCGAAAGGCAAGTAAATTTACTCTTCTACCCTCACTAACTAAAATACTAATTAAAAAGTATCACATGGTTTCAGGGTATCTGAATATGATAAAACATTAAAGTTATGGGAGGTGTTACAGACAAGGTAATAAACCAAACTATACTTTGCTGATTACTTAATATACATGTAAAATGTCTAATAAGGTAACAATAAAATGTCTAATAAGGTATATAACCTTCTATTAAAACATTGTACTTTCATAATCAAATCTATTAAGACACTGTAATTTTATTATTTTTTCTATCTAGTCACACTCTACTTCAAAAAACTAAACATGTTTGTTTTTTTATTATTTTGAAAATCTAAACTTGTTTGATTTTGGTAAACATATATAGCATTTTATTAAGACACTGTAATTTTATTATTTTTTCTATCTAGTCACACTCTACTTCGAAAAACTAAACATGTTTGTTTTTTTATTATTTTGAAAATCTAAACTTGTTTGATTTTGGTAAACATATATAGCATTTTATATTCAAAATCTAACATAATTAAACAGTGTAATTTGTATTTCTTTTTCTTATTAAGACAACAAACTTTGCAAATTATTTACCTTTGAACTTTTTCTTATTAAAACTTTACACTTGGAAAATCTAATATTATTAGACATTATACTTTTTTTTCCTACATAGATAATGTACTTTGGAAATCTAGACAACTACAACATAGTACTTTTAATCTGGCCTATTAAGATATTTTCTTCTATTTTTTTTTTCCTATTAAGACATTGTATTTTGAAAATCTAAATTAAGAAATTGAACTAAGAAAATGTGTTTTAAAATCTAACCTGATATATATATATATATATATATATATATATATATATATATATATATATATATATATATACACACACACACACACACACACACACAAACACAAATGATTTGTGAAAACGAAAACAACCATTAAGGACGAGACGCATGTATATTTGAAATAAAAATAAATGTTGTATTAAGATAATTTAAAAATATACTCGGAAGGGTAAATTTGGAATTTGCATTAACCGCATTAAAACTTTACACTGACTTTTATACTTTGAAAATCTAACATATTTAGACATTTTACTTTTATTTTTTCCCTACTTAGACACTATACTTGAAAAATCTAGACAATTATAACATTGTACTTTGAATGTGTAGACAATTGTAAAATATAGCTATAAAGATTTTTTTTTCTTATAATCTTTTACTATTAAGCCATTGTACTTTGAAAATCTAAGCATCTATGATTTATGTTCCCATCACTAACATTGTATATCTTTTTTCATATTAAGACAATGTGCTTTAAGCATCTTAAATATTACTATTTAAATTATAGTGTTGTACTGCTAATATCTAACATATTAAGACGCTCATTTAATACCTTCCTGATGGAGACATTGCACTTTAAAAATCTCACCTATTAAGACTTTGTAACTTTAAAAACTTCTACCATTCAACCTTTTTCTTATTAAAGCAATACACTTTGAAAATCTAATATTATTAGATTTGAATTTTTTTTTTTTTTTTTTTTTTTTTATCATTCAACCTTTTTCCTGATTAAGACAACATTTTATTTTTGAAATATAACATATTTAAATGTTATCTTTTAACTTTTTTTTTCTTATTAGGATAATACATTTTGAAAACATTGTACCTTTCAGGTTTTTTCTTGTTAAGCCTAACCTCTTTGAAAATCTAAGATATACTTTTATGAACAGGTTTGCCACATGAATAAGGAAAGTCAAAGATGGAATTCTAATGTTTGTCCAACAGTGATAAGGAAAATGAACCGCTTTGGAAAGAATATGAGGGGTATATTACTAATTTTATGCATTCTAACAATTATATTAATCATAACAAAGATTGTTACTAGCTGTATAAACTTTTGGTTGATTTTTCATAGTCAAGGAAATGTGTTTGAAGCTAGATGAGGATGTGAAAATTACATGATGATTTGTCTGGGATTCCATGTGTGCATACAATTATTGGAATTAATTTCATCCATCAAACACCTTATGTATATATTAATTAATACTTTCCTAAAGATAAATTTCTTGAATGTTACTCTTCAAACATACAACATGTTAATGGAAACAACCTTTGGCTCCAAACTCATTACATTAAGCCCTTGCCCCCCCCCCCCCCCCCCCCCCCCCCCCCCTTGGCAATGAGGATGGTGGTTCTTCTTCGTCTGCAAATCTAGTCACTTTGGAGTAGCTGGTTAGGTAGAAAGGGGGTGTAGTGGGGATGATATAGGTTGCCACTTTTGTAAACATGTTTTGGCATTTTTGTTAGTACACCCGTTGATTGCATCGTACTTCCACTTGTTCTTTTCTTACCATTTTAGGATGCCTTTTTTGTGAATTGCTTAGGCATTTTAGTACAAATGGATGGCTGCTACATATTGGTATTATGGAATTTAACTATATGTAATGGTTACACCCCTTTTTATTATGTACTTTTAATTACAAATACCATTTTGTGCAATGTATATTTAAAAGAGTACAATATGGGTGTACTATTTTGTGCAATCTACTTTTAAGGTATACCGTTTAGAATAATTAAAACACCATTTTCTGTAATGTACTTTTAAAATCATCCAAATACTATCCAAACACCATTTTATGCAAAGTGATTTTAAAACCATTTTATGCAATGTACTTATAATATGTACCGTTTAGTACCATCCAAACACCATTTAGTACAATTCAAACACCATTATATGCAATGTACTTTTAAAAACAACCATTATCATAACAACCAATGTCGAAAAATCAAATTCAACTATATCTTGTACATTACTAAAACAAGCATGAACAATATAGCTCCCAACAAAAAAACAACCATCTGCATAAATGCCATCATCCGTCTATGTTCTGTAAACCTATTTAAGTCTTCCTTATCTTGTTGATCGTCAACTCAATTGAAAAACCCACAACTTCCTTGTACCGACTTAGGATCATGAAATAAATCAAATTCATTGTTACCTTATAATTAGGGCACTGCTAAAATTTCACTTTGCCCTTCTTCTTACCTCATGAAATCCCTATGGAGCTTGATTTTGGAAAGGATGTTGACATTATTACATGGGAGAGAAATGTCGGCTGAGTCTTGCGTGGATGAAATTGATATAAAGGGGGATATCACGTTGACTGCCATGTAGGATTCCACATAGGATCCAACTCGCCAACTCAAGAGAGGGATACCGCCAACAATGGGTAAAACCTTGTAAATACAATAAATAAACTCATTAAACAAAACCGCAGGCTTTATTAACCCTAAAAGACGTACTAGGGTAAAATCAATAATTTTTTTATACCTAAGGGCTTATATGGAACTAGCCCTTATTATTTCTAGTATTGCATTATAGATTCAATATCTAACCTATTAAGACATTGTAAGACTTTGTATTTTGAAAATAATTTGTTTTATTTTGGTCAACTTTTATAGATTTATATCTTCAAAATCTAACATTTAACTTTTTCTTAATAAGACGGTGCACTATGATAATATTGCATCTTTCTAATTTTTTCTTATTAAGACATTCATAAAAAATGTTCTTTCTATTTTCTAACATATACTCTGAAAATCTAAACACTTATCACATAGTCCTTTGTTATCGAGAAAGTTAAACATGATTGATTTTGGTTACCACTTGTAGGATTATATTTTCAATATTATCACTTAACTCGTTTGGTTTCGTTTTTATTACGAGTGACAGTGGAGTATGTGAACCTTATTGCGAGCCAATATTTTATTTATTGAAAAGGGTATATGACAAGACTTTTGGGTGTTATGTGTATTATAAATAAAATTTGTATTCATTGAATAAATCAAAATGTATAGTTTATTCAAATAAGTTAAATAACAGGTTACGACAATATTTTTACTAGTAGGATTGAAGTTAGTAACATCATCATAAAATATGTCGCAATGATAACTAAACGTTATTCATATATATAGGTAAAATTGGACAAATATGTGTTGTTGAAAATGATTATGTTATTGACATTAATTATGAATTAATAATTTTTATATTGTTTTGATATGTAAAATTGTAACTATTTAATTTGAAGGATATAACAAAATAAACAATTGTTAGAATCAAATCAATTAATGACGTCTACTTGCGGCATATTCGTGAATAAATTTAAATATAACTATTAATTTAGTGTTAGTTTTAACTTTTGTTATGGTTAAGTGATTTAAAAATTACGTATTTGACTATTTTTAAAATTTTTTTTATCATTTTGAAATATCAATGTTTATAACATAATGTAATGTAATTAAATTTTTTTTGTTATTGTAGTATGTTATTATTAATTAATTTTAAAGTCGCTTATTATTATCAAATTTTTGTAAAAGATTAAAACATAGGTATAAAGTTTTTTTTATCTATTTATCTCACGTTAATTAAACATTCTATATGTTATTAGAAATTTAAAAGCTTACGAGAGTTTATGGGAATTTTGAAAGGTCATGAGAGTTTCAATTTATATAACATGTCATGATGATACCACCACTAGTGGGAATGTGTAACATCTATAAAAATCATGCCAAATTTAAACTTTTTAAAATATTTCAAAACCAATAATTATTACAAAATATATAACATGTCAGAGTATTCCAGAATCCAATCATAAAAATATAAGGAGGTTCACGATCACGGCTTCGCCTTCCCGTAATCATCAGAAGTACCTGAAACAATAATCGATAAATGTAAGCTCGAAGGCTTAGTGAGTTACCCCCAAAATACCATCTTCATACAGATATAATCATATCATATAAACAAACAGCATGCATAATGAGCCTGCAGCTAGCAACTCGTCAACTTCCTTAAGAGCTCAAAAATCACCAAAAACCTAATTGACTAGTTGAGTTTTCAACCAACTTGTCAAGTCCATCCGTGTCCAGATGTCTGGAAAAACCTTAACTGACTCGTCGAGTTCATGCAGAATCAAATACCGACAATCTTCATCCGACTCGCCAAGTCGGCTATGTGACTCGTCGAGTTCATGCAGTCCGTTTCTAATCCAGACGTTTTTAAGCCACCCCAAATCTCCATGTCGCAGATCTAACCTCCTAGGGCATGGTTTCCACGTAAAGTTGCAAACTTTACGTACATGCATGGTCCTAAATGCCAAAACCAAGCTAAGGGAAAGGTTTAACCCAAAGAGAAAGGCCCAAGCTTGCTAAATCAGATAACTTTATGGCTATAGGGACTTAGAGAAGTCCAGATTTGAAGTTAAAACTTTAGATCATGACCAATACTAGAAATGGTTCACATATATGCTAAAATGGCCCTAAAATTAAGTATGGAGAGATCTAGGTAGAGGGAAGTCAAGGTAACGACTTGTTACCTTCAAAATGATTCCAAGATGAAGTAGAGTCAGATCCACAAGTTTTCCTTTGCTCGAAGCTCCTTAAACTTTAAACCTTCTTCACAAAATGCACCAAAATCACTCTTTAAGTCTTACAAACACTCAAGAACAAGTCTAGGTTGATTAGGGTTTCTTCTGGCCGTCAAGAGGTGGTAAGAGGATGGAGGAAAGGACTTAAGGAACCTTAAATAGGGTACAAACACTAAAAAATAGAGTTTCATTTTCCAACTCCTTATCGTCGAGTCAGAGTCCTTCGACTCGTCGAGTAGGTCCAATAATCCACGCGGGCTAACCCGCCTTTACACGACGAGTTGGGGCAACCAACTTGTCGAGTAGGTCCATAAACATGTATATAAGGTTTTAAGACATATACCTGGGAGTCGGGGTGTTACAATTCTCCCCCACTTGAATTAGACTTCATCCTCGAAGTCTGCTGGTGCGAAAAATTCCGGATAGTGCTCCTGCATCTCTGTCTCCGGCTCCCACGTCCACTCTGATCCCCTCTTGTGCTTCCACTGTACCTTTACCAAAGGTACTTTCTTGTTCCATAGAACCTTTACCTTCCTCTCAAGAACGGCCACCGACCTCTCCACATAATTCAGGCACTCATCAACCTGAATATCATCTAATGACACTACCGCCTCCTCATCTAGAATGCAGTTCCGCATCTGTGAAACATGGAAAGTGTTGTGGATCTGACTAAGCTCCTCAAGAAGATCTAGTCTATACGCCACCTTGCCAACCCTGGCAGTGATCTTGAAGGGCTCGATGTATCGGGGACCTAACTTTCCCCTTTTCCTGAAGTAAATCACACCCTTCCAGGGTGAAACCTTCAGGAGTACCATGTCACCGAGCTGAAACTCCAACTCAGATCGGCGCCGGTCGGCGTAACTATTCTGCCGACTCTATGCGGTCTGCAACCGCTGTCTGATCTGCTGAATCATCGTGGTAGTCTGCAAAACTGATGGGTTTTTGGCCATATGAACATTCCTATGTGCACATACAAACCCTAATGCTTGGATCTAGGTTTCTCTAATTAAACATGCATTGGATCCAAGACTTCTAATGGCTAGTAAAGTATAAGAACAATACAAAATCAGAGTTAGAAGCTTACCTTAAAACACTTGTTTGATCTTCTTGTTCTTGGAGCTTTAGAGTCACAAATGTCACTCCTTTAATGGCTTGCAAACACCAACTAGCAAGAGGATGATTTGAGAGAGAGGAGACGGAGGAAATCGGCCAGGGTTTCTTTGCTTTTTCAGAGGTGCCGATTTCCCTTGCCCCAAGGGTCTATTTATACTTGTAAGGCTCCTAGGGTTTCACCCTTAAACCCTAATTGGATAACTTTTACTCAAAGCAATCCAAATCATTTCCAAGATAAGCCCTTGGACGATTTGTGGCTTATCCCAAGCCCTAGAAATTGTCCAACCCTATCCATGAAGGATTTACAGCCCAAAGTGTAATTATCAAACAATTGACAGTTTATACCCTCTTATTTAATTAATCTCTTTAAGTCACCAAATTAATTCTAATTAATTTTATGACTTATATTAATCAAATAACAATATTATTATTCCTTAAATTATTCTCATAATATATTAATAATATTTATTCTCTCATAATAAATCATCCTGTCAAGTTGTTATGGTGAAGGCAACCCAAAAGGACCATGCACAATCGGGTCACATACTTGCCTAATATAGTTGCAGCCTTAGACACTATTCCAACAGTCTCCCACTTGGATAAGTCTAGTAACTATATGCACAAGTACAATTCGATTTGCAATCGTAGCTCTCAAAGACGTTGTCAAACTCTGATCTAATCAATCTTGTCCTTTAGATAAGGGATCATACAGTCCTCTGTTAGATATCATGCTGACAATTCTATGGAATAATTTGTCTAGCATTTGGTTTCTCGATCTCCGATTCATTTGACATAGAACTTAATCGAACACATCAATTCAGTTCTGACCGGGCCCGACACATAAGTCAAATCAAATCATCGAGCGGCCGAGATATCGCTTTTACCCTCTTAGGATAAAAGTAACAGATAAACTTCGACTTATATGCATTTACTTATTCATTAATCAACTATACACAACAATGTGTTTTATAACACCGAGTTACTGATGCGTTTTCGCATTCTCAATGTACAACCAATTAACAAATAACAAACCATATATCTAGGTTTTAAGACCATATGATATTATCGTCTTGCGATCACCCTTTTTATCATATTCCATAAGGTGATTCCAGCAAGCGCGGGTTTGTTCCAATGCTCAAAACTAGTTCATAAGCACTCATGAACGTTGCAGCAACCCTTTGCTATGTCTAATACCATTTAGACAAGCTACACACCAATTCATGACAATCTTCATTCATATTTACTTCCAACATATGAACGATTGTGGACAATTTGAACAATTCGATTATTCTTAATAAATTCAATTATTCTGGAAGTCAAAACATGCAAAATGAAACAATAGTTAAACAATTAACATAAGACAGTAACATTACTCATAAATAATACTCTTTTATTTAATCATCAAATGTTAATTACATTTATCTATTACACGTTTCTACTACTATCTAATCTATGCTAATATCATCCTTCAGCCCAATACTCCTAGCATGCTGCAAGTGCTTAACCATACTCAGTCCCTTCGTAAGCGGATCTGCTGGGTTATCCTCCGATGATATCCTCTTCACTACGAGTTGTCCTTCTTCTACCCGATGTCTAATAAAGTGATATTTTCTGTCGATATGTCGTGATCTACCATGATCTCTCGGTTCCTTGGTCAAGGCAACCGCTCCTTCAATATCACAGAAAATCTCCATGGGCTCCTTTATGACGGGTACAACTCCAAGATCACCAATGAAGTTCTTCAACCATATTGCCTCCTTCGACGCTTCGCTCACTGCAGTGTACTCTGATTCACACGTTGAATCAGCTACAGTTTCCTGCTTGGAACTCTTCAAAGTCACTGCTCCTCCATTCAGGGTAAAGACCCAGCCTGACTGCGAACGGTAGTTGTCTCGGTTGGTTTGAAAGCTGGCGTCACTATACCCTCGCACCTTCAAGTCATCACTCCCTCCGAGGACTAAAAACCATTCCTTCGTCCTCCGAAGGTACTTAAGGATATTCTTCACCGCAATCCAATGAGCTCTGCCAGGATTCCCTTGATATCTGCTAACCATGCTCAAAGCAAAGGCTACATCAGGGCGAGTACAAGTCATAGCATACATGATTGAGCCAATTGTGGAAGCGTATGGTACTCGGCTCATTTCTGCTATTTCAGCTTCGGTACTCGGACTTTGAGTCTTACTCAACTTGGCGTTACTTTGTATCGGTAATTCTCCCTTCTTTGAGTTTTCCATACTAAAACGTTTTAGTACCTTATCTAAGTAAGTGTTCTGACTAAATCCTATTAGTCTCTTACTTCTTTCTCTTACTATCCTTATTCCCAAAATATAGGAAGCCTCTCCGAGGTCCTTCATAGCAAAGCACTTCCTGAGCCAGGACTTAACCTCATGCAGAGTCGGGACGTCGTTTCCTATGAGTAGTATGTCATCGACATACAAAACGAGAAAGCTAACTATGCTCCCACTGGCTTTGACATATACACACGATTCATTTTCGCTTCATACAAATCCAAACTCTTTGACTTTCTCATCGAAGCAAAGATTCCATCTGCGAGATGCTTGCTTAAGTCCATAAATGGACTTCTCAAGCTTACATACTCTATTCGGATGCTTCGGATCGACAAAACCCTCTGGCTGAGCCATGTAAACATCCTCGGCCAACTTGCCATTAAGGAAAGCGATCTTGACATCCATTTGCCAAATCTCATAATCATGAAATGCGGCAATCGCTAGCATCACTCTAATAGATTTTATCTTCGCAACTGGTGAGAAGGTCTCATCATAGTCAACTCCAGGAGTTTGAGTAAAGCCCTTCGCAACCAATCGCGCCTTATATGTGTGTACGTTTCCATCCACGTCGGTCTTCTTCTTGAAGATCCATTTGCACCCAACGGTCTTACGTCCGGGTACATTATCAACCAAATTCCAAACTTGGTTGTCATACATGGATTGGATCTCGCTATCCATTGCCTCTTTCCATTTTACAGACTTCGGGCCTGCCATGGCTTCCTTGTAGCTATTAGGTTCATCAAGATTTATTAGTGTACCATCACTAATATACGTGTCCCCTTCGGTAGTAATATGAAAACCATAAAAGTGGGGTTGAACTCGAACTCTTTCGGAACGTCTAAGAGGTAAGGACTCGTCAATCGGTTCAACCGGAGTTTCCTCCTCGGGTTGAGTGCCAGCGGTAGAGGTTCCTTCATCTATCGACTCTTGAATCTCTTCAAGCTCAATTTGCCTCCCACTGTCTCCTTGGCTTATGAGTTCTCGCTCTCAGAAAA
This sequence comes from Lactuca serriola, assembly GCF_051521515.1. Lineage (NCBI taxonomy): Eukaryota > Viridiplantae > Streptophyta > Magnoliopsida > Asterales > Asteraceae > Lactuca > Lactuca serriola. The sequence continues at coordinate 307,995,087 of NC_136412.1, read as the reverse complement.
CTCATCTCCTCGCAACGAAGACAACATTGTCCTTCGGTCTATAGAAGAGATATCCAAAGGATTTCTGTGGGTAGCCGATGAAAATACATCGCTCACTACGAGGTTCGAGCTTTTCGTGAGTATCTCGTCTTACGAAAGCCTCACAACCCCAAACCTTGATATGTGCCAACGAGGGAACTTTCCCTGTCCACATCTCGTGAGGTGTTTTGGCAACCTTCTTAGTAGGGACTCGGTTAAGGATATGGGCGGCAGTCTCTAAGGCATACCCCCAAAAATAGATAGGTAGTGAAGCACGACTCATCATAGAGCGAACCATGTCCAACAAGGTTCGATTACGCCTTTCTGCCACATCATTAAATTGTGGTTTCCTAGGTGGCGTCAATTGTGAAACTATTCCACACTCTTTGAGATAATCGTGGAATTCAAGACTTAGGTACTCTCTTCCTCGATCGGATCGAAGCATCTTGATTTTCCTACCCAATTGATTCTCCACTTCATTCTTGAACTCTTTGAACTTTTCAAAAGTTTTTGACTTTTTCTTGATTAAGTAGATATGCCCATATCTACTATAGTCATCGGTAAAAGTCACATAGAAGCGGTTCCCATCCTTCGTGGTTAATCTAAACGGTCCACATACATCGATATGTATTAATTCCAATAGACCCTCACCCCTTTCACACGTACTTGTGAAAGGTGACTTAGTCATCGTTCCAAGCAAACAAGACTCGCATGTGTCATCTTCCCTAAGGTCGAATGACTCCAACACTCCATCCTTTTGGAGTTGGGCTATGCGCTTCTTGTTGACATGTCCAATACGACAATGCCACAAGGATGCTCTATCCATACTATTGGAAGAATCCATGCATAAAACATCATTTCCTAAGTTATCTACAATCATAACGGTTTCATAAATTCCATTACATGGCATAGCTTCAAAATAAAAGACGCCATTTAGATAAGCCAAAATAGAACCATTCTCATTATTAAAAGAAAATCTAAAACCTTGTCTAAACAAACCATGAAATGAAATGATGTTTCTAGCCATTTCTGGCGAATAGCAACAATTGTTCAAATCTAAAGATAAACCATTCCTAAGCACTAAAGAATACACTCCAATCTTGGTCACATGCGACGATCTTCTGTTCCCCATGATTAGATTTATTCTTCCATGCTCCACGTCTCTATTTCTTCTTAGTCCCTGCACATTAGAACAAATGTGGTAACCACAACCGGTATCAAGAACCCAAGAAATATCATGATATGAATCGTTAGATTTAATTGTGTATATACCTGCGAAAGACGGCTTCATCTTTCCTTCCTTGATGGCTTGCAGGTACTCTGGGCAACTTCTCTTCCAATGTCCTATCTTGTGGCAGTGGTGGCACTCTGCCTCCTTTGGGTTAGGACAGGGTTTAGCAGGATCAACTTTGGTCCCACTAGAAGAGGCACCATCTCGGGGCTTAACCTTGCGATGGTTCTTAGACGAAGCCTTCCTCTTCTTTCCCTTTCCTTGTCCAATAGCCAACATAGGAGCAGCGGGTGGATTGGGAGTTGGTGCAATAGACTTGTCCTTGAAGTTGCTTTCAGCGACCCTCAAGAGACCTTGGAGCTTGCTTAGGGTGACCTCTTCTTTGTTCATGTGGTAGGTCATCCTAAATTGATTGTAACTTGGAGGCAAAGAGTGAAGCACCATGTCGATCGCCAAGTCTTCCCCAAAGTCAACATTCAACTTGCGAAGATGGTCGACATACCTTTGCATCTTTTGCAGGTGCATGGTAAGAGACTCTCCATGACCCATCTTAGCGGAAATCATGTTAGTGAAAATCTCATAACGCTCTTGTCTCGTGTTTTGGTGGTATCTCTCCAACAAGTCTTGGTGCATCTCGTACGGGTACATGTCCTCATAGGACTTTTGGAATTCGGAGTTCATAGTGGCTATCATGATGCAATGTACCTTCGTTGCATCACGCTCATGAGTTTCAAAAGCGGTGATTTCAGCCGGAGTAGCGATTTCTGGGTTGATTTTCTCGAGCTTCTCATCGAGGACATACTCCTTGTCCTCATAGCGAGCAATCGTGCGAATGTATCTTATCCATTCGCTAAAGTTCGTCCCATCGAAAGTGACCTTTTGACAAAGGCTCATCAATGTGAATGAACTAGCAGCAGCGTTGTTTGCATTCAACATCTACAAATAGAAAGGACAAAGATAGATTAGAATATGAATCCCTAATTATCACCCAATAAGAAAAATTAGGGCTAGGATCCAACAACAATATTTACATATTAGAAAAGGGATGCCGTAATCCAATATGCAAATAATATGAAGGTAAGTGAATGACGATTCACTAATTCTCCACCACAAAATATTACTTTAAGCTCTAAATTGTATTTGAGAATTCCTAGGTTTAGATGAGATTCATTGAAACTTTTCAATGGCATGTTTAAATCTCGATATGCCCCTCTTGTTTGTGACTGGGATACCGAGGATCACAAAGCGGGTGTGAATTACCATGCAAATTTACATGGTGCCTTCATTGTAACGATCACCTATTCGATGTGCCGGTAAACCACAAACGCTCCATCGAACTATGATAAACAATGAGTCACCCATTGCCACCTTTGATTAGAACCAATTAGTGTGCCGGTAAACCACACACGCTCCACTAACTTCTTAGCAAGGGTGCAAAGTGTAATTTCATGGGATTGCATCAATTCACTTTTCCTAAAGTAACTAAGATTGGGAAATTTTTGAAAAACATGTAGTTAATTTGTATTTCATATTATACTTTTAAAGAAGAGATGAGGTTGCCCTATCCTACCCATTCAGCTAATGACCCTCCACCGATCAAGCAAGCGGTAGGTGTGAGTGTACACCCACCTTATATTAGTATAGGGTTGGATTTTAAACTTGTAAAATTCTAGGGTTTTAAATTTAAATTGTCTAAATTAAACTTTTAATCACAAAACATAAATTTCAAAACTTGAGGGCAATTTTTAAACTATTCAAAACATAGAGGATCAAATAACAAATAATCTAAATTAACAATTAATCACATAATTATCCATATTTGATTTATTTATGATTTCTTGCTAAATGATTTACCAATTTAATCAAAATAATTAAGTAATTATCACATAAGGAAATTAAATATTTTATTAATTGGTAAATATCTTTAATTAGATCAAGATTACAGTCATATATATCAAAAAAATCGGATTAGGGTTGATCTAGTATGATAAAGGCAAGTTTCCATAAGATAAATATCAAAAAAATCCCGATTTTTGCTCTTCCTGACGCTCGGACTCGCCAAGTGCCCAACTGGACTCGCCGAGTCAGGCCAACTCGCCGAGTCCACCATGGGACTCGCCAAGTCCATGACTCAGAATCACAAAATTCGAATTTTGCAAGCAAGAAACAAACAGCCATGCATCAATTTAATAGAAACCAATCTAGGCTCTGATACCACTAATGGGTTTTTGGCCATATTAACATTCCTATGTGCACATACAAACCCTAATGCTTGGATCTAGGTTTCTCTAATTAAACATGCATTGGATCCAAGACTTCTAATGGCTAATAGAGTATAAGAACAATACAAAATCAGAGTTAGAAGCTTACCTTAAAACACTTGTTTGATCTTCTTGTTCTTGGAGCTTTAGAGTCACAAATGTCACTCCTCTAATGGCTTGCAAACACCAACTAGCAAGAGGATGATTTGAGAGAGAGGAGACGGAGGAAATCGGCCAGGGTTTCTTTGCTTTTTCAGAGGTGCCAATTTCCCTTGCCCCAAGGGTCTATTTATACTTGTAAGGCTCCTAGGGTTTCACCCTTAAACCCTAATTGGATAACTTTTACTCAAAGCAATCCAAATCATTTCCAAGATAAGCCCTTGGACGATTTGTGGCTTATCCCAAGCCCTAGAAATTGTCCAACCCTATCCATGAAGGATTTACAGCCCAAAGTGTAACTATCAAACAATTGACAGTTTATACCCTCTTATTTAATTAATCTCTTTAAGTCACCAAATTAATTCTAATTAATTTTATGACTTATATTAATCAAATAACAATATTATTATTCCTTAAATTATTCTCATAATATATTAATAATATTTATTCTCTCATAATAAATCATCCTGTCAAGTTGTTATGGTGAAGACAACCCAAAAGGACCATGCATAATCGGGTCACATACTTGCCTAATATAGTTGCAGCCTTAGACACTATTCCAACAAAACTACCTCGGTCCGACCCATCACCCTGTGACCAACCTCGCCCCAACATATTAGGGTGCGACATCTTCGCCCATACAACAACTCTTATGTATTTGTGGAGTCCCAGCTCCCACCAAAGTCAATAACGTAGGGTCTCAGCATATCCTCGAGAGTCTGTATGGTCTGCTCGTTCTGGTCGTCCGTCTGTGGATGATAGGCCGTACAGAATTACAGCCACGTGCCCAGTTCCTCATTGAACTTCTACCAAAAAACGGGAGGTGAACCGAACATCGCGGTCTGAGACAATAGAGACCGACCACCCATGGTGAGCAACAATCTTGTGGATATACATGTCAGCCAGCTTCTCGGCCGATGAACTCTCCCGTATTACTAAAAAGTGGGCGCTCTTGGTCAATCGGTCCACGATGACCCAAATAACATCGAAGCCCTTCGCCGTCCTCGATAGCTTGGTAATTAAATCCATCATGATCTATTCCCACTTCCACATGGGAACCTCTAGAGGTTGTAGCTTGCCATACGGCCTCTGGTGCTCGGCCTTGACCATCCTGCAAGTCAGGCACCTCTCCACGTACCAAGAGATTTCTCGCTTCATGAACGGCCACCAGTAACTCAATCACAAATACCGATACATCTTGGTGGCCCTTGGGTGAATAGAGAAGCGAGACTTATGAGCCTCCTCCAAAATAGTTTGTCTGATCCCACCAGAAATCGAAACCCAAATCCGACCACAACGGGTCAATAATCTTTGGCTATCCTGCACAAACCGGGTGTTCTCACCCTTAATCCTCTCAAGCTTCCAGTTCTCCTGACGCATACCCGCTGCTTGAGCTTCCCGGATCAAGCTCACAGGTGGAGAATCCACTGAGATCCTCATACATGTCATTGGGGTAGAAGATCCAGCTGACTTGCGGCTCAGAGCGTCCGCAACCATGTTCGCTTGGTAAAGGATCTCAGAGTCATAGTCGTTGACTACATCCAACCACCTGCATTGTCTCATGTTCAGGTTTGGCTGATCCATGATATGTCTCAGGCTCTTGTGGTCTGTGTATATTGTACAACGGACCCCATAGAGGTAATGTCTCCAATTCTTGAGAGTGAATACCACCGCTCCCAACTCCAGATCATAAGTAGGGTATCTCGTCTCATGCGGCTTCAACTACCGCAATGCGTAGGCTATCACTCATCCTCTCTGCATGAGGATCGCTCCCAGTCATATGATGGATGCATCACAGAATACCACAAAATCCTCAACTCCTTCCGGGAGAGTCAAGACTGGAGCCTCGCATAGTCGCTGTCCGAGGGTCTCAAACACCCTCTGCTGCTCGGGGCCCCACTGTAAATCCACCCCCTTCCTCGTCAGATGAGTGAGGGATACTGCAATCTTGGAGAAATATTGTATGAATATTTGGTAGTACCCTACCAATCCCAAGAAGCTCCTGATATCCGAGGGAGATTTCGGAACCTCCCACTGCATTACAGCCTCGATTTTGGCTGGATCGACCAAAATCCCCTCCTGGTTAACGAGGTGTCCAAGGAACTGAACCTTTCGTAACCAAAACTTGCACTTTGAGAACTTGGCATAAAGCCGCTCTCGTCTCAAAACTCCCAATAGCTCCTATAGATGCTCATCATGCTGCTCTCGGATCTTGGAGTACACCAAGATGTTGTCTATGAACACGATGACCGAACGATCGAACATCGATCTGCAGACTCGATTCAATAGATCAATAAATACTGCCGGCGCATTGGTGGGCCCAAAAGGCATCACCGCGAACTCGTAATGTCCATAACGAGTCCGGAACGCGGTCTTCTCCACGTCCTCCTTTCTACCCTTGACCTGATGGTACCCGGACCTCAGGTCTATCTTGGAGAACCAAGATGCTCCTTGCAACTGATCAAAAAGATCATCTATCATCGTGAGAGGATAAACGGTTCTTCACCGTCAACTTGTTTAACTCCCAGTAGTCAATGCACATCCGATGTGAACCATCATTTGTCTTGAAGAAGTGAATCGGCGCTCCCCACGGAGAACTACTCGGACGAATGAACTGCTTGCCTAGTAGTCCCTACAGTTGTGATGACGACTCATGCATCTCTGGTGGTGCCAACCTGTACGGCACCTTGGCGATAGTGGCCGCACTTGGCACTAGGTCGATCCTAAACTCGACATGTCTCTACGGAGGCACTCCAGGTAACTCCTCCGGGAACACGTCAGCAAACTCCCTGACCACTGGAACCTCTGATACTGAAACCCGATCCGTGACCCACATATCCACCACATACGCTAGATAACCCGCACACCCGTGATGAATGTACTGCCGAGCTGTGACACTCCCGAACCAAACGATGGAAACATTCGGGGGCTTTATGTGACTTCATTCTCATGGTATCATCACAATGTATATAATTGAAACATAACATCATCATCACCACACATAGAATATTACAACTGTCATTGGTTTACATCGAGTATTGTATTTCAATATTACATTCCAAAATATGATGAAACAAAACATAATAAAATATCCCTAAATTCCTTTCTCCTAACCTGCTCAACGGTTTCTTGAGAGTACAAGTTAATTTAAAAGGTCAACATAAAAATGTTGGTGAGTTCATAAGCATGTTTGAGAAAATGATTTGTATTACTTTGTAAACACTAGAAAATCTGATATTTTTTGAAAAAAAAAACCATTTGATATGTTTGTGTCTAATCTTGTATTAATGCATGTGTGTTAATGTTTGCTAGAATGTAAAAAAAAAAGTATGAAGGGAATAACCAAGAGAATATAAAAAGAATGACCCCAGAAAACCTGATGATGTCTGCGAAAGAGAATGTTGGTATCTCAAACTTCGAGGTTGAGTACCAGCGTGAGTATGTTACCGAGTAACCATAAGAGAAAAGAGAATGGTTTCCCTGTAAAATTTATAACGTTAATTTCTCTAAGTGATTCGTTATAACCATACTAGATAATGACAATTTCGCCTTTCATGGCATTGTTGGACGTCGACGGAATAGAAGAAGGTTTTTGTCACCCTAGACTGGTCTAGTTAGCTGTAGCGAACAACTCAGGTGTTGGGTGTCATCCCTGTATAGATCTATACACAAACCCCCACTCTCCCTCCAAGAGACTCTGGTTATAACTACAGGCTATGATCGTACACTCAATAGGTGTCAACCGACACGTCTCACTAGATCCTTAATCGAATTTACGCGAAAAGAAACATATAAGGTACATTTTATGTCCGATGGACATGTAAGTGGACAACTAAGGCCCACTAAGCATGTAATTTACCTCTAGGATCAAAAGGAATGAGATTATATATGTTCCAGGCCTAATATATGTGTAAAAGGACAACTAAGGCCCACTTAACATGTATATTGTTTACAGGCCCAATAAGCACGCAAGGAGCATCCAAGGTCCGCCGCACCGGCCAACAGTCCACCTGGTCCACCCTCCGAGTCTAGCCATATACATCGAGTCTGCAGTGTGATTGGTCCGCCTGCACCGGGCCTTCAATCCACCTGGTCCACTCTCTAAGTCTACAGTATGACTGGTCCGCCCGCACCGGGCCTTCAGTCGGCCTAGTCCACTCTCCGAGCCTCGGCACGTCTGGTCCGCCCTCATGGGGCCTACAGCCTATCCGGACCGCTCGCTGGGCCTTCGGGCAACCGGTGCGCCCTAGGTATCTTGGCCTACAGCACAAAGCGAGACCCGCCTCAACTCAACTCCAGTCCAAACAACCATGTGCACATAAACATACAATCATATAACAATTCACAGTCAACAAACCGATCAAACAGATCACATAGCATATCATCATCCTAACCAGGATACCGACCTAACCGATCACTAGCATAGCACCACCCTACATAACAGGATACCGACCTCAACCAGGTGTCTAACACATACCATCCTAACTACCAGGATGCAAACATATCAAAGCAATAACATAACAAAAAATACCCGGATCTCAATCCGAAAAAGGGTCGGCCTTGGTGCCTTAGACCCCGTTGATATAGTGAGGATAACTCACCTCGCAACTGCCGACCGAATAGATAAACCCGAGCTGCTCCGACTACTGATAAGATCTCCACCACTCGCCAACCACCGAAACACTGAACTCAAAACAATAACCAACAATTACCAAAATGCCATTGGAATCAACTGGTCAACCCTTGGTCAAAGTCAAAGTCAACCCCTGACTGACTCTACTCGCCGAGTCAACCCAATGACTCACCGAGTCCCCATGCACAACACTTCCCCAATCCGCGACTCAACTCACCGAGTCACCCCGAGACTCGCCGAGTCCACAACTCTGAGTCCTTTCACACTTGACTCACCGAGTCATCCCTCGACTCACCAATTCACAACTCAACCAAAAGAGAGGTTAGGGCCTCACAACCAGACTCGCCGAGTCCAAGAACAGACTCGCCGAGTCCAAGAACAGACTCGCCGAGTCCAAGGCTATCTGCAACCAACTCGCCGAGTTCCTGCCCATATTCAACCAACTCGCCGAGTTGTTCTTCCAACTCGCCGAGTTCCAGCCTATCTTCAAGCAACTCACCGAGTACACCCTTGTGACTCGCCGAGTACCCCTAGATCTGAAACCACACAAAGGCTTTCCAAGCCATGCAGAAGCTTTAAACCATAGATCTACTCTTTTACAATCCATCCATCACGTAAAGTGGCAAACTTTACGTGAATCCAAAGAGATCTAGGCATTTAACACTCTAGGGCTAGGGTTTGGGACAAGGTAGCTTCACCAATCACTCATCAATAGGGACTTTATGACATATAAGACCATCCGAAGCTTAGATCTGAAGTAGCATCCTCAGATCCAATCTTCTATCTCAAATTAGATGTCATATCAACCACCACACATGAACCCATGAAGAAAATAGCTTAAGGAAATGGTTCCTTACCCCTAGAATGAGCCCAACCAACTATAGATTCCTGATCTCCCCAAGCTTCCTGATACAAGCCTCCAATCTTCAAGCTTAAAGCACCAAATATCCTTCTCCAAGCTCTAATTCACTCAACAATGGGGTCTCCTCATGAATTTAGGGCTTCTGGAACTCAAGGAATGATAAGGAGGCTGGGGAGAAGATATGATGTTCTTTATATAGGGCTCAACCTTTGAAATTAGGGTTTTCTCCACTCAGCACCAACTCGCTGAGTCCTCCCATGCTACTCGCCGAGTTGGTCACTTAACATGCGACTAGAGTCGCGACCCTACTCGCCGAGTCCATTCGTGGACTCGCCGAGTTGCCTTTTCCCATTTACTCTTTTAGCCCTTCAACTCTACTCTTGATATTCCGGGATGTTACAATTCTCCCCCACTTACATTAGGCTTTGTCCTCGAAGCCTGCGGCAATTCAACTCCAGAACTACTCCCGTAATGCACCACCCGCCATTAACCAGACCAGGCTCCTTAACGCACAACCATCGAATCCAAAAACTCACTTTCTCCTTTCTTGCGGTGTCCTGACCACCGAATTCCCGATTCGAGTCCAACTTTATCCACTCCATGCTGATAGAATGACACATTCTTCAGTCTCAGAGCAACTCCCATGAGTTCTCCTCTTGCAATCGCATGCACATGTTGATCTAGCTCTAGCACCCTCGGGTTGGGAAAACCCGTCACACAGACGACATCTCCAAACACCCCCCGGATGAATTACCACTACATACACAATTCCTTGATCAAATCAAACTGGAATCCAAGACTCCATCCCTGCATCCCTTCCGAGCCTCTTGGTTCTACACCCTCGGAATTCCTTCCGCGACTTCGGCAGACATCCAATCTAGATGCGATTCCATACCACTGCCGCAACACGCTGCTCAATGACCATAATTGGATCACTCCAATCATAACTCTGCACTGCTGCTTTCACTTCCATGAATTTACACTCCCCCCTTTAGAGCTACATTCCTTTCTCTTTCCTTACCAAGGAAATCCACTTGGCCGCCCTGTCACTACGACAAGTGCCACAGTGCTCGCCCAACGCTACACCATTCCCTTATAGCATAACCACTATCCATGCAACACACATGCTCTGAATCTGATTGCAAGGACTCTCGAGCCCATGCGCCATCTCCACTAATCAAGATCAATACCCGGGGCTAGACCTTCTAATGCTAACACAAGGCAACATACTCAAACCATTTCCTCGCACCGATCTAACAATACCTGCAGAGTCTTCAGCATGACTGGACCGCCTTACCAGGCCTTCAGCCAATCTGGACCACTCTCAGAACCTTCAGCCAATCTGGACTGCCCTCTAGGGCCTTCTGTCTGGCTGGACCGTTCTCCGAGCCTTCAGCCTGACTGGTACGCCTACCGGCCTTCAGTCTATCCGGACCGCTCAACTAGCATCCATCATTCTGAGTTACCTCTCCGGGAATTCCTCCCATGCATACTGTTCTAGCCCTCAAAGGGCTCCGAACTCTATCTCCATCATACATACTCAATCCCGGCCTAATCCCAGGCCCTCCTCAATCACATTCCCTAGGTCTGTATCCCGCCCCGCACGACTGCCACTTACTCATATCGGCCTATACTCTTGACTGACAGAACCACTGCTGAATCCCAAGCAGTTAAATAACCTCTCATGCTCATCGATCTTCCGGAGAATTTTCCAATTCTCCCCCACTTAGGGCACTGACTATCAACCACCGGTCGCCATCACCGACCTCCCTCAATAACCCTACACAACACAAACACTCACATGCGAACTGCGTCCCGCAAGCACAAACAACCTTCACAAAATCACACATCAACACTGATCATCCCGAATTTGAAAGAAACTCGACCTGCAGCTAACCACTCCTCAGAATGCAGATGCTACCTAGCCTTCAAACCAGACGCCAGATTTCCACTTAAAACCCCCATGAATGATAACCAACGAAATTCCCAATGCTAACCCAACCATACTATGAGACCAACAGATAAACAATACTCCACAATAATCACAAGATAAACAATACATCAAGAAAGAAACATACCCCGCAGCTGCATCCGGCACTGCTCTGACCTCCTCTGCTGCAAGCTGAAAAGCACGACCCCGAGCCCTTGGGGGCTCCGCTCCACCCTGACCTCCACCTATGATCCTCAAAGTGGCCGGTGCTGGAGCCTGCACCGGTCCTGCAGCAAGCTGCGGACAGTTGACCCTCAAGTGCCCAACCAGATGACAATGATAACAAATCCTCAAATCCCGAACCGGCGCTGACTGTCGACAATCCCTCGCATAGTGCCCCTCCTTTCCGCACTTGCGGCATGCACCACCGGACCTACAAACTCCGGTGTGACCCCTCCCACACTTTCCACAAGTGTGGCTGCTCTGATCTCCCACCCTAGAATCAACGGTCTTGGACCCTTTCGGCACTGGCTGCGACTGCACCGGAGCCTGCCTCAGCTCACGCAACTGCAACTCAATCTCTAACTCGCGCCGCCTGGCGGCCTCCTGCAACTCCAACAAAGTCTCGCACCTCTGTGTAGACACGAACTGTTTGATATCCCTCTTGAGCATACTCAGGTATCGGGACATCTGAGCCTGCTACGAAGCAAACATAGGGCAAAACACCGCCCTCTTAGTGAACATCCTGGTGATTTCAGTCACCGACTCCGAACCCTGCTTCATCTCCAGGAACTCCTGAGCCAATCTCTCTCTCTCTCTCAACCCACGGAACATAACAAGTGCTGAACATCTCTCTGAACTGATCCCATGAAACCGCAGCCCTCTGCGCATCCGAATACGACCCCGTGGTCAATCTCCACCAATCCTTCGCCCCGAGCCTCAAAAGGTTCAGAGCACATCTCACCCTCTGATCAGCAGGGCATGAACACGTGAAGAAACACCCCTCCACGTTCGATAACCATCTCATAGCAACAATCGGATCCTGAACTCCATCAAAGGTGGGAGGCTTCGTATTATCGAAGTCCCGATACTGAAAACCCCGACCAAATCCTCCCATTGCCGCTGCTACAGCCGCGGTAGCTGCCGCGGTAGCCGTCTCTGTGAGAGCTGCATAGCGCTCATCAAAATAATCAATCATGGTGGTCTTGATCGACCCAAACAGTTCCGACAACTCAGCCCGGAACAACGCATCAACCTCATCATGCAGGATCTCGTGAATCCTCGCATCCAACTCGCACGAGCTCATCTGACCAATAACCTCGGGCGGTACTGACCCACCCGGAACTCCCTCTCCTTCTCCCGATCCTGACTCGGATCCACTCCCAGCATGCCTCGGAATCTCCATACTGAAAAACACCACAAAATCTCAGACACTTCCCACAACCCGGGAACCAACTCTCAACCCAACCCTAGAGGTCATGGTTTCCCTGATACGCGTATGGGTCCTGTGCTTTCAGTAGAACGGGCCCATACTACCTTCCACACCTACCCATGTTTGTATGAAGTACTACCACAACAACCTAGTGAAAGACATACAAAACAAGCGCTCAACCCTCACTACTAGAGGAACACTAGAAATCTCCCACAAGGAAACCCTAGGCTAACAGGCATCATAAATCAGGCAACATATCATGAAATCCTGAAGATCCCTAGCCTAGCACTAGCATGCTGTTCTATCAAAGCTTAAAAACAAATATCATGTATGGTACTTTGGGGTTACTTACTGGCTCCGGCTGATCGTACCTCCGCGTCCTCCTTCACTTATTTTGAAAACCATTTTAAATTCTCTTTTGAAAACCCTCCTCAATTTGAGACTGGAGTCACACGAGTGTTCCTCCAATTCACTCAAACCAAGGCTCTGATACCAACTTGAAAGACCGAAAAATTCCAACCAATTTAAACTTTTAAAAAATACCTAGATTTCATTAGATTATTACAAAAAGGTTTTCAATACAGTTTATTTAGAGTATTCCCAGAATCACATCACATATAAACATGAGGAGCGGTGTAACACTCGTGTTTCTAGCCTAGGCATTTATATTGAGTTGATAGTCTAGGTTAACCTTTGTAACTCATTTTGAAGAAATGAAAAGGAGTTATGTGAATATTATGTGAATTATGTGTTTTATGCTTAATTATTAGGGCTTAATTAATTAAGAATAAAAATAAGCGTCAAAATTAAAGTGTGAGATAAGCCCGATATCTTTACATAAAGTTGTAGTGGTCGAAACAAGGATTTCGGGGATATAAACAATACCAAAATCCGAGTTATAACGAAGAAGTTATGACATGTCGAAGTTTCGCGACAAAACCGGCACGGTGCTGAATGTCGTAAAAAGTGAGTTTTTGATAAACTACTTTTTAGCCTTAGTAATCTAAACGAAAGTCGTAGTATTCGTTAAACCGAGAAGTTCGATAAAAAGAACGCCCAAATCTGACTTCGTATGAGGAAGTTATGATTTTTCGAAGTTTCAGCGTAGCAGTAGACAGCTAAAAACTCGAATTTTAGATCGAGCGATTTTTAGCCGACACAACCTAAACGAGAATTGAAGGTCTCGTCATTAGGAGCACAACGGTAAAAAGTCTGACGAAAACGGACGTCGGATGAAGAAGTTATGAATTTTTAACGGATTTCCTGTCCCGGTCTGTTAAAAATAATAATATAAAATTTAAAATCAAAATTAGCCAACGAAGTCTAAACGGAAGTTGTAGATCGTAATTTTAGCTACACGTGCATATAAAGAACGTCAAAAACGGAGCTCGTATGCGAAAGTTATGGAATTTAGAAGTTTTGGCGAGAAAACCGAGAAATTTCGCATAGTCACACTTTGCCACGTCACCCTCGCCTCGCATGTGACACGTGTCCTGCTGAGTCACCGAAGCTGCTGAGTCACCAGGCTGCTGGGTCATGAAGCCACCTGGCGAGGCGTGTCATGTCCTTCCGAGTCCGAGCTGCGGTCCAATTTGCTGACTACACGTAGAAGCCTCGGTGGCGAGCCTCGCATCCGACGCGTGTGTAGTGACTCATGAGTCCGAACCCTCGCAGGCGCCACGAACCCCCTACTTCGGACCCTAGACCTCGGTCCAATCACAAGCCGCCAGAGAGCCCTTCGCACGCGCAACCCTCATGCGAGCCTCCCCCTCTGCGAGCCTTCTCAGCCGTCGGATCAAAAGCCTCCTGGCCGTCCGATCAGAAGCTTCCCCCTATAAATAGGAGGGTGCGAGACCTCCCGGGTATTTTTGGAATTTTGCCATATTTAGCCCCTAAACCCATATTTTCTTCATATTAACATCCCGCAAAGCCCTGGTATCGATTGTAAAGCCCGGAATACCCCACGAAGTGCCCGAGAAGCCCGAAAAATTTATCTTTTCGGTTTCGAAGCCCGACTTTTACAAAGCCCGGTTTCTCAATAAAACTCCCGGTTTTATTAGAAACGATCGTTTTAGGAAACGAATTGCTGCCCGATTATCATCAAATCATGTGAGTGTATAGTCACTTTCATTTTACACATAGATATGAAGTATTTACCTTATAATACGTGCTATGTGTAAATATATTAATTATTTATTTGAGGTGATTGTTGTGTTGATGTTTTATACAAGTTTTAAACTGTATAAGTATTTTTATCTACAAATATGTTGGGTAGAACATGGGTAGATTGTGATGTGTGATAAAATAAAATTGATGAAAGGCCTCGATGTGTTTTGAGATCCAGTCATCTAGCGGAGTTTGGATGACGACCACGGACTTTCTAGACAGTCCAGTGGGAAACATTAGCAGGTCCACAACCTGTATGTGTTAATGAACTAAGAGTGTTCATTCACTGTACTCCATCCCCCTCATGGTTGCCTTTAGGACATGTATGGCTGAGGAAACCCCTTGGCAGTAGTGTCCATCCCGATGATATTCTTTAGGCTAGGTCCCTTGTGACAAGTGTTTAGGGACATAAAGTGAGGATAACGGGAACGGGTAATCAGGGTTATTGTTGATTGATGAACTTAGTAAGTTTAATATTATTGTGGGTTGAAAACCCTATATGCTCACCAGGCTCCCAAGCCTGACCCACTCAACTTTTTATGTTACAGGTAGTGGACCCCGAGCATAGTCGGAGGACAACGAGAGATTTTTGGATTATAGGCCAGTAGTTGTAAATAACTGTTAAAAGGCTTATAATGTCTTGTTTATGCTTTTGGATCTGTATCGGAACATGACATCCCGAGGTTTTGATATATATATATGGAAAACATATACCTTCTTAATGAAGGGTTTTGATAAACTTTTATCATATTTTGTTTGGGGACCAATTCCGCAACATCTTTTAAAAAGATTTCTCTGATTTTATTTTAAAAAGCATAAAGTAAATCGGTCTTTTCTGGCCGAGAAATTAGGGGATGTCACAGTTGGTATCAGAGCATTAGTTTAAGCGAACTAAGAAATTGTAGAATTTCTAAGACTTGAACTTAGAATGCTAAGTGATGATTGTGAGATGAGTGTCTACCATATTTTAGACACGAGCACTAGTTTATTTTAGGGAAGATGCCTAAAATGCCCTTATGTGCTAAATGCTATGTGTTTGCCATGTGTGCCATTATTTGTTCGGATCTATGGTCTGTTGCCGACCGGATCTGGAAACCTTATGTGTGTAGGATTCTAAGCGTATGAATACGAGATTAGAACTAACATGTAAACGTTTCGGAGTGATAAGGGAATTGACATGTCTAACAAGGATAAAGACCTAAATTTGCCTTATTCGTTATATAGATTGTAATGGCAATAACTCGTAGTGGAGCTGCAAATGCAAATGGAAACAGGGATCAACAGCCTCAACCTCAAGTAGTTAAGCAAGTACCTGTTGCAGGAGCTGCACCTGAGCCAATGACGATGGCTGGGGTACAAGCAATGATGCAAATGATGTTAGATCGCCAAATGGAGGAGACAAGGCGATTACTACAACAACATAGGGAAGAGACTACGATGCCTGTTGAACAGCTCGTATTGAATGAAGGGCAATCAGTAGGAGGGAACTACAGTGGGACTCTTGGTCAAGCCAATCCACCGATAGTTAGACAAAACAACCAGGATGGAGGAGTTGATGGACGCGGATGCAAATACAAAGATTTCATGGCATCCAAACCGTCGTGTCTATCTGGGAGTCCGACACCGGTGGAAGTCATGAATTGGATCTCCGAAATGGAGACGATGTTTGAAAGTTGCGAGTGCAACAACAAACAAAAGACCGCACTTTCAATTCCTCTGTTAAAGTCTGGTGTGTTGAGCTGGTGGAAGTTACTAGCTGATTCGATGCCCAAGGGTGAAGCTAGTAAGATGTCTTGGGAAGAATTTGTGGTCCAACTGAAATTGCAGTACTGTTCTGAGCAGGATCTTTTGGAAATCAACAATGAGTTTCAGAATTTAAAGAAAGGAAAGATGAGCGTTACTGAATACGCTGCTAGTTTTATGGAAAAGATGAAGCTAGTTCCTCATCTAGTTCCAACTGAACTCTCTAAGGTCAACAAGTTTGCCCTCGGATTACCAGCGGACTTTGGTCCGATGGTTAAGCAAGCAACCACTTTGAAAGCCGCCATCTGGGCTGCTAAGAATGTCGAGGTTCAGATCAAGGAGAAGGGTCTGGAGAGGGCAGAAGTTGGTGAAAAGAGAAAATTTGAAGGAACTTCGGGTTCCAACAAGAAAAGCAAATTTTCTAAGTCCAAGAAGTTTGGAGGAGGAGGAGGTGAAGTGAAATGGTGTGAGAAGTGCAAGAGAAAGCACTCTGGGAGATGTAGTGAGGAGGTGACTTGCTTCAAATGTGGAAAGACTGGGCATTATGCCAATGTGTGTCCGTCCGACAAGAGGGTATGTTTTGAGTGCCATGAAGTAGGGCATGTTCTTAAAGACTGTCCAAAGAGGAAGGATGCCGCAAAGCCCAATCTACCACCAAAGCCGAAGGCGAGAGCCTTTCAGATGACCCTCGAAGCTGCAAAAGAAGAAGTCGATGTCGCTTCAGGTACCTTTCTCGTAAACGAATTGCCTGCCCAAATTTTGTTTGATTCTGGAGCCAATTACTCCTTTATATCGCATGAATTTGGTAGAAAGCTAGCTTTGCCTGTAGATAGGCTAGTTAATGCCTTATTAGTTGAGATTGCTAGTGGCAAGTTTGTACCTGTTAGCCATCGTATGAAAAACATCCTCATTGACTTGGATGGGAATAAGTTCCAAGAGGAATTATTGCCTATCGAGTTAAATGGATTCGACATAGTTTTAGGAATGGATTGGCTTAGCGCCAATGATGCAGAAATACTATGTAGAAATAAGATAGTAAAAGTAAACCCGCCAGGGAAAGAGTCGTTTATGGTGTACGGAGACAAACGCAGAGTAAACTCTGGAATCATTTCCCTAATGAAAGCCAGAAAGTGTTTGGCCAAGGGATGTACATCATATCTAGCGTTCGTGATCGATGCCAAGATGGAAAACAAGGAGGTGCAGAATATTCCGGTGGTGTACGATTATCCGGAAGTCTTTCCCGAAGATCTTCCCGGATTGCCCCCTGATCGACAAGTAGAATTTCGTATCGACTTGTTACCAGGAACGACGCCGATAGTGAAAGCACCTTATCGATTAGCGCCAACCGAAATGAAAGAACTTATGACACAACTTCAGGAGTTATTGGACAAAGGTTTCATTCGACCTAGTTCATCACCTTGGGGAGCCCCTGTGTTATTTGTAAAGAAGAAAGACGGAAGCATGAGAATGTGCATCGATTACAGAGAGCTGAACAAAGTGACGATAAAGAACAAGTACCCGTTGCCAAGGATTGATGACTTGTTCGACCAGTTGCAGGGTTCGAGCTATTTCTCGAAGATCGATCTTAGGTCGGGATACCATCAACTAAAGGTGAGAGAGCAAGATATCAAAAAGACTGCTTTTAGAACGAGATATGGACACTATGAATTTTTGGTTATGTCGTTCGGACTAACCAATGCCCCAGCAGCTTTCATGGATTTGATGAATAGGGTTTGTAAACCATTCTTAGATAAATCCGTGATAGTATTCATAGACGATATCTTGATTTATTCAAAAAGCAAGCAGGAGCATGAAAAGCATCTGCGTGAAGTGCTTGAAGTCCTGAAAAAGGAGAAGCTGTATGCAAAGTTCTCCAAGTGTGAATTTTGGATTCAAGAAGTCCAATTTTTAGGTCATGTGGTTAACCAAGAAGGAATAATGGTTGACCCAGCAAAGATTGCAGCTGTAATGAAGTGGGAACAACCAAAAAGTCCTACGGAGATTCGAAGCTTTTTAGGATTAGCTGGATATTACCGAAGGTTTATCCAAGGCTTTTCTTCGATTGCTACTCCATTAACAGCTTTGACCCACAAAGGAGCCAATTATGCTTGGAATGAGAAGCATAAGGAAGCCTTTGAGAAGTTGAAGAAGAGATTGTGTGAAGCACCGATTCTTTCATTGCCTGAAGGAGTTGATGACTTTGCAGTTTATAGCGATGCATCCGGAGTTGAGTTAGGTTGTGTTCTGACCCAAAGGGATAAAGTGATCGCGTATGCATCGAGGCAACTGAAGGAACATGAAAAGAACTACCCCACTCATGATTTGGAGTTGGCAGCGGTAGTATTTGCCTTGAAGATATGGAGGCATTATATTTATGGCACCAAGTGTAAACTTTTCACTGATCATAAGAGTCTCCAATATCTCTTTAATCAGAAGGAATTGAATATGAGGCAACGACGCTGGCTAGAGTTACTCAAGGACTACGACTGTGAGATACTTTACCACCCTGGTAAAGCAAATGTTGTTGCCGATGCTCTCAGTCGGAAGGTAAACCTTGAAAAGAAAAGGCCAAGAGCGTTGAGAATTGAAGTTGTCTCGACAATTGTGGAAAGTATAAAGAAAGCTCAAGAGGAAGCTTTAGAGAAAAATGACCGAAAGGAAGAACGTTTAGGCAAAAAGTTAGTGTTCGGTACAAACAACCAAGGGTTGAAGGTATTTCAAGATAGAATTTGGGTACCTAAGACAGGCGGAATAAGAGATCTTCTAATGGAAGAAGCTCACAAGACCATGTACTCGATTCATCCCGGCAGTACGAAAATGTATAGGGATCTAAAACCCTATTATTGGTGGCCGACGATGAAGCTCGATGTTGCTAAGTACGTGGCCGAGTGTGTAACTTGTGCTAGGGTTAAGGCACAACATCAGAAACCGTATGGGAGTTTAGAACCTTTACCCGTACCCATGGGTAAATGGGAAGACATCACCATGGATTTTGTGACTAAACTGCCTAGAACAAGGAACGGTCACGACATGATTTGGGTGGTCGTTGATCGCTTCACTAAGAGTGCGCATTTCATAGTAGCCAAAGAGAAGTGGTCTATGGATAAACTTGCGAATTCTTATGTGAAGGAAATTGTGAGGCTTCATGGTGTTCCGTTAACGATTATGTCCGATCGTGACAGCCGTTTTACCTCAAGGTTTTGGAGGAGTCTACAAGAGGAATTGGGTACCAAGTTGTGTTTGAGTACAGCTTACCATCCGCAAACCGATGGTCAGAGCGAGCGAACGATTCAAACATTGGAGGATATGCTGAGAGCATGTACCCTAGAATTCCAAGGTAACTGGGATGAACACTTACCTTTAGTAGAATTCTCCTATAATAATATTTTCCACTCAAGCATTAAGATGGCACCTTATCATGCTTTGTATGGGGAGAAGTGTCGAACGCCATCATGTTGGCTGGAAGTTGGGGAAAAGCATTTTATGGGACCTGAAATAGTCCATGAGACTTCTGAAAAGTTGAAAGTGATAAGGGAAAGGATGTTAGCTGCTCAAGATCGACAAAAGAGTTATGCTGACAAGAAAAGACAATCGATATCCTTCGATGTTGGAGATTCGGTTTTACTTAAAGTCTCGCCGTGGAAGGGACTTATAAGATTTGGTAAGAGAGGGAAGTTGAGTCCAAGGTTTATTGGACCATTTAAAGTTCTTCAGAGAATCGGGAATCAAGCTTACAAGCTAGAGTTACCGGAAGAACTAGAGGGTATTCATAACACCTTTCATGTGTGTTATTTGAAAAAGTTCACAGGAGATGTGCCCGACATAATTCCGATTTCTGAGTTGAGGTTGGATGAAAACAAGAGGTTGATCGAAGAACCTGAGGCAATCGTTGACCGTAAGACTATGAAGTTACGACGCAAGATGGTCGATTTAGTGCTTGTGCGCTGGAAACATACGAATGGACCAAATCTCACTTGGGAAACGGAGAGTGACATGATGAGTCGCTACCCGCATTTGTTTGGTGATATATGATTCCGGGGACGGAATCATGCTAAGGGGGAGAGAATTGTAACACTCGTGTTTCTAGCCTAGGCATTTATATTGAGTTGATAGTCTAGGTTAACCTTTGTAACTCATTTTGAAGAAATGAAAAGGAGTTATGTGAATATTATGTGAATTATGTGTTTTATGCTTAATTATTAGGGCTTAATTAATTAAGAATAAAAATAAGCGTCAAAATTAAAGTGTGAGATAAGCCCGATATCTTTACATAAAGTTGTATTGGTCGAAACAAGGATTTCGGGGATATAAAGAATACCAAAATCCGAGTTATAACGAAGAAGTTATGACCTGTCGAAGTTTCGCGACAAAACCGACACGGTGCTGAATGTCGTAAAAAGTGAGTTTTTGATAAACTACTTTTTAGCCTTAGTAATCTAAACGAAAGTCGTAGTATTCGTTAAACCGATAAGTTCGATAAAAAGAACGCCCAAATCTGACTTCGTATGAGGAAGTTATGATTTTTCGAAGTTTCAGCGTAGCAGTAGACAGCTAAAAACTCGAATTTTAGATCGAGCGATTTTTAGCCGACACAACCTAAACGAGAATTGAAGGTCTCGTCATTAGGAGCACAAACGGTAAAAAGTCTGACGAAAACGGACGTCGGATGAAGAAGTTATGAATTTTTAACGGATTTCCTGTCCTGGTCTGTTAAAAATAATAATATAAAATTTAAAGTCCAAATTAGCCAATGAAGTCTAAACGGAAGTTGTAGATCGTAATTTTAGCTACGCGTGCATATAAAGAACGTCAAAAACGAAGCTCGTATGCGAAAGTTATGGATTTTAGAAGTTTTGGCGCGAAAACCGAGAAATTTCGCATAGTCACACTTTGCCACGTCACCCTCGCCTCGCATGTGACACGTGTCCTGCTGAGTCACCGAAGCTGCTGAGTCACCAGGCTGTTGGGTCACGAAGCCACCTGGCGAGGCGTGTCATGTCCTTCCGAGTCCGAGCTGCGGTCCAATTTGCTGACTACACGTAGAAGCCTCGGTGGCGAGCTTCGCATCCGACGCGTGTGTAGTGACTCATGAGTCCGAACCCTCGCAGGCGCCACGAACCCCCTACTTCGGACCCTAGACCTCGGTCCAATCACAAGCCGCCAGAGAGCCCTTCGCACGCGCAGCCCTCATGCGAGCCTCCCCCTCTGCGAGCCTTCTCAGCCGTCGGATCAGAAGCCTCCTGGCCGTCCGATTAGAAGCTTCCCCCTATAAATAGGAGGGTGCGAGACCTCCCGGGTATTTTTGGAATTTTGCCATATTTAGCCCCTAAACCCATATTTTCTTCATATTAACATCCCGCAAAGCCCCGGTATCGATTGTAAAGCCCGGAATACCCCACGAAGTGCCCGAGAAGCCCGAAAAATTTATCTTTTCGGTTTCGAAGCCCGACTTTTACAAAGCCCGGTTTCTCAATAAAACTCCCGGTTTTATTAGAAACGATCGTTTTAGGAAACGAATTGCTGCCCGATTATCATCAAATCATGTGAGTGTATAGTCACTTTCATTTTACACATAGATATGAAGTATTTACCTTATAATACGTGCTATGTGTAAATATATTAATTATTTATTTGAGGTGATTGTTGTGTTGATGTTTTATACAAGTTTTAAACTGTATAAGTATTTTTATCTACAAATATGTTGGGTAGAACATGGGTAGATTGTGATGTGTGATAAAATAAAATTGATGAAAGGCCTCGATGTGTTTTGAGATCCAGTCATCTAGCGGAGTTTGGATGACGACCACGGACTTTCTAGACAGTCCAGTGGGAAACATTAGCAGGTCCACAACCTGTATGTGTTAATGAACTAAGAGTGTTCATTCACTGTACTCCATCCCCCTCATGGTTGCCTTTAGGACATGTATGGCTGAGGAAACCCCTTGGCAGTAGTGTCCATCCCGATGATATTCTTTAGGCTAGGTCCCTTGTGACAAGTGTTTAGGGACATAAAGTGAGGATAACGGGAACGGGTAATCAGGGTTATTGTTGATTGATGAACTTAGTAAGTTTAATATTATTGTGGGTTGAAAACCCTATATGCTCACCAGGCTCCCAAGCCTGACCCACTCAACTTTTTATGTTACAGGTAGTGGACCCCGAGCATAGTCGGAGGACAACGAGAGATTTTTGGATTATAGGCCAGTAGTTGTAAATAACTGTTAAAAGGCTTATAATGTCTTGTTTATGCTTTTGGATCTGTATCGGAACATGACATCCCGAGGTTTTGATATATATATGGAAAACATATACCTTCTTAATGAAGGGTTTTGATAAACTTTTATCATATTTTGTTTGGGGACCAATTCCGCAACATCTTTTAAAAAGATTTCTCTGATTTTATTTTAAAAAGCATAAAGTAAATCGGTCTTTTCTGGCCGAGAAATTAGGGGATGTCACAAGCGGTACGATCACGCCTTCGCCTTGCCACGGTCTCCTGAAGAACCTGAAAAACATTAAACCACAACTGTAAGCTCGAAAGTTTAGTGAGATATCCCCAAAATACCAACCACACATACCATACACACATAACATGCCACAACATATCTGATCACAGAACAGCCATGTACTTCGGGTCTACTGTGTGACTGGTCCGCTGCACCGGCCAACAGTCCACCTGGTCCACCCTCCGAGTCTAGCCATATACATTGAGTCTGCAATGTGATTGGTCCGCCCGCATCGGGCCTTCAATCCACCTGGTCCACTCTCTGAGTCTACAGTATGACTGGTCCGCCCGCACCGGGCCTTCAATCCACCTGGTCCACTCTCTGAGTCTACAGTATGACTGGTCCGCCCGCACTGGGCCTTCAGTCGGCCTAGTCCACTCTCTGAGCCTCGGCACGTCTGGTCCGCCCTCATGGGGCCTACAGCCTATCCAGACCGCTCGCTGGGCCTTCGGGACAACCGGTCCGCCCTAGGTATCTTGGCCTACAGCACAAAGCAGGACCCGCCTCAACCCAACTCCAGTCCAAACAACCATGTGCACATAAATATACAATCATATAACAATTCACAGTCAACAAACCGATCAAACAGATCACATATTATATCATCATCCTAACCAGGATACCGACCTAACTAGTCACTAGCATAGCATCACCCTACATAACAAGATACCGACCTCAACCAGGTCTCTAACACATACCATCCTAACTACGAGGATGCAAACATATCAAATCAATAACATAACAACAAATATCCGGATCTCAATCCGACAAAGGGCCGACCTTGGTGCCTTAGACCCCGTTGATATAGTGAGGATAACTCACCTCGCAACTGCCGACCGAATAGATAAACCCAAGCTGCTCCGACCACTAATAAGATCTCCACCACTCGCCAACCACCGAAACACTGAACTCAAAACAATAACCAACAATTACCAAAATGCCCCTGGAATCAACTGGTCAGCCCTTGGTCAAAGTCAAAGTCAACCCCTGACTGACTCTACTCGCCGAGTCAACCCGATGACTCGCCGAGTCCCCATGCACAGCACTTCCCCAATCCGTGACTCAACTCGCCAAGTCTACAACTCTAAGTCCTTTCACACTTGACTCACCTAGTCATCCCTCGACTCACCAATTCACAACTCAACCAGAAGAGAGGTTAGGGCCTCACGACCAGACTCGCCAAGTCCAAGGCTATCTGCAACCAACTCACCGAGTTGTTCTTCCAACTCGCCGAGTTCCTGCCCATATTCAACCAACTCACCGAGTTCCAGCCTATCTTCAAGCAACTCGCCGAGTACACCCTTGTGACTCGCCGAGTACCCCTAGATCTGAAACCACACAGAGGCTTTCCAAGCCATGCAGAAGCTCTAAACCATAGATCTACTCTTTTACAATCCATCCATCATGTAAAGTAGCAAACTTTACGTGAATCCAAAGAGATCTAGGCATTTAACACCCTAGGGCTAGGGTTTGGGACAAGGTAGCTTCACCAATCACTCATCAATAGGGACTTTATGACATATAAGACCATCCCAAGCTTAGATCTGAAGTAGCATCCTCATATCCATGCTTCTATCTCAAATTAGATGTCATATCAACCACCACACATGAACCCATGAAGAAAATAGCTTAAGGAAATGGTTCCTTACCCCTAGAATGAGCCTAACCAACTGTAGATTTCGGATCTCCCCAAGCTTCCTGGTACAAGCCTCCAATCTTCAAGCTTAAAGCACCAAATATCCTTCTCCAAGCTCTAATTCACTCAACAATGGGGTCTCCTCACGAATTTAGGGCTTCTGGAACTCAAGGAATGATAAGGAGGCTGGGGAGAAGATATGATGTTCTTTATATAGGGCTCAAGTGCTCAACCTTCGAAATTAGGGTTTTCTCCACTCAGCACCAACTCGCCGAGTCCACCCATGCTACTCGCCGAGTTGGTCACTTAACACGCGACTAGAGTCGCGACCCTACTCGCCGAGTCCACTCGTGGACTCGCCGAGTTGCCCTTTCCCATTTACTCTTTTAGCCCTTCAACTCTACTCTTGATATTTCGGGATGTTACACCATTTTAGGCCCCTTTTAAGGACAAAACTTGCATTTAAGGCTGGTTTTTGTAAAAGTAACAATTTTAACTCCCTTTTGTCAAAAAATCATTTTTGGCTTGATTTTTATGAAAATGTGCATTCGTGGCCCATTTGTAAATAATTTTATCTTTTTGGCCCAAGTTATAACAAATTTATATTTTTAGTTTTTCTTAGCAAAAATTTACATTTTTGACACAACTATGTTGAAAATGACACTTAAGCCCACAAGAGCCCAAAAAGTTACAAATTTTGGCCCAAGGCCGTGAGAAGCCCAAATAAGGCCCAATTATGAAATTTTTTACAT
The DNA here is from genome assembly GCF_051521515.1 of Lactuca serriola. NCBI lineage: Eukaryota > Viridiplantae > Streptophyta > Magnoliopsida > Asterales > Asteraceae > Lactuca > Lactuca serriola. The sequence goes on along the minus strand of NC_136412.1, from coordinate 307,969,758 downwards.
TTTTATTCCTTTTAGGGTCTCAAATGTTGTAACTAACCATGTTTATCAAAAATAATCTTTTTTTAACCCCTGCTAACCGTGAGTTGCATAAATATACCCATTTTTGGTCATTTTGTCACTTTTGGCCCTCTTATGCAATTTTTCTTAGTTTTAGGTAACTTGTAAGTATTTTAAAACCATTTCCTCGTAAGATAAGTTGAAATGAGTGTTATGTTCTACAAATAGCATCATCTTTTAGTAGATCTTTAAGTTCATGGAGTTTATAACACGTAATCACATATATGACATGAAAAACACACAAAATCATGCATATATACATAGATCTACATGAAACAACTTGTATTCCTCCCCAAAACATAGTAAAAATCGAAAATAGGGGTATGAACTCACTTTGGGTTGTTGTTTTCGGTCTTGGATGAAGATTGAGAAGGATCTCGGCCCTAGAAGTCTTCTTGAGAGGAGATCTTCGAGTTCTAAGAAGTTTTTAAGAGTATGATCATGAAAACATGTGTTCATGAGGATGGATCTATCATAAAATGAAATAAATCACTTTGAGTTTACATGATCTTACCTAAGTATGAAGCTTGAAGAGATTTTCCTTGAGACACACACAAGTCCACACGAATTCTAGGAAGTATAGAGGAGGTTTCTTTGAGTGTTCTTAGAGAGAAATGTTTGAGTGGATTTGAGATTAAAATGAAAGTGGTGGTGGGTTGTTTGCGTCAAGAATGTAACACCGTAAATTTCAAAACAATTTTTCACATTTTTTTTAAAACATATTTCCATTTATCAATATGCTAGATTAGTCCATGCCCACAATGACGCAGACATCTCCCATCGCAATCGGGACCAGGTCAATCAGAAACTCAACGCCGAAGATCTCGAGTACACATCCTCGGATCACATCAATGGCATACACCGCTCTCTCGTCAACTATGGAAACTCTCAAAGGTTGACTCAACGCCTCTCGACCGATACTAATATGCTGACTAAAGGCTAACGACATAAAAGACCGACTCGCACCCGAGTCAAATAACACCAAAGCAGGTACAGAACTCACAAGAAATGTACCTACGCATATCATAATATAATCATAACACCACAAATTCAAAATAAATAAATGAAAGAATACATACCAGCCACAACATCTGGCGTTGCACGGACCTCCTCCGCTATTAACTAGAAGGCTCTCCCGCGAGCCTTTGGCGCCTCGGCCTTCACTGGCCGACTCTCTACAGCTCGAACGGCAGCAAGGGCAGATCCCTGCGATGCCCCCTGGGATGACCCCCGCAACTGTGGACACTCGGACTTCCAGTGTCCGGTCTGGTTGCAATGAAAATAGACTGCAAACCCCTTGGGGCAATCCTTGGCCATGTGCCCCTCCTTGCCACACTTGTAGCAATACCCTGCTCTGCAAACTCCCTCATGACCCTTTCCGCACTTGCCACAAGTGCGGCCCTTCTTGTTCCCTGATCTCGAATTGGTGGGCTTGGCCCGCTTGGCTGCTAGCTGGGATTGATCTGGTCGCCGATCCCTCCCCTGAGACTCCGCCTCCTCTCTAACCTGAGTCTCCAGCTCTATCTCCCTCTTTCGAGCATTTTCCTGGAGCTCGGCCAATGTCCGGTATGATGATTTCACCACGAACTCTCGTATATCCCTCCTCAGAATACTCAGATACCGACTCATACGTGCCTGCTCGGTAGACACGTGCTCAAGGCAGAACATCGCCCTCTCATGAAACATCTTGGTGATCACAGTAACAGACTCAGTACCCTGCTTAAGGGTCAAAAACTCCTGGGCCAATCGCTAGGGGTGTAAACGAGCCGAGCTAAGCCCGAGCCTGACCAAGCTCGAGCTCGGCTCGTTTAATTTTGAGGAAGCTCGAGCTTGAGCTCGATTTGAGCCTTAAAGTGAAGCGCGAGCTCTGCTCGTGAACAATTTAGTGGGCTCGCGAGCCTAATCGAGCCTAAACGACCCTCTATGTATATATATATATATATATATATATGTGTGTGTGTGTGTGTATATATATATATATATATATATATATAGGCTCGTTTAAGCTCGTTTAGGCTCGCGAGCACATTAATAGAAGCTCGGCTCGAGCTCGTTTAATAAACGAGCCTCATATTTAGGCTCGAGCTCGGCTCAGGCTCGTTTAATTTGATCTTGAGTCAAGCTTTTAACGAGTCGATCCCGAGTAGCTCGGCTCACTTACACCCCTACCAATCGCTCCTTCTCCACCGGGGGAACGTACTCATCACGGAACATGGCGGTGAACCTCTCCCAGGTCACCGCAGCAAGATCAGCAGGCGAATAGTGCACTGTAACAAACTTCCACCAGTCCTTCGCTCCCAAGCGAAGCCGGTTCAGCGCGAACCGAACCCTCAGATGCTCCGGACATGAACACGTATAGAAGCATCCTTTAATATCAAAAACCCATCTCATCGCAGCAATCAGATCCTGCATCCCATCAAACCCTGGTGGCTTCGTGTTGCTGAACTCTCAGAACAACAACACATCACTACCCTGAGGTCTGGCAGCAGCAACAGCTGCGGTAGCTGCAGCGGCTACAGCCTTAGTAACCGCTGCGTATCTCTCATCAAAAGTCTCAATCAGCATGGTCTTAATATCCCGAACATCTCTGGAATCTCTGTGCGGATGGCAGCAGCCACCTCCTCATGAATCAACCTACGGATCTCCTCATCACTGACACCACTGCTCTCAGGTGTGTGGCGTGTCCCAACCATGATGTCTCTCTGAAATACAACACAAAATATCAGAGACTCGCTCGAGCGTATACACACTCGATATCCCATTCCTACTCGATCCCTGGTACCCTAAGGATTCTTACTTGGGCTGCGCACTGATCTGGTGTCTTTAGTAGTACGGGCCCAATACTACCGTCCACACTGCATCAATATTCACCCCAATTCCTCCTCTTTGGATCCCAAATCCCAAGTACTCTACTCTCACTATGCATAGTCTACTCTCTAGCAGATCCCTCATAGCTCCTCGCTGCAATCTACTCACTCTCAAGCATCTCCTAGCAGCAAACCCCCTAGGCTAAGGCATCACAAATCAGGCCACTCTAGTCCTAATAAGAATACCTAGCCTACTCTAGCATGCATAACATGTTATTTCATATCTCATAACACATAATATAAGGTTATTTGGGAAAATCACCGTTCGGGCGCTAGCTGATCGTACACACTGCTCTGCTCTGCTCTTTTTAAAACTTTACTCTTTGAGAAAAATTTTGTGATTTTTATTTGAAAATCTCTTAAATCCTCAGTTTGAGTCTAGATACACCCGAAGGTGCTCCCGAATCCCTCAAACCAAGGCTCTGATACCAATTTGTAACACCGTAAATTTCAAAGCAATTTTTCACATTTTTTTTAAAAACATATTTCCATTTATCAATATTATAAAATTTCATTGTTTCACAAATCAATCCATAAAACACAGCCCAAGATCATAATGTATAAAAAAACTCCTCATGTGTGTACTGATCATGCCGGCGCCTTCCCGTGATCCTCGCTGGTACCTGAAACACATAACACCAGACACTATAAGCATAAATGCTTAGTGAGTTCCCCAAAATACCACATACAACATATATTAGCCACTCGAGGCTATAACTCTGTATGACCCTCTGGTCAGAATATCTCAGTGGGACCCTCCAGTCCCATAACTCTATGGAACCTATGGTCCTAACTCTGTGGACCATTCGGCCCTAACTCTGTAAACTCTGAATCACATATAACACAGAATCACATAAATAACACATAGCATACAATATACTCTATCATATAACTCTAATTACCGCTCTAGGTAAAGTATAGTGAGAAGACTCACCTCGGGTAACGTGGTAAACCTCGAACTCTGAAATACTGCACTAGCCTCCGCCTAATCACATAAATAATTACTCTAATTAATACAACTTCTACAGACTAGGCCAACCCCTCTCTATAAGCTCTCTAAGAAGGGTAAAAGGCCATTCTACCCCTCTAATGGCTCATAAGTCCAAACACGGACTAAACCCTAAAAGTCAACCAAAGTCAACGGTCAAACTTTGACCCGACTCGTCGAGTGCACTCGCGTGACTCGGTGAGTACATGCGTGTCTCTTCGTCCCTGGTCCTCACTCGACTCGCCGAGTCAACCCTTCAATCCCCGGGTCATCACAGGTCGCGAATCGCGGGGCAACCCGACTCGACTCGTGGAGTCCTTAATGGGCTCAGCGAGTTCCTTCCATGATAACACTCATCTAACCTCTTGAGGTCAGATCTGCTTCTCTAATCTATAGATATGACTTCCCCACGACCAATAACCACGTAAAGGTTGAATCTTGACCCCCATGCAACGTGTACAAGGCTTATTTTGGTGAAATTCCATCTAAATTGGCAACCTAGTCTCGTTTCCTCCATAAACCATCATAAAGCAGAACGGGGAAAGCTCTCTGGACCTCTATGGATCCAGATCTGAAGTCTAACATAGCAAGGGACCATAAACTCCATTTATCAAACCCAAAAAGGGCTATAGAAAACCCTAGATCATGGATCTTAACCCAAAACAAAAAGGGAGTTCAATTTGATACCTCAAACGTGTAGATCTGAACTTGAAAACCCTAGATCCACAGCTCCCTTGACCTATTCTTGGTGGAAATGACTTCTCCTTTGCTTAAACACACAAAAATCGATCAATATGGCCTTAACTCACTCTCAACTCGCTCAAGCTCTTAAGGGACACTCTCTCTGGACAGGTAGCCGCACAAGAGGGCTATAAGGTCCTTTAAATAAGGCTCAGGCCCGGGGAATTAGGGTTTCAGCTTACAGCGCGGACTCGTCGAGTCCGCTCTTCCTAACTCTTCGAGTCCGTTCATCAATCCAGTTAGCTTTCGCGGTCCTACTCAACGAGTCTATGACTCAACTCGTCGAGTCCCTCTCTTTTCTTACAAACAAAATGAATAATAGTAATACCTGGAATACTGGATGTTACAGAGAATAAGAAGAAGAGGTAGGGAAGAGAGAGATGACAAGATTGTTGCATGGAAACATGAGATTTCCTAGAGACATGGTGTATAATTTGCTTAGTTATCCATTAAACAATAATTAGGTGGCAATACCCTAATTATCACCTTGTTATTTTTTTTGAAACTGGGCCGTGAATGGGGAAGGATGGGGTTCACGGCCCAATTGAAAACGAGAAGATGGTTCACGACCCAATTGAGGTGAGAAGGTGGGTTCACGGCCCATTATGGCCCATGATAAATAAGTGAGTTATTTTAGGCCCAACATGGCCCAATTGCTATGGTTTGACGAATGTGTATCCAACTAGAGCCCAAATGGGTTCATTGGCCCAAAATCATCAAATATAAGGTTTACTGGCCCATTAGGTCCAATAAGAGGATCATAGTCCATACTAAATTCAAACCGGGATATTTAGGGTTTCAGACCCATAGTTAAGTATATGAGATGCATTGTATTAGGTTTTGAACTTCACTCTGGAGTTTTGATTCAAATGGATGATTTTGATTGAGCATAGAATATGATATCCACTTAGTGTACAAGTTTTACGATAATTGATTTTTACATGAAAACATAATTTCCTAGCTAAAATGCTAGTTGTGACACGAGCCCTGGCAGCTGAACAAAACCCTGATCCCAATATGGTGCCCTCGCCATAGATAATCAGTTCTCCCGCACTTGGGGTTCGAACCACCACTCACTGACCCTCGTAGTGGATCATGACACCGAAGCGACTAAGCCAGTCCATACCCATAATCACACATACATCCCCCATAGGATTCGGAATCAGGTATATCGGGAAAGATACCCCGAAGATCTCCAATACGCAACCCTGATAGACCGTAGAAGCGGATATCCCTGTTCGTTAGCGATAGAGATTCGCAACAGACACTCTAGCTCTCCTACTCGCAACCCGAACTCCCTACTGAATGACTGAGAAACAAATGGATGAATCGCCCCCGAGTCAAATAATACCAAAGCAGGTAAGGAGTTCACTAAAAACGTACCTAATCACATATGCAAACATATAAGCATAAACCATATATAATCAGTAAGTTAAGGGATAGAAACATACCAACAACCACGTCTGGTGCTGCCCTGGCCTTCTCTGTCATAAGCTGGAAGGCGTGTCCCTGGGCCCTCGAGGGCGCTGCTCGACCCTGACTCCTGTTAGTAATCCTAAGTGTAGCCGGCACTGGAGCCTGCGCCGGCCTGGCAATGAGTTGTGGATAGTTGGTCTTCACGTGACCAACCTAATGGCAGTGGTAGCAAATCCTCATATCCTAAACCGGGGTTGTCTGGCGACAATGCTTTGCATAGTGCTCCTCCCTGTCGCATTTGCGGCACGCACCGCTAAATTTGCAAACCCTCGAGTGACCCTTCTCTCACTTGCCACAAGTGCGGCCCTGCTGTCCCTCTAACTTGGAATCAGCAGTCTTAAACCGCTTTGGCGCCGACTGTGATTGTGTCGGGGCTTGTTGCTGCTCCTTCAACCGCAACTCAATCTCTAACTCACGCCGCCTAACGGCCTCCTGTAACTCCAAAAGCGTATCACAACGCAGGGTCGCCATAAACTGTCGAATGTCAGTCTTGAGCAAGCTCAGATAACGAGTCATCTGAACCTGCTCAGAAGCAAACTCCAGGCAGAACATCGCCCTCTCCATGAACATACGGGTGATCTCCGTCACCGTCTCACCATCCTATCTCAACTTCAAGAACTCCTGAGCCAACCGTTCCCGCTCGACCCGTGGAATGTAGCTGGCGCGGAACATATCCCTGAACTACTCCCAAGTAACTGCAACTCTTTGGTCATCAGAATACGACCCAGTTATCAATCTCCACCAGTCCTTTGCCCCATACCTCAGCAGGTTCAGGACACATTTGACATTCTGGTCAGTAGGACATGAACACGTGAAGAAACACCCCTCCACGTCAGATAGCCACTTCGTGGCTTTGATGGGGTCCTGAGTCCTATCAAAAGTAGGGGGCTTTGTGTTCATATATATATATATATATATATATATATATATATATATATATAAGAGTTTAGTTTATGTTAGTTTTTCATTTCTTCCGTAGTAGTTAAGTTGAGTCTTTGTAGATATTTGCTTGTTTTGTATATTTGTTGTTGCATATATTTCTTCTGCGCTTTTGTTATGGTGATGGATTTATCTCCTATTATGGATTGCCGAGAGTTGACACAGGTTTTGGAAGAAGATATGAAGATTGTGTAACCGCAAGCTATTGAAGAGCATGGAGTTCATACTAAGAAGAATGGGATATGCCTTATCGACCCTGAGTGCCCTCCACCTTAAATAACGAGTGTAGAGTCTTCAACATGAGTGAGTTCACACATCTTGTGAAATGAGTGAACAGACGAGTTAAGTGCTTTAGTGAGCACGTCCTATAGATTGAGATGCACCTGCATTGTCGGTAAAAGTTATTAGGAGATGCCTTATACTATGGTTCCATGCATTTAAGCCGAGTAATTGGCAAATCTTTGTGTTCCATGTCTTGTACAGTCCTGATTTGGAATGCAGTACATTCGTATGTCTATGGGGTATAGGTTGACAACTCTTTAATCATGATTATGTTGTCGGGATAAATACCTTGAGGCATTCTTTCTTTTTCTTTCTATGTTTTCATTTACATTTGCATTTGAATTCATATTTTCCAAAATGATTCTTGTTTTGTTTTCTTGAGGACAAGAAAGGGTTAAAGCTTGGGGAGATTTGTTAGGTGCATAAAGTGCACCTTTTTACATGCTTATTTCATGTTTAATTCAAGTATTGCATAACATTTAGTGTAACTTTACATGCATTTTACATTTTCAGGACATAATCGAGGATCTATATTCTTTTCACCATTTTTTATGGATGTTCAAGGGAAGCTCTCGGTGAAGTTTCAGAATTTTCGGAGCTAAATTGAAGAAATTAAAAAATTGGAAAATGAGCATTTTCCAGGTTTTCACACGGATCGTGCTTTCACAAAGCATACATTATGCATCTCGCGCTTTGGAGATCTTTCAGCATAATAACATGTTACACGGCCCGCACTTTCTCAAGGAAAAAATTACACGGGCTGTGTAATTCAGTCTGACAGCTTTTGAATTTTGCAACTTCTGATTTATCTTGTCTTTTTAGGCATTTTTGAGACACTTCGACTTGGGACGTCAAGAGGGCGATTTTGGGAGATCATATCACCATTTAGCATTTTGGAAACACTTTGATTTGCATTTTATAAGTTTGTTTTAAGATCAAAACTTGTTGATTTTATGTTCTAAATTTGTCATGTTTGGCAATTTTTTTATTCATTTCCGGTTTTAGATCCGAAATTACTTGTTGTTAGACTATGATGTGAACTTAATTTTATGTTTTTATCTAGTAATCTTTGATCTGGTCTTCATTATATGTTTGATTTGTACTAATTTCACTTGATCAATAAAATTAGGGTTCGTATCACTCTTGTTCGTCAAATTGTGAAATTCGTATATGTTTTATGATTTGTAATTGGTAACAAGCACTTAATTGGTTTTAACATAATGCAAATTAGTGTAATCAAAGATTGTATGTTCATATTCCTGAGTTTATGAGGAAGATTGGACATTGTTGGTAATAATTGTTTGAACTTAAAGTCTTTTGGTGATCTAATCTAAGAGCTCGTTTGGATTTTATCAACTAAATGAAGTTTTACTTAAAGATCCTGTTTTGAATAAAATACTTTTGTCAATTTAGAGATATTAGAGCATGTTAATGTCTTAATTACCAACCTAAATTGAACATAAATTGAAATCATGTCATATCTTACAACATAGTAATCAAATAGATCTTGGAATCGAAAATGTCATGCTAATTTCTGAATTTTAGCCTTTGATTTATCTTTTAGCGAAGTTTAATTTAAAGTTAACAAAATTCCCCATTATTTTTTTAACAATTGGTAATAGTGTATCATGTGAAAATATGGTCATTCATTAAGTCCCGTATCTCTGTGGACCGACCCTACTTGCTTTATACTATCTTTTAGTATATTGGTACAGTGAATCGTGTTTAATTATTATTATTATATCCCTATATTTATTGGTTTGACACACCAAACACTGGTTTACTCCTTCGATTCTTTCATGATGACCAATTGGACCTGACAAAAATGACCTTATGCTCCCCATAAAAGCAACAAAAAAAAATGTTTAAAAAATATTTAGGCACTGATTAAACCAACTCCGGAAACATTATAGGGATACAATGTCATTTTCCGATTAAATTATGTAAAGAGAAGTAAATAATCATAAGTCAGATTAAAATATTAAACAACTTATTCAGCTATTAGAGATTCAATTAGGGAAAAATAATTTATTTGTTGGAAATAGTGTCCAATGTCATTAGCTAATGGTAAAATTTTCTAATAATAACAGGGTCCTTTTAGTTTGCCCTCACAACCCAATTGAACAAAAAGAAGTAGGAGAAAATAAGTTTGTTAATTTATTATAGTTTAATAATTTAATTTGAAATTATTTTGCATTTTTTTAGAACGAAAGAGTAAGATTATGTTAGTGGTTCTAGTCGGCAGTGACATCCAAGTGGGCAGTATGCTTTTCCCGAACCTTCGCCCATGGGAGTTACCCCATTACCCCTTTTACCCGCTTCACTTATGGAAAAGCCTCCAAGAAGTATCGAACACGAGACCTCCCAAAGGAAAACCACCCAGGCAACCCTGGTGACCAATTGATCTAGACCAGTTGGTTAGAAATTATTTTGGAAATTAATTAAATAGTTTTATTTAATTAAATAGTTGAATATTAACAGGTTAAATGTTAAATGTTAACTAACTGGAATGTTCCTAAACACTTAAGGATAAGGGGAAATTCGAAAATCACTCCATCCCACATAGGATAGGAGATGAAACTCACAGTTCACTCCATCCAACATGGGATGGAGGATGAAACTAATGCAAGGATCCATGTTATAAATAAGATACTTGGGATTTTCATTCTCCTTGAACCTTGACTTGATTTTTTGTCGTCCTTCTTCCTCCCCTTTCTTAGTAGACGATTTCTTACCCTCTTAGGGTTTGTGAAATTGACCCTCATCCTAGTTTATTTTTTGGTACTCTCTTGGAGTCTTGGGTGTGAAACAAACAGGGATTCCTACTACCGGTCCTCTTCATCCAAGAAAATATGGTTGTGATCATATCTCAGTTAAGGAATATTCCAAAAGATCAAGAACATCAAGAGGTTAGTAATTCTTCTGTTATTTTTCATAAATAAGTTGCTATAATAGAATAAACCTAGATCATTTCTTTAGTTATTTCAACATAGTGATTGAATTTTTCGATATTTTTAAATATTTCAACATTTTCTTTTTCTTTAGTTATATATTATTTAGTTATATAATGGTATATATTTTAAAGATTATGAAACGAGAGACTTTTTAAATGTTCCGAGTTAAGGATGAACATCCTTTTAAAATATTTAAATGTTTCCACAATTCCAAAATTGTAAAACAAAGAAATTTGGATGGGACATAATATATCTTGCGGAAAATATAGTTTGTACAATAAGCATCCATAGTAGGATTATATTTAACTGTAATATAAAAATACTTTCCTTAAAAAGATTCTCTTTTGGTTTTTAAAAGCAAATATATCAAGAAAAAAAATCACAACTCCTACACGTTTTTATAACTATAGACACATGAAAACGAATATGTAAAAAATAGTAAATAAAATTTTAAAAATAATAACTATTTAAATATAGTTTTTTTAATACATGCATAAAAACGAAGATATAAATCTTTGTAAAATATAACTTTCTAAAGAATACTAATTTCTTAAAAACAATTTGAAAAAAAAAACACAGATGTAGAAAATAATTTTTGTAGAATATAGAAAACGAATTAAAAAAAATATAATTTATAAAATCAGAGAAATCTAAAAAAAACATATGTAAAACGTAAATAAAAGAATATTTGTAAAAAATCAAATTTTGTAAAGTTGTAACAAAAAAACTTTTTTAAAAAGCCTAAATTTTAGAAAACATATAAAAAAAATTGTAAAAAAAACAAGTTTAGACCTAATTTGTAATAAAAATTAAAAAAAGACAGGTTAAAGCCTAGAATAAAAAATGTAAGGACCAGTTTTTAGTAAAAGATAAAAATGTGGTTTAAAAAAGTAAAAAACAAAAGTTAAGGGGTTTAAGATAAATGGAAATGTTATTTTGTTAGTATGGTAATTTAGGAATGTTTTATAAAAAGAACCGTTAGATATCGGAAGTCGAAAGGGTTGGGTCGGTGTATTCGCGCTTAAAATAACCTTCTTCACTCATCCCTCTCGCTTCTCTCCAAACACCATACATCTTTCTTTGAAGAAGAGGGTTTTATCTGGAGGTATCACATTCCTCTCTTTTTCTTCTATCGACACCACCGTTTCCTCGTTCTTTCATTCTCCGGCGTTCAACAATCCTCTGCGTTCCCCTCTTCCTCTGTTAGGTTAACGTTCTTGATTTTTTTGTGTGTGTATTTTATTGATTTCGTTTTTGTTTTTGTTAGGTATTTTAAATTCGGCTAAGATCTTCAGGCCTCCCTTCATCACTGGGGCTATTGGGTTGTACCTTTATTCTTTGTCGTTGTAGTATGACGTCTGGTTCCGATGTCAGTTTGGTTCACCGTCATCATCGATCAAGAAAAAGAGTCCGTCTTTCTCCTCTGATTTCTAGGTTGTGAGTTTAGTTGTCTCTTTTCTCCTCCGATTTCTGGGTTTCGTTTTTCTTTCTATTTCTCGTCCATTTATTTTTTGTTTTGTTGGTTTTTTGAAGCAGGTCACCTAATAGAAAGCACCCATCAAATGAAGATGATTGGTCAAACAATAGTTAAGTTTAAATAGTCTTGAAACCCAAAAAAGTACTGTTTAGTTGTAGATTCTTCTTCTGTGCACTTTAGGTGTTTGATGAAATGTCTTAATGTTATTGGATTAAATTATTGAGCTATTAGAGATTCAATTAGGGAAAGAAAATTGATTGTTTGTAGTTTTAACTTAATTAGAAATAGAAGTGTATTTGGCTCTAACTAAGAGTTGCCTATAATTAATATAAGTTAGGCAGAAGTGTAAAATTTCCATATTTGAAACAGATTTTGATTGTCATTGCTACAAAAATATATGGACTTATGTTTGTAATTTTCTTACTGCAGGATTTTAGAGATTGAAAAGTGATTTTTGGGGGCATAAGGAAAGTAAGCTTGAATCTTAATCAAATGAGGATACTTCCAAGAGGTGTTGTGATTTTTTTTAACAATTTATATGCTGAGCTTTTTGTTTCAAGGCTACTACAAAGATACGCTTTTAGTTCCATTGAATCTCAAATAAGGGTGTTGGGTGATTTCCGTCTTCTATCCACTGAATTACAAAAGATATGAGTCTGTAACTCTGTTTGTTTATTTCCAGAAATACCCCTCTGTTCCTAAAACTTGTGCTTATATATATTATCTGCAGGATATGATGGGATTAACTTACTTCATGTTGAATCAATCAAAGCAAGATGCTGAATATTGCACAGAAACACCTTCAGTACTTTTTTAGTATGCCTGGTAGATCTTTACATCAGGGAAGGAAATGCCTCATGGTGGATTGAAATGTTAAAATCAAGTGGTCAATATAAAGAGGCGCTGATGTATACTTTCGTATCTCTGATGAGGTAATAATCAATTCCCTTTTGTGAATAAAAAGTATTATATATGGGATTTTTGTTAAAAAACTTCAGTTTTTTGTAGGAACCTCTTCATTCAGCTGTGATTATTGTTGTTGTTACCTTTTTTTGAGACAAACGAATTATGTTAAGAAAGTATGGATTTCATCTCATTCTTTCTGGTGATCTGTACAAGAAACGGGATCAGGTATTGCAATTTTTGTTACCTTATCATCATATATCTTAATACTTTAATAGAAGATAATTTTGTTTTCCAATTAGTACTTAGTAGATAATTTTCATTATCGAATATATGAAAATAACCATACATTTCAAATTATTTAAAGTGTGGTTTGTGACAGCTCATTCTATGAGGGTGATGATAATCCAAATGTGCATGATATATTTATAGAGTAAATTACAATTTTGTCCTTGTGATATTTCAAAAGTTATGGTTTTCATCTAGATATTTCGTTAGTATGGTTTTGTTGCAAGGTTTGTCCCTGGTACTGCTCGTGTTGCAAAATGCCAGTAAAGTCCAAGTGAAATATGACTATTTTGCCCCCGTCTTTTTCTCCTTCATCCTATATACCTAAAATTCCTCGATCTCTATCTTAAACTCTAATCAAACCAAATCCAAAAATTAAACTAAAACTAAAACAAAATTAAGATCCAGGGTACCAACAAACTGAAGAAAAAAACAGAAAACCAAAAGGTTGTTAGGTTAGTTTTTTTTTTTTTTTTAATTTTTATTTTATTTATTTTTTTATTTTTATCATGATTTAAGATGAAGGAGATTGAGAAGATGAAGATTAGGGCAAAAGAGTCATTTTACTTTAAAACCTTTTTTTTTAATGCCGCCAGAGACGAACCTTGCAGCAAAACTAAATTTGATTGTTAATTATTTGTGTGTTTTTTTTTTTTAGTTTTTTATTATACACAATATTCTGCTAATCGATTACTAAAAATAGTATTTCAAGAAAATCCAACAGAACTGAATTCCGTCCCAATTGTCAACCAAACACGTCATGAAATGGAATCTCGAATTCCAATTCTGTCGGAACCCACGATTCCATTTCTTAGCTGCAGTTTCTAACATGTATATTATTACTGTTTTGATATGGCAGCTCATTTCACAACTACTTCAAACAAAACAACTGCTTCTGTTTCTACTGGATTCTGATATAATTCAAAAAGGCAAGTAAGTTTACTCTTCTACCCTCACAAACTACACTACTAATTTGACAATTTAGAAAGGCTTTTTTTTTTTTTTTTTTTTTTTTGGAAAAAGATGGTATTATGGTGGCTCAGTTGGACTTAATCACATCATGTCAAAATTGTTGTTTGTTGTAGACTTAATGAGCAGCCTAAATTTACATTGTATTTTCATTTGTATTTTATAATCAGTACGGCTTATTATTGATGCTCAATAAGGTGTGTGGTTATTGCATTGAATCTCAAATAAGGGTGCTGGGTGATTACCACTGATTACAAAAAGATCATATGAGTCTCTGACCCTGTTTGTGTATTTCCAGAAATACCCATCTGTTCCTAACCTAAAACTTATGTTTATTTATTATCTTCAGGAAATGATGGGATTAACATACTTCATGTTGATCCAATCAAATAAAGATGTTGAATATTGCATGGAAAACACCTTCAGCAGTTATTTAGTAGACCTGTTTTTTTTTTTTTTTTTTTTGAAAAAAAATATATTTGTAATTTATTCATTTCTTTTATTTATTTAAAAATTGTTGTTTTATTTAGTGAATTGGGACATCAGGGAAGGGAAATGCCACATGGTGTGTTCTTTGGTGGGTTGAAATGTTAAAAACAAGAGGATGCTGTATCTCTGATGGGGTAATAATCGTTTCCCTTTTGTGAATAAAAATGTTAATTTTGTTAAAAAAACTTAAATTCTTTCTAGTGATCTGTACAAGAAATGCGATCAAGGTATTGCAGTTTTTGTATATCTGAATAATTAAATAGATAATTTTGTTTTACTATTATTCATTATCGAATATCAATGATTCTGGAAACAATAGATGAATGATTTATCAATCTTCTTAGAGTAATATTACTGAGTGTTGTGTAGCTGATTTTTTCAAAAATATTCTGTGAAGCACAAATTCCCTTACATTACTCTGATATTCTTAGTTCCAATTCCTTTGACAAATTGCATTCATTACTCTGCAACAAGAAAAGGTTTTAGAAATACATAACATTTTTATGGTGGAGAAAAGGAAAAGAAGATGCTTCTGCGAATCAAAGTTAACCTTAACACTATAAAACACTTGATGCTTTTTATGTTCTTATTTAGCTTTTCTGTGTTAATGTTTAAAGGTACATTATTGAATCTCAAAAAAGGGTGTTGGGTCTTCATGTTATGAACTTGCTTTATCAAATTGCCACTGATTACAACCTGACAAAGCATGGAAACAATATGTAAGTGAACAGGTAGCTCTATGACCCTGTTTGTGTATTTCCTGAAATACCCCTCTGTTCCTAAAACCTGTGCTTTATTTTTTATCTTCAGGAATTGATGTGCTTTTTTATCAAAAAAAAATGTTGAATATTGCATGAAAACGCCATCAGAACTTATTTGGTACACCTGGTACAAATTATATTTGTTATTTAGTCAATTCTTTTTATTGAACAGCATTTTAATTGTTCCATGATTGTTTTTTTTTTTATCAACTCTAGATTTCATATTCATATACACATATTCTTACATTGACTTTATTTAGAAGCCCACATCTTGTATCTTTATGTTGTACCTATTTTTAATATGTTCCATGGCTCATCAAATAGTTTGCCTCATGGATAATTTGACAATTCATTTTTGATGGAAAATGTCCTATTCCTCCAAAGTACTATTTTAGCGTATGTTGTTATAGTATAGTAGTAAGATAATATACACATATGATTTTGATGTCAGACAAAAAATTTTATACCATAACATAAAAGCAGTACCATTTTCTGATATTACATTCTTTTGTGCTATAATTTGATCTTGTTTAATTGATATTAAACATCTCTGAAATTTTCATGTGCCATAAGGGGAAATTTATTTCTCATTCTAGTCCCTCCTCTTTACTTCTGAAATTTATTTCTCATTCTTGATACAGTTAAACAACATGTTCTTATTGTCAGGTTGCTACCGTTTATCCTTCTCAGACCATGAAGCCTTTGATCATCCTGTTACATGTAAGTTTTTAAAGTCCATTGTTTCTCATTTTCACATTAAAATTACATGGTTTTGTTTATGTAAGTACATTTCCTGTGATACAATCTGTTTTTTTAATTTTTTTTATCAAGTAAAACTTGAATGACATGGAGTTTTTCATAAAGTACAGTTTTCTCCTCCATTTATTTTTTGTTTTGTTGGTTTTTTGAAGCAGGTCACCTAATAGAAAGCACCCATCAAATGAAGATGATTGGTCAAACAATAGTTAAGTTTAAATAGTCTTGAAACCCAAAAAAGTACTGTTTAGTTGTAGATTCTTCTTCTGTGCACTTTAGGTGTTTGATGAAATGTTTTAATGTTATTGGATTAAATTATTGAGCTATTAGAGATTCAATTGGGGAAAGAAAATTGATTGTTTGTAGTTTTAACTCAATTAGAAATAGAAGTGTATTTGGTTCTAATTAATATACGTTAGGCTGAAGTGTTAAATTTCCATATTTGAAACAGATTTTGATTGTCATTGCTACAAAAATATATGGACTTATGTTTGTAATTTTCTTACTGCAGGATTTTTAGAGATTGAAAATTGATTTTTGGGGGCATAAGGAAAGTAAGCTTGAATCTTAATCAAATGAGGATACTTCCAAGAGGTGTTGTGATTTTTTTAACAATTTATATGCTGAGCTTTTTGTTTCAAGGCCACTACAAAGATACGCTTTTAGTTCCATTGAATCTCAAATAAGGGTGTTGGGTGATTTCTGTCTTCTATCCACTGAATTACAAAAGATATGAGTCTGTAACTCTGTTTGTTTATTTCCAGAAATACCCCTCTGTTCCTAAAAACTTGTGCTTATCTGCAGGAAATGATGGGATTAACTTACTTCATGTTGAATCAATCAAAAAAGATGCTGAATATTGCACAGAAACACCTTCAGTACTTATTTAGTATGCCTGGTAGATCTTTACATCAGGGAAGGAAATGCCTCATGGTGGATTGAAATGTTAAAATCAAGTGGTCAATTAATATAAAGAGGTGCTGATGTATACTTTCGTATCTCTGATGAGGTAATAATCAATTCCCTTTTGTGAATAAAAAGTATTATATATGGGATTTTTGTTAAAAAACTTCAGTTTTTTTTGTAGGAACCTCTTCATTCAGCTGTGATTATTGTTGTTGTTACCTTTTATTTTAGCCAAACGAATTATGTTAAGAAAGTATGGATTTCATCTCATTCTTTCTGGTGGTGATCTGTACAAGAAATGGGATCAGGTATTGCAATTTTTGTTACCTTATCATATATCTTAATACTTTAATAGAAGATAATTTTGTTTTCCAATTAGTACTTAATAGATAATTTTCATTATCGAATATATGAATGATTTATCCATCTTTTTAGAGTAATGGTGCAATGGATCCAAAGGTTCCAAAAGAATTTGTTTTAGTCCATAAAGAGGTTTTCACTCCTTATATATATATATATATATATATATATATATATATATATATATATATATATATGTATGTATGTATATATATGTGTGTGTGTGTGTGTAAAGTTCATAAGTGCATGTGATACAAAGCAAGAGAAACACACTTGCATTTGATCATGAATCAAATCTATGGGCATTTTATGTAAGTGTTTTATAGCATCCTAGTTTCATTTTCTTTCTACTACATTATTGTACATTCAACTTTTTCTTATTAAGACATTCTACTTTGAAATTTGACCCAATTTACACATTTACCCTTTTGACAAATTTTAACTAAATCTGCTATCGACATGTAATTCCAGGTTTGGGCAATTTTAGTAGGATCTTCTTCATACAATTCAACATACGCACAGAGGCAGTATGTTGTCTCAGTTAAAACATCAGAATACATGTATGTCAAAAACCAATGGGAGGTAAATGACTATTTTGCCCTCCAACTTCTGTCACCCACGTATTATATTTATTGCAATTTCATGTTGCAGAGTATTTCTCCGGAACAGGCTAAAAGGTTTACAAAAAATTAGAGAAAGGGAGGGTTTGATCGAGAAAGATGTGGTATGAAAAGAACCATACATTTAAAATGTGGTTTTTTATTTTAAGTATTTTGTTTTTGTTTTTAAGGTAAAGGACTTGACTGCTCAATCTCCATCTTAAACTCTAATCAAACCAAAATCCAAAAATTAAACTAAAACAAAAATAAGATCCAGGGTACCAACAAACTGATGAAAAAAACAGAAAACTAAAGGTTGTTAGGTTAGATTAATTTTATTTTTTGATCTTGATTTTGTTTTAATTCTTGGGTGCTGATTGAATTTAGTTAGGTTTTTATGATTTAAGATGAAGGAGATTGAGAAGATGAAGATAAGGGAAAAAAAGCCTACTTAAAACTAATGAGTCATTTTACTAAAACAATATTTTGCTACTATTTGTAAGAAACATTTTTTTTTCCTCACAGGGCTTGAGTGATCTCTCTCCATGCTAATTCGTCACGAAAGATGAATCACAAGCTTTCTGGTGTTCTTTATTTTATTTTATTGGAAAGGTTAGGTCCAAATTTCAACCGTGATCAAGGGTATTTTGGTCATTTAATAAAAAAAAAGAGTAATGAAATTGAAACCACCTGTCCTCATGAATGGTTGAAATCCATCAAATTTGAAATTTGAGGAATTTGACAGAGTTGAATTCTGTCTGAATGGAATCTCGAATTCCAATTCCCTTGGAATCCACAATTCCAATTCTTGGCTGCGAAGCGATCACTGAAAATGGTATTTCAAGAAAATCCACCAGAACTAAATTCTGTCCCTATTGTCAACCAAACACGTTATGAAATGGAATCTTGAATTCCAATTCTGTCAGAATCCGTGATTCCGTTTCTTAGCTGCAGTTTCTAACATGTCTATTATTACTGTTTTGATATGGCAGCTGGTGGAACAACTACTTCAAACAAAACGACTACTTCTGTTTCCACTGGATTCTGATCCAATTCAAAAACTGGCAAGTAAATTTACTCTTTTACCCTCACAAACTACACTACTAATTTGACAATTTAGAGAGTTTTTTGGGAAAAAGATGGGTCTTCTCTTTGAGAAGAATCCTCAATATCTACACTCAATACACATGCTAATTATCAGCCAGAATTACAGATTCTTAGCCTATAAATCAGCTTGCTAGAGTTATATACAGTTATTGACAATAAAAGCATGTGATAGGAAATATATTTTGCTGAAAAATCTGAAGCATAAAATCAGTATTGAATATATATATATATATATATATATATATATATATATATATATATATGTGTGTGTGTGTGTGTGTGTGTGTGTGTGTGTGTGTGTGGATTTGATAATTGCATGTGATACAGAGAAACTAAGGTATTGGCAGAAATGAAAACACACTTGCAAGATGTAGTAAACAGCAGTTAGCACCCAATGCTTCTTCACAAGCCATACTTTGTGTGCCACAGACATTGCATATTGTAGGTTTCACCCGATTAATAAATACTTTGAAATGGTTAAAATTGTGATCATTTGCTAATCACTTTGACATTTCATTTTAAAATTCTTTATTTACTTGTGGTGGAGAAAAGGGAAAGAAGATGCTCCCGAGAATCAAAGTGTTATAACATATGACTGTAAAACACTTGATGGTTTTTTATGGTACAGATTTAGTTCCTTTGAATCTGCAAAAAGGGTGTTGTGCTTGTGCTTATTTATTATCTCTATGCATTGGAGTGGAAGCAAAAGTTTTGTGTGAATAAAAGGCAAAAGCTAATTAGAAACTAATCACATTATCACATTTGGTTTGAAATTCCTATCAAAATTTGTATAAAATTGTAAAACAAAGAAAATTCGATGGGACAGAATATATGTTAAAAACACACATAAAAAATATTTGTAAAAAAACCAGTTTTACAAATGATTTCATATAAAAGAAATTTATTAGAAGATAATTTTCTAAAAAAAAAAAATTAAAAAACCAAGTTTTAGAATATATATATAAAAAGAAAGTTGTAGATCTTTCTCATCTGATTTCTTTTTTTTTTTCTAAGAATTGCATCATCATCACTAAAAGGTAAATTAATGACATGATTTTACTTAATTGCAGCCTTAACTAACGCTACAACCTCCCTGGGTTTCTTTTTGTTTCTCCTCCATTTATTTTTTGTTTTGTTGGTTTTTTGAATTAGGTCACCTAATCCAAAGCATTCCATCAAGCAAAGATGATCGGTCAAGCAAGTGGTGATGTGGGTAAAATTTTAATATTTTTGAAACCCCAAAAAGTATTGTTTAGTTGTAGATCTTTCTACTATGCACTTTAGGTGTTTGATGAAATGTCTTAATTAAAGACTCAATTAGGTAAAGATAATTTATTATTTGTATTTTTACTCAATTAGATATAGACGTGTATCTTGAATCTTAATCAAATGAGGATACTTCCAAGAGGTTTTGTGGGCCTGTTTATGTCATCGTCTCTCTTCTTATTTCTGAGATTCCAAGAATAAAGAACACAAAGTCTTTGTTACGTTAAAATGTTTTTGTATATGTGTAATGTTCTCTGTTTCTAAATCTCTTTGTGTGATGTATAGATGATACAAAAAAAAGAAGCCAGTTTTGCATTTAGCTTGAATCAAAAGGTATGATCATGGCATTCATGTACTTTCTTCTTCTTTTATTTTTCACCATGTAGTTTTAGATGTTTCTGAGAAATGTTTTTATTTATTTATTTATTTTCAAGTAGGCTACAAATGAGTGGTTAAAACAGGTTAGTACTGATGCATAGAGCCATAACCTATAGAAACTATACCCATCGGTATGTTTTTTCAGCTAATTATATACCTAGTGAAAGTTGCACACAGTTCTAAGAGTTTAAAATTTATCATTTTAAAACTATTTATTTATTGCCCTTGCAGCTTCTCATAAGATACAAATTGGTTTTGTATCTGATTTTATACTATGTCTTAAAAGTTCAATTGTATAACATTGCAACATGGATCCTGTATTGGAGGAGTATATGTGAAGTTCATAATTGCATGTGATACAGAGCAAGTGAATCACTCTTCTGCACAAGCCATATTTTGTGTGCCACAGACATTACATATTGTAAGTTTCTCCAGTTGATATTTTTAAATGGTTAATGTTGTCATCAGTTGCTGAGCTTTTGTTCAAAGATTCCTTCTGATACTGGTATGATGGTTAATCATTTTCTTATCAGTTGCACTGATAAGATTCTTTATTGAAATCATGCTACAACCTTCAAGAACTCATATTCACTGGGTTAAAAGGTTGTGTCATTTTCAAAAATTGTTACAATTTAGTGTAACTTCAAATCCTTTTGTTCAATCACAATGTAATGTGTTTGACTTTGCTGAACTTTTCGCTAACTCTGTCTTGTTATCATAAATTCATAATAACAGACATAAACATCTATCTTTAAGAACATGCATTTATTATTATTATTATTTTTTATTTGAGTTTTTAATCTTTTTGTCAGTAAGGCTTATTGATGCCCAATTTTGTGTGTGGTTATTGCAGTGTAGGTTATTTTTTAAGGCTAAATGCAATAAATAACAACTTACTTTCATTTATTTGTCCTTTTTAGCATTCTTGTTTCATTTCTTCTACTACAAATATACACTTTAAGTTCCATCGAATCTCAATGATTACAAAAGATTATATGAGCCTATGACCCTGTTTGTGTATTTCCATAAATACCCCTCTGTTCCTAAAACTTGTGCTCTTCAGGAAATGATGGGATTAACATACTTCATGTCGAGTCAATCAAAAAAAGATGTGCTTTTAATTTAGCGAATTGGGACATTAGGGAAGGAAATTCCACAAGGTGTGGCTGTGGTCTTTGGTGGGTTGAAATGTTTATCTTCTTATCTCTGATGAGGTAATATTCAATTCTTGTTGGTGAATAAAATTATTATATATGAGTATTTTGTTAAAAAAAAATTCCATTTTTGCAGGACCTCTTCATTCAGCTGTGGTGCTTGAACAGTCCAATTTAACAACTTTGAATACATTGAAGTTGCTTGTAATTGAAATAAGTCTCCCTATAGATGCTGGGATGGGGCCCATATATGAAAGGTCTAACCAGATAAATTTATGTACTATAATTTGATCATGTTTATTTGTTATTAACATTCTCTGAGGTTTTAAAGTGCATTTGTGTATTCCTTAAGGCAAAATATGTTTATCATTTTTTTAAAATGTGTTCTACTGATTTCAGGTATATCATTCCCTTCTCTTTACTTATATAGTGGAGGATTCTGGGAGTGTCTTGTCTTGTTACAGTTCAACAATATGTCCTTATCGTCAAAAGGGAATATTTTTGCAATTTTGGTCCTTATTTCATGGTTTCATAACACTTTGGTAACTGGGTCGTCACCTATATGTTAAATCTCTTTCATTTCCATTTTCACGGATCATGATGAAATTTCAACAAAAAATGTGGTACTCATTTCATTGTGTGATAATGTGTATTGTTTGGTCTTTGGGTCTCAACTTCAAACAGCCCATATGTTAAATTTATGAAAATGACTATTTTGCCTATGTCTTCTTCATCTCTTCCATTTCCATGTTCAAGGAGCATAATTTAACCTCAAAAAGCTTCATTAAAAAATTATGTCATACATTTAAGGAGCATAACTATACCCTAATCCCCAAAAAGATTCTCTAAAAAATAAATAAAGTACATTACAGGTTGAAAATATAATTTCAAGTATGCTGCAAATATGGATAAAGAATAAAGTACATTGCTAAAAAAAATGTAAGTACGTTGCTATTATGGGTAAAAAAAGTACGTTGCTATGGGTAAAAACTAATGAACATTGCCTATATTGGAAAAAAGAATAAAGTATGTTGCTTTTCCAAGAAAGCTGCCTTTTTGTATACTCGTATAAAAATTAAGAGAAAAATAAATTAAATAATGCTATTTATGTTATACAGTGGTCAAGCTTTTTGGATTATGAAGGCTGAGTCATGGATCCAGATGCTTTAAAACAGAGAATATTCTACAGGGGCAAAAACAGGTTTTTATATTTTGGTGAAATTTACCTTTTGGCTAATTTTAACTAAATCTGTTCATGACATGTAGTTCCAGGTTTATGCATTCTTGGTGGGATCTTATTCATACCATTCAACATATACAGCGAGTCAGTATATTGTCTAAGTTAAAACATCAGAGTACATGATTGACTATCAAAACCCAATAGCAGGTAAATGACTATTTTGCCCTCCAAGTTCTATCACTCAATTATTATATTTATTGCAATTTCATGTTGCAGAGTATAAAAGGTTTACAAAAATTAGAGGAAGGAAGGGTTTGATTGAGAAAGATGTGGTATGAAAATAACCATACATTTCAAATTATTTAAAATGTGGTTTTTTATTTAAGTATTTTATTTTTGTTTTTAAGGTAAAGGACTGACAGCTCATTGTTGACTTACTCATCCTACAATTTTGATCTCGGTTATTGCCAGGTAACATGCCACTATTATTATTTATAGTGTAAATTACAATTTCGTCCTTGTGATATTTCAAAAGTTATGGTTTTCATCTAGATATTTCATTTGTTGCACAATTGGTCAATAAAGTATAGTTTTGTTGAAAGTTTTCTCACTGGTGGTACTGTTGGTGTTGCAAAATGTTCGTGAAGTCCAATTGAAATATGACTATTTTGTCCCTCTCTTTTTATCCTTCATCCTGTAAACCTAAAATTCCTCAACTATAATCTTAAATTCTAATCAAACCAATACCCAAAAATTAAGCTAAAACTAAAACAAAATTAAGATCCAAGGTACCAACAACTTTTAAAAAAAAAAAAAAAACAATACCATGATTTTTCTTTAATTTTTGGGCGTTGCTTGAATTTGGTTTGATTTTTATGATTTAAGATGAAGAAGATTGAGAAGATGAAGATAAGGGCAAAAAAAGTCATTTTACTTTATCTAATTAGTCATTTTACTTTGTGTTATTTATTTATTTATTATACACACAATATTTTGCTAATAATTGAAATAAAGAGTTTTTATCTCACAGAGCATGAGTGATCTCTCTATTTCTTTCTATTTCTCGTCCATTTATTTTTTGTTTTGTTGGTTTTTTGAAGCAGGTCACCTAATAGAAAGCACCCATCAAATGAAGATGATTGGTCAAACAACAGTTAAGTTTAAATAGTCTTGAAACCCAAAAAAGTATTGTTTAGTTGTAGATTCTTCTTCTGTGCACTTTAGGTGTTTAATGTTATTAGAGATTCAATCAGGGAAAGAAAATTTATTGTTTGTAGTATTAACTCAATTAGAAATAGAAGTATATTTTGCTTCTAACTAAAAGTTGCATATAAAATTGTGTGTTTCTGTTTAATTAAGTTAGGTTTTCTTTCTAATTAATATACGTTAGGCTGAAGTGTAAAATTTTCATATTTGAAACAGATTTTGATCATCATTGCTACAAAAATATGTGGACTTATGTTTGTAATTTTCTTACTGCAGGATTTTTAGAGATTGAAAATTGTATTTTGGGGGCATGAGGAAAGTAAGCTTGAATCTTAATCAAATGAGGATACTTCCAAGAAGTGTTGTGATTTTTTTAACAATTTATATGCTGAGCTTTTTGTTCCGAGGCTACTACAAAGTTATATTTTTAATCAAAAAGGTGATTTCCGTCTTCTATCCACTGAACTACAAAAGATATGAGTCTATAACTCTGTTTGGTTATTTCCATAAATACCCATCCGTTCCTAAAATTTATCTGCAGGAAATGATGGGATTAACATACTTCATGTTGAATCAATCTAAAAAGATGCTTAGGTTGCGTTTAGTTGCGGAAAAATGGGCCATTTTTCGGAAAAAATTTCCAATAAAAATGAAAATTTTGAAAACGCATTTAGTTCGTCTATTTTTCTAAATTTTTCACGGAAAATGAAAATTTTCCGTTTTCTAAAATTACAAAGAAGTTGGAAATTTTTGGAAAACCGATAATCATTGTTTTCCACATTTTTCTAATTCCAAAATTTTTCTAAAATATAAACACACCCACACCCACACCCACCCTATCCACTTCTTTCTATTACATTATCGTACTTTCAACTCTTTCTTATTAAGACATTGCACTTTGAAAATTTTACCCAATTCACACATTTACCCTTTTGGCAAATTTTAAATAAATCTGCTATCGACATGTAATTCCAGGTTTGGGCAATTTTAGTAGGATCTTCTTCATACAATTCAACATATGCAAATATGCAGTATGTTGTCTCAGTTAAAACATCAGAATACATATCTGTCAAAAACCAATGGAAGGTAAATGACTATTTTGCCCTCCAACTTCTGTCACCCACGTATTATATTTATTGCAATTTATGTTGCAGAGTATTTCTCCGGAACAGGCTAAAAGGTTTACAAAAATTAGAGAAAGGGAGGGTTTGATCGAGAATGATGTGGTATGAAAATAACCATGCATTTCAAATTATTTAAAATGTTGATTTTTATTTTAAGTATTTTATTTTTGTTTTTAAGGTAAGGACTTGACAGCTCATTGTTGTTCTATGAGGGTGATGATAATCCAAATATATGCATTTTGCATGATATACTGTTGACTTACTCGTTCTACAACTTTGATCTTCGTTATTGCCAGGTAACATGCCACTATTATTATTTATAGAGTAAATTACAATTTCGTCCTTGTGATATTTCAAAACTTATGGTTTTCATCTAGATATTTCGTTTGTTGCACAACAGGTCGATAAAGTATGACTATTTTGTTGAAACTTTTCTCCCTGGTGGTACCGATGGTGTTGCAAAATGCCATTGAAGCCCAAGTGAAATATGACTATTTTGCCCCCGTCTTTTTATCCTTCATCCTATATACCTAAAATTCCTCGATCTCTATCTTAAACTCTAATCAAACCAAAATCCAAAAATTAAACTAAATCTAAAACAAAATTAAGATCCAGGGTACCAAAAAACTGAAGGAAAAAACAGAAAACTAAAGGTTGTTAGGCTAGATTTTTTTTTTCAATTTTTTTTATCTTGATTTTGTTTTAATTTTTGGGTGTTGATTTAATTTTGTTAGGTTTTTATGATTTAAGATGAAGGAGATTGAGAAGATGAAGATAGGGAAAAAAGCCATTTTACTTAAGACTAATGAGTCATTTTATTTAAACAATTTTTTACACCTTTAGTGCCAGGGATGAACATTGCAAAAAAACTAAATTTGATTGTTAACTATTTGTGGATTTTTAGTTATACACAATATTTTGCTAATATTTGTAAGAAACAATTTTTTTTTCTCACAGGGCCTGAGTGATCTTTCTCCAATATCATTATTCATCACGAAAGATGAATCACAAGCTTTCTGGTAGTTTTTTTTTTTAATGGAAAGATTAGGTCCAAATTAACCGTGATCAAGGGTATTTTGGTCATTTAATAAAAAAAGAGTAATGAAATTGAAACCACCTGCCCTCAAGAATGGTTGAAGTCCATTAAATTTGAAATTTGAAGGAATTTGACAGAGTTGAATTCTATCCAAATTTTCAACCAAATGCACCATTGAATGGAATCTCGAATTCCAATTCCCTTGGAATCCACAATTCCAATTCTTGGCTGCGAAGCGATTACTAAAAATAGAATTTCAAGAAAATCCAACAGAACTGAATTCCCAAACATGACATGAAATGGAATCTCGAATTCCAACTCTGTCGGAATCCGCGAATCCATTTCTTAGGTGTGGTTTCTAACATGTCTATTATTGTTTCAATATGGCAGCTCATTGCACAACTACTTCAAACAAAACGACTGCTTCTGTTTCCACTGGATTCTGATCCAATTCAAAAAGTGGCAAGTAAATTTACTCTTCTACCCTCACAAACTACACTTCTAATTTGACAATTTAGAGAGTTTTTTTTTGGGAAAAAGATGGGTCTTCTCTTTGAGAAGAATCCTCAATATATACTCCATACACAAGCTAATTATCAGCCTAAATTACAGATTTCTAGCCTATACATCAGCTTACTACAGTTATATACAATTATTAATCATAAAAGCCTGTGAATTTGATAATTGCATGTGATACAGAGAAACTAAGGTATTGGCAGAAATGAAAACACACTTACAATATGAGGCACTTGTTCTATATCAGCATGTTGTTCTATTGTAATCCCAAGAACAACCTAGGGCATGTTTGGTTCATGGATTCCATAGAAATTTGAAGGAATTGGAATGGGAGATTCCTTGAGTTACACGTTTGGTTGACAAAATGGATGGAATTGGATCCCATCAGATTCCCCCAAAATTTGTATTCGAAGGATTTCATCATTCCTATTGTTTCTTCATTTAAAAAAAAAATTATAACTTTAGTTTTAAATCGTCTTTACTTATGCTGCAAATGTAGCAAACAGAAGTTAATGCCCAATGCTTCTTCACAAGCCATATTGCATATTGTAAGTTTCACCTGACAGTTAATACTTTGAAATGGTTAAAACTGTGATCAGTTGCTAATCAGTTTGACATTTCAGTTCAGTTGCTGAGCTTTTTGTCAGAGATTCATTTTAAATTATTTATTTACTTGTGGTGGAGAAAAGGGAAAGAAGATGCTCCCGAGAATCAAAGTGTTATATAACATGACTATAAAACACTTGATGGTTTTTTAAGGTACAAATTTAGTTCCCTTCAAATCTCAAAAAAGGGTGTTGGGTGATTATGACTTCATGTTACGAAATTATGAAACTCAGCCTTCTATCCACTGATTACAAAAGATATGAGTCTATGACCCTCTGTTTCTATATTCCCAGTAATACCCCTCAGTTTCTAAAACTTGTGCTTATTTATTATCTTCAGGAAATGATGAGCCTTTTTATTAAAAAAATGGTGAATATTGCATGGTAAAGCAGTTATTGCTATCTCTGTATCAGAAGGTGGATTGAACTTACCTAATTTTCCCTTATACATACATACATACATACATACATGTTCATATCAGTTTATCTTTCTTATTTGTTAAACATACTGAGATTCTTCAGTTGCCAAAGCAGACAGATTAAGGAGAAGCACATCAAAATGGTAAATTCTTTTGGTAGCAATTAACAATTTTAAACAGTACAAAAATCAACTTCTTTCTTTATGATGTTTGGCAAGCCATAATATTAAAATAGAAAAGGCAGTAGGAAGTAACCAAATTCATTTTATTCCATTGTTGTAAAGAAAATAAGCATTCTATCAGATTGGTTCATTAATTTTTAGTCCATTTTTTCCTTTATAGATTTCCTTCCAGGTTCTTGAATTTTGAAATCTGATATATTAGCATATCCAACTGCTTTTGGAAAAAAGCTTATGCCAGATGGTGTATTGTTCCTGATATAAGGCACATAACCTTTTTCTTTTTTCCTTTTCAATAAGTGTTGCACTGATAAATTGCTACTTGGATTTGTTGTGTCTATCTATGCTTAACTTGATAAAAAATGCTTTCACTTTCATTTAGCGAAGAATTCAATCTATTTTAATATGTTAAAAATTCTCTTAATTTGAAAGTTATTGATGGTAGATGATATGGTAGTATGTATTCTTTTCGGAGGTTCCCCTTGCCTCCTATATGCATATATAATTGTGATTCGGTAGTGAAAGTTCGTATGCTGTTCTTTTCAGTAACTGAAATTTATGGATACAAAAATGGAGATTATGGAAGAGGGAGCATGAAGTCCAAGTGAAATGACTATTTTGTCTCTCTCTTTTTTCTCCTTCATCCTCTAAAACTAAAATTCCTCAATCTCCATCTTAAACTCTAACCGAACCAAAACCCAAAAAATTAAACTAAAACTAAAACAAAATTAAGATGATGGGTACCAACAAACTGAAGAAAAAAAAAACAGAAAGCCAAAGGTTGTTAGGTTAGATTTTTTTTTAAAATCTTGTTTTTGTTTTAATTTTTGGGTGTTGATTGAATTTAGTTAGGTTTTCATGATTTAAGATGAAAGAGATTGAGAAGATGAAGATAAGGGAAAAAAATCCATTTTACTTGAAACTAATCAGTCATTTTATTTAAACAATTTTTTTACACTGTTAGTGCCAGGGACGAACGTTGCAAAAAAACTAAAATTTATTGTTAATTATTTGTGGTTTTTTTTTGTTATACACAATATTTTGCTAATATTTGTAAGAAACAAATTTTTTTTTCTCACAGGGCTTGAGTGATCTCTAAGCTTTCTGTTTTTTTTTTTTTTTTAAATGGAAAGATTAGGTCCAAATTTCAACCGTGATCAAGGGTATTTTGGTCATTTAATATAAAAAGCGTAATGAAATTGGAAACGCCTGCCCTCAAGAATGGTTGAAGTTCATCAAATTTGAAATTTTAACTCTGTCCAAATTTTCAACCAAATGCACCATTGAATGGAATCTCGAATTCCAATTTTTGGCTGCGAAGCAATTACTAAAAACGGAATTTCAAGAAAATCCAACATAACTGAATTTCGTCCCAATTGTCAACCAAACACGTCATGAAATGGAATCTCGAATTCCAACTCTGTTGGAATCCACGATTCCATTTCTTAGCTGCGGTTTCTAACATGTCTATTATTGTTTTGATATGGCAGCTCGTTACACAACTACTATAGAATGGAAAATATTCTGATTTGATTTCCTTTTTTTATTCCTAGATTAGTGCTTAGATTAGTGGCTTTTTTTCTTATGTTATGCCTATTTAGGCCTTTGTTTTTCAATTGTCAATAATGAAAAAAATAAAGAACAAAGTTTATTTGGTATCAAAGCGGGTTATATGAGCCGCTCACTCAAAAACCCTAAAATCAAAGAATCGTCATGATCAGGGATAAATCGACAATTGATCAAATAAGGGCAATGCGAGGTTTGTGGAAAACATGGTCACAAAAGTGATGATTGCTTCAAAATCATAGGCTATCCAGAGTGGTAGTCAGGAAGGGTAAGACAACAACAAAAGACAAAGATCAAGGCGACTAATGTGGAAACCAAAAGAAGTCCTATATCGGGACTGAACAACGAACAGTATCAACAATTTCTAAATATTTTTGCACAAAAGAACAAGCAGTTGAAGAATGTGTACCAATAGTTGCCAACACGATACGGAAGGCCTAATGATTGGATCACAAACTCGGGTGCAACCGAGCACATCACCCACAGAGCCGATTGGTTTAAAAGCAAAATAGAGACCACACATGAGTTATTAGTTACTATACCAAATGGTGACTCAATTCCTGTTGAAGGAAATGGTGTTTGCAACTTGCCTAACGGGTTGTGAATCAAGGGCACCCTACATGTTCCAAAGTTTACATGTAATTTGTTGTCAGTTAGCCGATTGGCAAGGGATCTTCGGTGTGCAGTAACTTTCTTTGCGGACTTCTGTGTTATGTAAAACATACATACAAATAAGCTAATTGGAGTAGGTAAATACGTAAAGGGGCTTTATCAAATGGAGACTGTAGGAAGCGAGAGGATGGCTATAATAACCACCGTTGATGTGTGGCACAAACGATTAGAGGAAAGTATCGAACTCCATCCCTCACATGAGCGAACTATTTCTTAACCATTGTTGACAACTTCAATCGGTCTTTGTGGATGTTTCTTTTAAAACATAAATCATAAGCCAGTGATTACTTGATTTCTTTCCACAAGATGATCAAGACTCAATTTAAGAAAATTGTCAAAAGGGTTCAATGTGATAATGGTGGAGAGTTTACATCAAATCGAATGGTCAGTTTCTACACCGAGCATAGAATTTTACTTGAGACCAACTTGCCCACACACACCATAACAAAACGGTGTGGTTGAATGAAAACACCATCACCTTCTCGAAACCACTAGGGCGTTCAAGTTTGAAGCAAAGTTACCCTCGAAATAAGACATCGTATGAGATTATTTCAAGTTTGAATCAAAATTCTTCCATGTTATCATAGTAGTGAAACAGGAGGTGATAAGTTCAAGGACTGGGGAGACCAGGAGTGTTTTTGGGTTACCTTTCGGGGACGAAGGGCTATAAAGTTTATGATATGGAGCATGGCAAAATAATTGTGTCAAGGAATGGCAGGTTATTTTAAAATACGTTTCCATACAACACTGATGCATCCTATGACAAAGATAACGAACACGAGATTTTTGACTTCCCAATATGGTATCATGATGATCATGCTGACAAAACCATAAAAGAGAAGTATATAGGGGTAACAACCCTAGAAGTGATGTGGTAGAAAACATACATGGGGATGAAATACCCATGAAAGTATAAACTGATTATGATGAAGGTCAAGAACACGACACATAACAACCCACTATAACTGATCCTATCATCCAAACAGAAGACACGAGTGTGGTGAATGATGACACGTTAAGAGAAAAGAGAATTAGAAGGCAACCTGCTCGATTCAATGATTATGTCGTCAAGCTCCCACCATCAATTGCTCAAACTTCACTCGTCATAGATCAAGAATCCTGGACAATACACTATAGCTAATTTTGTTTCATATGAAAAATTATCTGATTCTCACAAAGCCTTCTTGGCTGCCATCAGTTTAATTGATGAGTTGAAGACTTTCAAACAAGCAACACAAGATGAGAATCGGAAAGAAGAAATGAAGAAGGAGATACACGCTCTTGAATCAAATGGCACGTGGATTCTTGAGGACTTACCTGAGGGAAAACATGCAATAGATTCCAAGTGGGTATACAAGATAAAGTACAAGCCGAAAGGGGAGATAGAGAGGTACAAAGCTAGATTGTAGCAATGGGCTTCACCCAAATGGAAGGAGTTGACTACCATTAAACATTTTCTCCGGTTGCAAAGCTTGTTACGGTTCAAACTATCTTGGTGGTTGTAGTAAAGATGAACTAGATGATACACCAGTTAGATGTTAATAACGCTTTTCTACATGGTGATTTGAACGAGGAGGTTTATATGAAAATTCCACAAGGCTTTGAAAAGGGACAAAGGTTTGTAAGCTAAGGAAGTCGTTATATAGGTTAAAGCAAACGTCCAGAAATTGGTACCAAAAGTTTACATCAACTTTAAACGAAGTGGGTTTTAAACAATCACATGTTGATCATTCCCTTTTCATATACAAAACCAACAATTCCTTTGTGGCAGCTCTCTTATATGTGGACGATGTTATTATCATAAGTGATGACTCTAAGAAAATTAAGGGAACAAATACATTTCTTGATGAGAAATTTAGCATCAAGGATCTTGGTGCATTAAAATATTTTCTAGGAATCGAAGTTGCCTGTACAAGAGAAGGATTAGTTCGTAGTCAAGAAAAATATGTGATGGATATTCTGAAGGATAGTGGAATGATGGGGTGCAAACTAAGTTCCTTTCCCATGGAACGAAATTCAAAACTTAAAAGGGATGATGAAGAAGTGTGTGTTGATGTTAGCAAATATCGAAGTTAGTAGGTAGACTCCTTTACCTACAAGCAACCAGACCAGACATCGCATATTCAGTCAACGTATTAAGTTAATTTGTGGCTAATCCACGACAATGTCATATGGAGGCAACTGAGTTTTGAGGTACTTGAAATCTACTTTAGGGCAAGGAATTTTACTCCTAAAGGAGGGTGGTACAAGCCTTGTTGCTTACATAGATTCATATTGGCTTGGCTGTCGAGAAGATCAAGAACTGGTTTTTTACTCCTTCTAGGAGGGGCACAAATATCTTGGAAATTAAAAAAGCAATCAGTCGTATCAAGATCTTTGGCAGAAGCCGAGTATCAGACGATGGAAACCACAATCAATGAGGTTCTTTGGATACTGTGGATTTTGAAGGAGTTGGATGTTGATCAGAATCATCCAACTCAATTATTTTTTGACAACCTAGCCGTGAAGCACAACTAATAACCCGATTTTTCATGAACGTACAAAACACGTTGAGATGGATTGCTACTTCATAAGAGAACGATTAGAGTCAAAGGAGGTTGAGCCATTATATGTTAATTCTAAAGACCAGATTGCAGATTTGTTCACAAAGGCCCTTGGTGGTAGTGGTGCTAGACAATTGAAGCTTCTACTAGACAAGTTGAGCGTTTGTAATCTACACGCTCCATCTTGAGGGGGAGTATAGAATGGAAAATATTTTCTGATTTGATTTCCTTGTTTTATTCCTAGATTAGTGCCTTTCCTTTCTTATGTTTTGCCTATTTAGGCCTTTGTTTTCTAATTGTCAACAATGAGAAAATACAGAACAAAGTTTATAACTACTTCAAACAAAACGACTGCTTGATTTACTTTTTCTGTTTCCTCTGGATTCTAATACAATTCAAAAAGGCAAGTAAATTTACTCTTCTACCCTCACAAACTACACTACTAATTTGACAATTTAGAGAGTTTTTTTTTTGGGAAAAGATGGGTCTTCTCTTTGAGAAGAATTCTCAATATATACTTATCAGCCTAAATTATAGATTTATAGCAAATATATTTTGCTGATTAATCTGAAGCATAAAATTAGTATTGAATATATATGTGAATTTGATAATTGCATGTGATATAGAGCAACTAAGGTCAGACAAAAATGAAAAACACTTGCAAGATATATTTAAAGGGTACAAATTTAGTTCCTTTGAATCTCAAAAAAAGGTGTTGGGTGATTATGACTTCATGCTATGAAATTACTTACGAACATGCTTTATCAAATTAACGCCTTCTTTCCATTCCATTGATTACAAAAGATATGAGTCTATGACCTTCCTTGTGCTTATTTATTATTTTTAGGAAATGATGAGCTTTACATGACATGATATTAGATAAATGTTATTATAAGTATTAGACATCAATTACATATTTATATTCTAGAGGGATCATAGTGTAAATATATATATTATTAATACCTTATGTAATCGACACATCTATCCTAATAAATAAGGATGATTTTTGCCAAATGTCAACTTCTCATTAAATTTGACACATGCCATTTTTTGAAAGTTTTAGAATTCTTTTTTTTCCACTTGTCATTTTTATATGTTTTTTTATTCAAACTCCATCAATCAAATGCCGCATCATATTAATTAATTTTATTAATATATTAATTAATATGTATTAGTATACATAGTAACCTTCCATTTGTGATAAGTAACCTTCTATTTGTATATATTAGTTAAAGACAAAATTACATAAATGGTCATTGTAGTTTGCCAAACACACAAACTCAATGATTGCTAATTTTTTTTGACGGACGAACATGGTGCTGGTGGTTTCCAAAACATGCGTGAATCGTCTTTTTTGCTTATAGCGTTACTTTTGGTCGTTTTAGGTAGGAGGGGTTGAGTTTGTGACCATAGGTAAACCATAGAGATCTTTTATTCAATTTTGTCTATATTTTATGTTTATGTGTTTATGACTTTTCCACCCCTTTAATTTTTAAAATGTCACTTTGACCCACTTCATTCTGAACTTTGTAAAATATTACTTTCACCCTCAATTTTCTGAACTTCCTTGTTTATCCTTCATGGTATATATAATTTGTTTTCTTTAATAACTTTTGTCCATTAACCAAAAAACTATTTTTACGTGTTTATATATATATATATATATATATATATATATATATATATATATATATATATATGTGTGTGTGTGTGTGTGTGTGTGTATACATTCAAGGTGATCAATGTTTCAATGTTATTTTTGGACTTTCATTCGTTAATTTTAAAAAATAAACTTACTTGCTTTTTCTTTATGCACGTGCTGGTTTAAGTTCAAGTTTGTCTACGTTTTGACGTTATTTATTTATTTATATATTTATGTTTTCGTGCTTAATTTTATGTACTTTTTCTACGAATGAGTTGAGTCACATATAATAACATTCATTATGAACTTTAAAAAATGTATTATATTTCAATTTAATTCTATGTTTCGAAGCAATTTTTTTTTTACGTTTTCATGCTTAATTTTATGTGTGTTTTCTAAATATGAATCGGGTCACATATAATAATTTTCATGCGTTAACTTAAAAAAAATTAATTTTTATGTATTTGTCGGTATAAATTCAATGTGGTTAACGTTTCAACGTAAATGTACTACTTTCGTTCATTAATTTTACAAAAAAAAATACTTGCCTTTTTATTTACATGTCAATATAAAATTGAGTTTGTCTACATTTCAATGTAATTTTTTTTATGTTTTCATGCTTATTTTTATGTACATGCCTATTTTTTTGTACATTGGCTTTTATATATTTCGATGTATTGGCTATTATATTGATACAAGTTATGTCAAAACGTAAAAAAAATAAGCACAAACAAAAAAATAACGAGGCTACAGGTTATAACATTGGATAAGCGTGTTACAGAAGCTGAGATGATTTCCGAAACTAATATAGGAAACCATATGTTTATTCCAAAAATGTCTTTGAAGCCTTTCAGATAAAATGCTTCTTTTTACATTTCAAAGAAAACAATTTCCACTGGCTTTATGCTTTGAGATGATAATAAACAAGAGTTAAGAATAGTCGCTATCGAAGGTGATGGTTGTGTTTTAGATAAACAATTTTCACTCATGGATAGTTGTATGTTGCATTATTCAGAATTAAAAACATAAATGAATTAAATATATTAATTTAAGACAGTAACGGTAAACTTAGCAATATGACATTTAATGTTGTATTAAAAGAAGTTTTGGAAATCTGTGATTCATAAGAATTATTTACATTATATCAATAGTTTTTTATCAGTATAAATTCAATTACCCATTTATTCATGTTTTTATTGTATTTATTTCAAAAGTACACTTTAAAAAATGTTTAATTTTTACACCTTGATATTCAGTACAATTATTTAAAACACGTCAATAGTTTTTTTTATTAATATAAATTGAATTACTTACTTATTTATCATTTCGTTTGTATTTATATCAAAATTTACTTAAAAAATATTTAATGTTTTCACCTTATATTTAACCTTTTTTTAACCAACGCGTGTAGTACACGAGCCTCACACCTAGGTCAAGATACAATATACAATTCACGTTTACCAAGTTTAACTTGGTATCAGAGCTTATATTCCCAAACCCTAAAATTGGCGCCACATCAACTAATATGGTATATAGGATTAACCACCATTCTTATACCCTCGAAATGACCGAACTGTCGAGGCTTGCGTAACCCCCGAACTACGTGAAAACCTCAAATCACATTCGATACCTGACCAAGCCTAAAGAACCGAACTTAGGTGCAGGGATGATAGCTTTCACAAGACGTCTCTATAGTATGCAAAGTGCATAGGAACTCAAAGAAAAGAAACATGAACAGTTGTGCAGGAGATTACCGCCAAATTCACAGAAAGGGTTTTGTTGGTCCCGCAGTACGCTGCATATGAGGAGATGAGAAAGATGAGCTTTTCGATGTGCAAGACCCTATATATATATATATATATATATATATATATATATATATATATATATATATGTTTAGGTTCATTTGAGACCATTCTAATTTTGTGAGACCGTGAGACAAAATCTAAAAATAATTTTTAAATGCAAAATAAATGGAAAAATCCAAAAATTCTTTTTTTAAATATTATTTTCAGAACATGATTAACTAAAAAAAATAAAAATAAAAAATTCCGTTTTTTTTGAAAAATACGTGAAATATTCTAATAGAATATTACACTGTACATATTCTAAAAAATAACTTTAAAATGCAAAATAAATGGAAAAATCTAAAAAAAAAAATTTAAATATTATTTTCGGAACTTGAATTAACTAAAAAAAATAAAAAAAAAATCCCGTTTTTTTTTTTTAAAATACGTGAAATATTCTAATAGAATATTACATTGTACATATTTTAAAAAATAATTTTAAAATGCAAAATAAATGGAAAAATACAAAAATTCTTTTTTTAAATATTATTTTCGGAACTTGAATTAACTAAAAAAAATAAAAAAAATGCGTCTCACGGTCTCACAAAATTAGGCCGTCTCACATGAACCTAACCATATATATATATATATATATATATATATATATATACACACACACACACACACACACACACACTTGGCGAATGCCCGCGCGTTGCGCATATACACCTATATAGTTGAAATCTTTACAAATATATGTTTTTTAAAATATAATAATAACGTTGTTGTTATATTTGTTATAATAATTCGTATACTAAATTGATATAATATATTGATTATTTTGAATTATATGATCATATATACATCTATTATAATTGCATAATATCAACCGTTTGAATAACTTCTACCTGCAAGTTACTCATGATTAAAATTAAATATAATATATGGTTTAATGTTATTTATAGTTGCTGTTATTGTTAATTATTTTTTAAAAATTTATTTGTTTAACGTTTTAATTTCTATCATTATAATTATTTAAAACATCAAACATTGTTTTCTGATTTTAAATGTAACATTATAATCATTTATATAGAGTTATTTTTAACTATTGTTATTGTATGTTATTTTAAGCTACTTATTTGATAACGTTTAACGATTATACAAATATCTTTAGGAAACATTTTAGTTAAATTGAGATTATAATTTAGTTTTTGCATTTAACAATACAATTTATCACTTGTAATTATTCACAAAATATTCATTGGGTTTTTTAAGTGGAACTGAAATTTATATTTAAATTGATACTGTAATGTTATATTTAAATTAACAATTTAAGTATTTTGTCCAAACTGTTTAAAAGTTGTAACTTTAAATTTATAATGGTTTACATACAACAACATATTAAATCTAATAAATTAAGTATAATCTGTTAAAAGTTAAAGACATAACTTTATAAGTAGAAGTAAAGATGTTATTTTAATGCTGAAATTTAGTTTATTTATGATTACACTTTAGGTTTGATATTTATTTAAACTTATTAACCAACTTATAGTCATCATTAGAAAGACACCACAATTTATCACTTTTAACTATTTACAAAATATTCTTTGGGTTGTTTAAGTTAAATTAAAATTTATATTTAAGTTGAATCTGTAATGTCATATTTAAATTTATAATTTAAGTAGTTTATACAATTTGTTCAAAAGTTGTAGCTTTAAAATGATAATGGTTTACACCAAACAATATATTAAAACTAATAAATTAAATATAATATGTTAAAAGTTAAAAACATAACTTTATTAGTAGAAGTAAAGATATATTCTTTTAATATTGAAATTTACTTTATATATGATTACACTTTAGGTTTGATATTTATTTGATCTTATTAACCAACTAATAATCATTATTAGAAAGAATTGAAAAGTCTTGAGAGTTTCAAATGAATGTGGTGAAAGGAAAAATGTTTCCTTTATAAGTGTGTGTGTGTGTGTATATATATATATATATATATATATATATATATATATATATATATATATATATAGCTAAAAGATCAAATGAATACCATAAAAGCTTAAGAACCCTAAGAAGTACTTATTTTTACCTTATCATTAACATTAATTTTGTCTTTTATAACATTTTGATTTTTTAAGTTTTTTATAAATAGAAATAACACAATAAGGGCATAATGGTCTTTGTGTAAAATCCATTCTATAACTTTTGACCTGATAAAATTCTTTCATAATTAGGCAAGAACAAAAAAAATCTCTCATTTTCTTCAACCATTTTCAACCACCTCTGATGAACACCACCATATCCACCACCGCTGACGGTGACCTTACCCCCACCGACACCCTCATCACCGCCGACGACGGGATTGAATCGTCGATGCCTCTTCTTTTTGCATCTTCGATATACTGTTGCCATCGACCACCACAGGTGAACTACCATCATCAGTTGTACAAGTTCCAATCAGTTCCTGATCTGTGATTTCAACCTTAGATATACAATATTTGCGTCTAGATCTACAATTTTCTACTACAAATCTATGAAGTTCCGGTGAGAATCCACCACAGTCGCCTCCTTATAAATCTGCTTCCTCTCCACCTTCTTCCATATCTGTGGTTCATGCTTCGTCAAACTTTTCTGGTAGTCGACTTAAACATAGCAAGCTCTAAGATCTAAAGCCAAAAAGGTTGTTTTGTGGTCATATATGAAGAGAAATGATGAAAACTCGTCTTCTCCTAGTGGCTGGTGGTGGTTTTATCGTCGTCTCCTATGTCGACAACATCACCACTACCGGCTCTTCCAACGACTACTGTAACATCCCAAAATATCAAGGTAAAAATTTCATTTTTAATACAATCAAAACACCCATTTATTATTTACTTAACCACTTAGAAGTATTTTATAATAAAACAGTTATCAGAGTACAATCCCCAAATCACATTGTTGTGGAAAAACATAGGTGTATGCGCTGCAATCAAGTCGATCCCTTCCCTTTCGAACCCGAAGTACCTGAAACCATAAACAACAACTGTAAGCACAAAGCTTATTGAGTTCCTCAAAATACCACATACCATACATAACATACATGTCATACATATCATACATATCAAACATTCAATAAAAGGTGCTATGTGCCAACCATAGTCTTGCCATTATGCTACGAGCCGTATCATGGTCTTTCCTTGTCTGGTCGGGGGCCAAAACCCTAGGTCTTACAGACAAGTTATAGGAGCCACCTCCTGGTCTTCCATGCAAGCATCACAAATACAACTAGCATATAATCTACAACTAACTATCTACTTAATTGCTAGAGTTTGAATCCTAGTCTTGCAAACAGCTTTGCCAGGAGCCACCTTTGGGTCTTTCATACAAATTCCAAGGGCCACCCTCTGGTCTTCCAATAACATAAACCAAATGGGTTGAAATTGGTGCCTTCGACCCATAATACAGTGATGAGACTCACCTCAGACAGCTGAAACCCACAGACAAAACTCTAACTGCAGATCCGCTAAAATCCCCACGCTATCAAGTACCAAAATGACCACAAATTAATAACTGAGTCCCGACTCACACTAAGAGTCCAAAACCTTCTTACCTATCCTCTAACTTGGCCCAATGCCGAGGCCCAATCTAAATGTCCAAAAGCCCAAAATCCAAAATAAGCACCTAAGACCCAAATATGGTCCAATTTTCCAAATTGGGCCCAATCCCTTTCATGGGTTGGGCCTTCTCTTAAGAAAATCCAAACAAAACTCAACAACCCAACCAATTAATTATGATGGCCCAAAATGGCCCAAGACAAACATGCCCACTCAAGCCCAAAAGAAATCCAACCTGCTGGGTACGTTGGGTGTACTCAGCCTGTACGCGCAACGTACAACTTAAAAGGCTTGTATACACAACGTACATGCTTGTATGCCCCACATACTCATCAGCTTCGCCAACTTTCCCACTTCGGCTCTTAATCCAATAAGACTTCGATCCAAACTCCGATCTGACTTCCCTAAGGTGGTTAATCACGTAAAGTTGCCAACTTTATGTGCAATCATGGCTTAATGGGGCTATAGAGCTCAAAAGAGCTTAATAAACGACTTAATACATGCATGAAACCAAAACCACCATAAAGTTTGCACCTTTATGCCCAAGGAACCCTTAATATGTCCAGATCTATAAGGCTAAGCTCCAAAAACGGCCTGAACTCCCAATCACCAACCAAAAAGGACCAAAATGACCAAAAACATGCCAAGGAGTAGATCTAAGAAAAAAATGGCAATGTTTGAACTTTATACCTCACAAACCACCAAAAGAAGGTGTTAAAGTTGGATCTCAAATCCCTCCTCCAAAGAATAAGTATTCAAACTTCTTCTTCTCTTTCTTCTTCTTCTTCTAGATACACAAAACCCTCCACAAAAATCTTCATACGAGCTCAAAAGCACCCAAACAATGGCTAATGAACAAATTAGGGTTTTCAAGGGTGTGGAGGCTGGTTAAACAAGGAAAAAAGAGGCTATCTTATAGCTTATATAGGGTACAACCCTTACATTTAGGGTTTTCCTTTCCTCCTCATACGTCATGCGTACTCCTCTTACACCCAGCGTACGAGGCCTCGGATCCGCAATCATCCACCATTAGTACGCTAAGCGTACACATGAGGTACCCCCCTGCATACTAGCTTCTTAGCTAGTACGCTAAGCGTACTCTGTTGTACGCCCTACGTACTATTTACAAGGGTCAAAATGCAATTCTTCCAATTCTGAAAGGGCAATAAGGAACATCTCCATTTCCATGCGTTACAACTTCTTCCACCACTTCTCTGATATCTTGTGAATCACTAGATCTGCATCAGATCTCACTAGATTTGCATAAGACCTTTTAGATCTACATCAGACCACACCTACATCAGATCACACCATATCTGGATCTTAAAACCACCACCACGAATCAGATATCAATCCAGAAGTCACCACCACGAACCACCACTAAAAACAGTTGCTAATGTCGTCGGGAAACTGAAATCGGCCATTGTTGCTTTACCTTTACCGGATCTGGATTTGAAGTCGACCACCGTTGAAAATCATGTATGTTTTTGAGCTATTATGAATGAGAGTCATGAATTGTTTTATTACATTGTGAATGAGAGTCATAAAATGCTTTAATAAACTGTAAATTTGTATGTTGCACACAAAATGTTTGATGGAATGCTTCAACAAAAATCAAGTATGTTTTTAAGATGTGAATACCATGAATAAGAGTGATAAACTGTTTTATTAAAATATAAATGAATATCTCAAAATGTTTTATTAAACTATGAATTTATGTGATACATGTAAGATGTTTGATAAAATGTTTTAACAAAATCAAAATTATGAACAATATGAGCGAAAGTCTTAAACTACTTTATCTTTCTTCTATTTCATCGCATCCCATCCCATGGGAATGGAGGAATAAATTATAGAATAAACAATTATGAGTCTTGTATTTCTCTCGATATCCA
This sequence comes from Lactuca serriola, assembly GCF_051521515.1. Lineage (NCBI taxonomy): Eukaryota > Viridiplantae > Streptophyta > Magnoliopsida > Asterales > Asteraceae > Lactuca > Lactuca serriola. The sequence continues at coordinate 307,928,063 of NC_136412.1, read as the reverse complement.
TAGTGCAAAAGTATATGGTCATCGTCACAACTTTATGGTCATTGTCATGGCTTTATTGACTAATGTGACTTTGTGGATATAATAAGCATTTAAATAATTATAAGTTGTTTTATTTATAGATTGTTTTATATTTTATTTATTTAGATGAGTATAATATAGGTATTTGTCTTTCTTCTAGGTTTAATTAATATTTGTAATGCGGTAATAACTTTGTTAGCTCTAATATAAATTTAAGATGGTTAATTTTAAAATTGTATGGATTGTTAAATTCTATATATTTATTCTAATTTAAATGGTAAATTAGTAAGTTTTGTTAATTTTATGGTGGTATATAATTAGGTTGTTGGTTTTTTTTGAAATTAAAAAGGATCATTTAACTTTTTTTTTTCATTGTGTGTTGGAATATTTATTCTAATTTAAATTGTAAATTAGTAAGTTTTGTTAATTTTATGGTGGTATATAATTAGGTTGTTGGTTTTGCTTGAAATTGAAAAAGATCATTTATTATATTTATTTATTCATTTAGGTTTTTTTTTTTTTTTTTTTTTTTTTTTTTTTTTTTTTTTTTGCATTGTAAGTTGGAATAATTTCACAAAAATAAAAACTCGATCAAATAAAAATGATAACATGCAGTCTATTTGTCGCTAAAAACGATGATGTTTTTTTTAATTAATTTTCACAAATTAAATTATTACGATGTTTGACCTATTTTAAGGATATTCGTTGCATATTCTAGTTTTATTTTCTTGATCCGTTACTGATTGTATTAAATTATGAATTGACTGTATTAAACTATGAATTGACAGTATTAAGTTGTGATTATTATATTAATTTGTGAATTTACTATATTAATATGTGATTTTTTTTATGAATTTTAGGTTCGCTTCTTAAATATGAGATGAAAAAGTATTATAAATATATCTGATTTTATCTAATTTTGAATAAAGTATATAAAATTTAAATTGTGCATATTTGTGTAAATAAACTTTAAAAACCACTAGCTTTTATATATATATATATATATATATATATATATATATATATATATATATATATATATATATATATATATATCTGATTGTAACAGCCCGGAATTCCAGGTATTGTTATATTTATGATTTTGGGTGTTTTAAGAGGGGACTCGGCAAGTTGGAGCTCAGACTCGCCGAGTAGGATCGCGGATCTGGTCGCGGGTTCGCGACTGGACTCGACGAGTCGGGGCATAGACTCGGCGAGTCCGCGCTGTTTAGCAAAACCCTAACCGTCCAGGTTTGGGACATATATAAGGGGCCTTATGGCCGTCATTGTTCACCCTAGTCCTGTGAGTGAAACCCTAATTCGATTGTGAGCATCTGGAGCAAGGTAGAAGACCATTATTGATCTTGGAAGTGTTATTTTGCAAGGAGGAGGAGGCTTGGTTAAGGGAACAACAAGAGAAGCCACATTCTGAGGATTGGGGACACAGAGCAACGTTGTTCAGGTATTATTTTCGAGTTGCATTCTTCTATGTTGATGTGTATATGGATTTAGGGTTTATTGAACCCTTTTGTGGCTAGATTGAGTGTTTCCTTAGCCCCCCAAGCGATTGGAACCCTATATTGGGACCCTTGGAAGTCCAGAATGTCCCATGCCTGAGTATTTCGGGAATCAATGGAGGTTTTGGATTGGAATCCTTATGCCTTAGGTCAAAACGTAAATTATGAGTCATGGGGTGTATTATGAGCACCGAAATGAGGACTTTACGTGGTGAATCAGTCTAGGAAGGCCAGACCTATGAATGGTCGGAGCAGATCTGACCTTAGAAAGCAGTTTGAGCGGTTGCATGGCATGGACTCGCCGAGTCCGATGAACAGACTCGGCGAGTAGCTTGAAGATTAACTGGGACTCGCCGAGTTGTTCTTCAGACTCGGCGAGTTGAGTCGGGGTGGCCCCGCGATTCTTCCAGGAGGAACTCGTCGAGTCAAGGGGGATACTCGACGAGTAGAAAGGGAATCTTAGAGAATTGGTGAGGACGTCTAGACTCGCCGAGTCGCCCTAGCACTCGCCGAGTCCGGTCAAGTTGACCGTTGACCGTTGACCAGGGTTGACCTATGGTTGACTTCTTAGGGATAGTCAAACTTAGAAGATAAAAGTGTTAATAAGAGATGTATGATGTTATAGGGAGATTGTAGCTCGGCGGATCGAGCACGAGTGACTTCGGGATTTGCTAGCCTTCAATATTCACGAGGTGAGTCTTCTCACTATACCGTACCCGGAAGGGTTTGACTGTGTGACCGGAAGGTCGGATATGATATGTGATATATGTGCTATATGTGATAAGTTAATTGTTATGCGTGCTATGTATGTTTATGTGGGCCGGAAGGCAATATGTTATGGGCCGGAAGGCGATTATGTTATGGGCCGGAAGGCGTTGTGTTGTGGACCGTAAGGTTGGCGTGGGTAGGACCGGAAGGTTTACCCAGCAGGGACGGAAGTCCCCTGAGACACAGGGACCGGAAGGTCAGGGCCTGGAAAGGTGTATGTGCGTAAGTTGTATCTTGGGGAACTCACTAAGCATTTATGCTTACAGTTGTTATGTATGTGTTTCAGGTACTAGCGAGGACCGTTGGAAGGCGCCGGCGTGATCTGTACACACTGATAGATGTTTTGTGATCTTGGGATTCATATGATTTGTATTTTGACATGACACTTGGAATGTTTATGCCTTGTTTGAATGAAAATACTTTATTTTGAAATGAAAATTTTGTTTGAAAATTTACGTTGTTACACTAATGGTATTAATATACATTTCAAGTTGAGAATATCGATGTGAATATATAATTTTTGCGTACTAAATAGTGAATTTATTATATTAAGTCGTGAATTTTGTGTTTTAAACTATGAATTAAGTATATTAAGTTGTGAACTAAATATATTAAGCTGTTAATTTTTTATAAATTTTGTGTTAAAATAAGAATGATTTATGTATTAATGTATTAGCTTTTTTTTTGTGAATATATTTAAATTGTGTGTTGTATAAATATATAAGAATGTATTAGTTTTTATAATTATTTTGCATTAAACTTTGAATTAGTGAATTAATTGGTTTATTAAACTCTGAATATAATATTTGAGTTGTCAATCTATGATTTTATATACAGATTTGATTTGGAATGAATGATGTTTGCGATGCTGGCACAAGTGCTTAGCGGCGGCGTGTGGTAGTAGTTGGTGGTAGTGGTAGTAAAGTTTGGGTTTGACTTCTTTTAATATGTGCATTAGTGTATAATGAATTTTGTTAAGTTGTGAATTTTACATATTAAACTAAAAATTGACTATGTTAAGTTGTATATTTTATCTAAATTTTATGTTAAAATATGAATGAATGTATACATGCAAATATTAAATTGTGTATTAGTGAATCAATATATTTATTAAACTGTTAATATTTCTTTTACACATTATATTTTTTAAGAAATCTACAATTTAGAGAAACTCGAAAAATTAAATTTGTCATGTCAAAAATCTATTTTTTTTATATATTTGACTGCAAAAAGATGGTATGTATTAAAAAGTATCACCAAAGAAATAAAAACTACAATGTTTATTTTATTAAGTTGTGAATACGACCAGAAAATGTCATTGACTTTGGTGTTAGTCCAACGTCGGTCCGACGAATGTCCAACAACAAGTTCGAACTAGTTGTAAACTAAAAAGTAGAAAGTTTGTTTAATATAATATTAATGTTTGATTTGTCCAAAATGTCCTTAATGAAAACATTTAAAAAATGGTTCTTAGGGTCACATTCTCATTCAATTTGCCAAATGTCATTTTGTGGTTATTTTGAATTAAATTTTTTTTCCACATGTCATTTTATGGGGTTTTCTATTTTGATAAATTTTACACAATACTTTAATGTAATAATTACAATAAATGTAGTAATAAATGAATAGCAATTTCATTAATGGACTTACATTTTTATTTCAAAATTTCCAAATCAAAGGTCATTAGTTTATTTTGTTTTTTATTTAAATTTAAAGATAAAAAAAATCAATTTTAATAATTCATTATTTTTCTTATTTTCTTATAAATCCAAAGTTTTTAAATATTTAGACCTTTATATTTTTTTTTTAATTAACCTATGTAGTATATGGGTCTTACATCTTATATATATATATATATATATATATATATATATATATAGGAATGATCATTTGAGAACTCAAAGTTTCCCGAAAACCTAAGAATCAAACTAGGGCTGTTAGATCAAAATAATAAAAGGTTAGGATCCTTGGTGGCATTTTGGTAAATACTTGGGAAGAAAACAACACGGGGGCATGATAATTAAATGATTCAGGGGCATTTTTGTGATGAATTACCCTGATTCAACCCCCACCGTTCTCTCCCTTCTCTCATGTTTTTCCTCATCGTCGTTATCTTTAGTCGACGTTGATCTGGAAATTGGAATCGATTTCCTTTTTCTCCACCGCAAGCCGTGACAACTGCTCCTCCTTCTCCTTTTTTAGTGTCGGTTGAATCTTCACCAGATCTAGAGTATTGGAGAAGATTGATGATCCTCAGTTCTGGAATATTTTATTAGAGAAGATGATCCTATGTCGATCGAGTATAATGACGCGTTCGATCGATCGGTTTTTTGACGGCTTCTTATCTCACCAAAAACGTACCCGGCCACATATCTCATACCGGCGGTAGCCACATATCTCTCTTTTAGACGGTAAACATCTCGTTTTCACGTTTTCTTCCCCGATTGATTAGTAGTAGGAGATTTCTTCCTGTAGTGCTAAATCATATTTTATTTTGTGTATATTTCTTTAATTAGTATCAAATTATACTATAGATGTCATCGTTAAATAGGTTTGCTCAATCTCAAAATGAAATCACAATATATGTTTCTTTTCTTTACCTAATGATCCAGCTGGAGCTGTGAATTCTTCTCACAAAGTATTCATGTTAACAATTTACATAATTAAGATCACCATATTATATAATTTTTTTTTATATTTTATAGTGAGGAAGATGGAAAAAGTCGTACAAAACAACTCTTACAGCTTGAAATAAATCGATCACATTGTTTCTTCACCTCTTAATTACCAAATAAAAAGAGGATGTCATGTAGTTTATGAAATGCTTCTAAAATTTCGTACTCTTTGTGTCACTGGCAACTCAAAGTCAAATGTTTCAAATTTACCATGTAAGTTTATAAACTAAACAATCTGTTTCCTTTAAATCATTTATGAATTATGATTTATTGATTTATGTAATTGCTTGTATATATGTACAGTTGCTTTTCTTTTGCCAAATAGAGATGCATTGTGTTTGCGAGATAGAGTCATAGTGTATCTTCCACGTTGCACATATATAAATTCAAAAGTTAGAAAAGTTTCTGCTCAGGTAAAGCTTTTAGAAAATGCTTTTAAAGCTTAATACTTAAAAAATTATGTTGACTTTATTTACTCCATGTAGATTTTAGACCAGTTTTTTGATATATCTCTGTCTATCCCAAGACATGTAGCTTCTAATTACACCACACCTGTTGAATCATCCCATGCTACTTTGTCATCTCTCGAGGACATTATTGCCATTTTGAAAATAGTAAGCTTTACAATTAATGCCCTGAAAAAAGTTTTTTTTTTTTTTGAAAAAAAAAAGATCAATTGATTTAGTATATAACTGCTTACTTTAAAGTTGTTGTTTACAATTTGTTTAAATGGATACGTTGATTAACAATTCTTTTGGATGGAGGTTTGATAAAATTATAGATATACTAATCCTAGAATGTTGTTCCTTGAAGTACAAAAGAATCATTCATATATGAATTGGGTTATTTTTTTCATTCGTATATGACTATATGCTGATTGCAAGTAATAAATATGTATTGTTTTTTTGTTAAAATCTCATACTTATCCTAGAATGTGTTCAAATTTCTTAGTTTAATTATATATGTAAAGATGTAAAGATTTGTAATTTGTTTGAACTCTAAAGTTCTGGGAAGTCTAATTTGTTTTTTGATTTAGGAATCCAATTGTGTTGTATGTATGAGGCAGGCCAATACACAGTGCTTTACATGTTTAATGGTTTAATGGCACTATGGAGAAGGTATTTTGGTTTGTTTGTTTGGAAATTTATTGTGACAAGTTATGATTACTTATATTTAAAAAAAATTGATAATTTTTTTCTTTTTCTTCATGAGTTAGTGGTTAATTAGCACTTATGAAATTAATTAGCTACCACTAGCATGGAGAATTCCATGTGTGGTGGAGTTTGTTTAGTTGCTTGCTTTTGATGGTGGTGGAATCTATCATTCTTTAGAGGATGACATGTTTCTTACTCACTTTGAAGTATAGGTTATAATGTGTGTTTTGAGTTAGGAGACCATGTATGTAGGCGACATGGTGTTTTATTTATGCTAGTTAATTTTATATGTTACATAACTAATTAAAGTTAACAAATTATATTTTAATGATATTCTGTTCCACTTGATTCATGGTTTGGTGAGTGTATGCTGGAGGCTGGAACTTTAAAGTAAAGACTACATATAGCGAGTGATTCTATAAACTCTTATTTTTAATACCGAATGTAAATCCTCAAGAATATGTTCCGACATTGCCCTTTTTTCTTTGTGTTTTAGGATACAGTCTCTGTACATCCACGGATCCACCTTCAGTTCATGTAACTTTAAGTGTACCAAAACTGATTATTTTTTTGCATAAACAGTCAAATAGACAGATGATATATATCTCATCTATTTGAATTACACGTGATTCACATGTAAATCACATGTGATTCACAAGTGAATAACATATGAATTACATGTGATTCACATGTAAATCACAAGTGAATTACATATGAATTACATGTGATTCTCATGTAAATTATATGTAATTAACATGTGATCACACGTAAATCATAAGTGAATCACATATGAATTACATGTGATTCACATGCAAATCACAGTGAATCAAATATGGATCATATGAATTACATGTGAGTCGCATGTAATTCACATGAAAATCACAAGTGAATCACATATAAATTATATGTGATTCACATGTAAATAACATGTGATTCACATATGAATTACATGTGATTTACATGTAATTCACATATGATTAATTTGTGATTCACATGTAAATTACAAGTGAATTACCTATGAGTTACATGTGATTCACAAGTTAATCACATATGAATTATATGTGATTTACAAGTTAATCACATATGAATTATATGTGATTCACATGTAATTCACATATTAATCACATGTAATTCACATGTAAATCACAAGTGAATCACATATCAATTACATGTGATTCACATGTAAATCACAAGTGAATCACATATGAATTACGTCTATATGCACACATGCATTTTGTGTAAGTGTTCTTCGTTAATTATTTTTTTTTAAAATTTTCTTGTGAATTTCACATTTAAATCTTAAAATATACAATCCCATGTGAATATCACATTATATAATCACATGTGAATCTTACATGATATATACATGTGTGTGTTCTTGCATTAATCAATTTTTTTTTAATTTTCTTGTAGATTTCTAAGAATTTTTGGAAAATATTGAAGAGGTGAAAATGATAAATTGAAGAAAATATGGAAATCTTGATATTAAGAAACGATAACACTGTGAATCTTTGTAGTTTTTTTATATTTTATTTTATATCGAATAAAATACTTGTATTATATTTATAGAATGATTAATAAAAATATTTTTTTTTATAATTTACTTACCAATATTATAGTATAAGAAATATGTATATATGCATTTGAAAAAATATACATATATGCACCTAAAACGTTGATTTTTTTTGTTAAAAAAATGCAATTTTGAAAAAAAAATACAGTTTTTTTTTCTAGAAAAAATGCAGTTTTTTTTTTGAAAAAAAATACAGTTTTTTTTTTGGAAAAAAAATGCAGTTTTTTTTTGAAAAAAAGATGAGTTTTTTAAAAAATATATTTTTTTATTTTTTAATTGAAAATTTCATGTTTTTTTGAAAAAAAAATTAAAAAATCTCCATTGTTTAAAAAAATCGAAAATTATTTACAAAAAAATAAATCCGAAATTTTGAGTTATTTTGTTAATTTTTAGAAATTTATATTAATATATTAAACAAGGTTGTAAAAACCGTTCAACGTTAGCTAGTCGATGGACTGGGGTTAAGGGATTAATCGGCTAGGCGGAGATTAATCGGGGACCATTAATTGCTAATTTATTAGATTTTAAAAAATTAAATATGACTAATATCATATAAAAGTTCATAAATACCACTAATATCATAACAAAATAGGTTAATATGATAAATACAACACAAATCATACCTCAAATAGTTTCTATTGAGATATAACTTCTTCAAAGTGTTAAAATTTCATTGGGTTCTACTGTTTCAGTCATTTTGGTATGCATGGATTAATCGTTAGGCGCTCTCTAATCGGTCGAGTAGCGCCTAGGGATTAATCGGGACCTAATCAGGATTTTTACAACACTGATATTAAATAACACACAAAAAAAATTAAACATTAAATTAAATTGGTAAGATGACGATCATGTACTTAACGAAATACTTTTGATCCAACGGTCCACTTTTAGTTCTCGGGTTCTCGGGAAACTTTGAGTTCTCAACCGATCTCAACCATATATATATATATATATATATATATATATATATATATATATATATATATATATATATATATATATATATATATATATATATATATAGAGGGTTGATTTCTTGTACTATTTTTGAAGTCAGAGAGCAAGCCTTGATCAGAATGACAACCAGTTATGCCAGTATAGAATCTATGTGCTTTTGTCGCACCAATGTTTTGTTTGGACATGTTGTGAATAAAACTTTCCTGTGCGTAATCAAGTTTTCTCTTGGCACGTGATTGGTGAATAGTTTCCTTAATAAACAAAGCGTAAGAAAGTTTCTCAGTAAAATCATGAACAACATACTTTACAGTGTCCGGTATTATCTTTAAAACATTATTTGCCTTGTAATCCACCCTGAATGAATCTTTTCTTCTTTTAGGCTTGTTGTGTTGAATGTCCAAAGTATCCACTTTACCAGTGTTGGGTTTGCCTTCACGGTTACACAATAAATGTCTTTCCGTAATAACACAGAATGTTGATGTTCTAAGAGTCCCAAGTCTAACATCAAATCCAGCTTCTAATGCATAGTTTCTATACATTCTAACAGCAACAACATATGAATCATATACTGATTTAATCTTTGGCTTAATATGATCAGATACTTCTAGAGTCCAATACAGTGACCCACCAGGGGAAATGTAATCATGATCATCAGCTGATTGTTCTGAAAGTAATTAATCATAAATATGAATACAGTAAAATTATTGGGTTAAAAAATATGTTACCACGTAGTAGATCAATATTTTGCGCCATATCATCGTCATCAGATGAGTAATTGTCGATTTCTGCATCTTCAAATTCTGCTAACAAAAGGAATGAAATTACAATATATAGAGTTAAATTGTGTTGGTATTAGGGACATTAAATAATTAAAATAATCACCTTCATTAGATTTACTGCTTTCACCAATTGACAATCCATAATTGTAGAGTGTGTCAGAACCAAGGTTGGCGTATGAATAACCGCCTTACAAAGAAACAAATTCATAAGTGAAATATAAATGTTTATTACAGAAAACATTATAAAAAATGAGATACTTCATACATAAAAATAAAGTCACAGTCATTGATGTTACTAGTATCAACAATCTGCAGGTTTACATTGTCGAGTGTATCATACTCAGAAAAATCAAACTCTTCTTGTTGTTCTTCATAATTTATAGGAATTACTTATTCATCAAGTGAAAGTAGTTGCTCATCCATTAGAATGAATATGATAACATAACCCGATCTGCAGAAAGAAAAAAGAAAGAATATAATCGACTTGATCAATATGAATTTCAACTAACAAACAATCCAATTCGGTGTAACGGATAACACGTGATATCAGGGGCTATTAAGGTGTTAATGATTTTATGATTTTAATTTATTTTTTTAAAGATATGATTTATTAATTGATAATATATTGTTTTCTGAGAACATCTTCGTAATTAGTATTAGATTTGGTAAGTAGGTTCCTTTCCATAAGGCTATAAAAACTGAAGATATTATCGAAAATTGAATTATGATATGAAATCAAGAATAATTTACTCACGAAAACCAATTATGATACCAATATTCAATGGGATTCGAATAGATTGTGTAATATTCGAATGGATTTTATAAGATTCGATCGGAATTCTGACGGAATGTCTATATTATTTTCATTTTACCAAGTAAATACCTAACTGTTATAAACAAACTACATAAAAAAAGATTATAAAGAGAATTATACTAATGAAAATAGTATAATCTTGTCTCACTTTTCTTTCAGGTTAGTATTGAACTTATGGGTTATGTTATCCTTAAATTACCTATATGAATTCTATAAAGGATTTAAATTACAACAATTCTAAAACAGCAATATACAAAATGTAACATCAGAGTATAAATTCATACAGATTAACATTGCATTACCACATTCACAATATTATTTACACATTTAATATTACATTGTTAAATAATTCAAAAACACGTGTGTAACATCCAAACAAAAACGATATTGCTCATTATATAGATTTAACAGACACCAACTAATATAATATAATCTAACCATACATCAAATGATGTATGAATTTATTTGAATTACATAATGAAAACACCTAAAGTTTCATTGATAGAATCAACTCATACATATAACCGAAAACTCGTTTTTATTGAAAAATAAACTCCAAACAACTAGACTTCTAATTTGATTTCCCGGCAAATGGGCAATTTCGTATGTCATGATTCACCAACTTATTACAGATCGAACATCTTCTTTTTCGAATCATACTTGCATTCATCGGAGGAGGATCAATTTGTAAATTGAGATCGTTGTTTGGTTGTTGCTGAAAAAAAATGATAACACATATTGTATCGAAATTGTTAATTAGATAAACACAAATTGTAAATCATTTGTACCTGATCTTGATTATTGTTCGGTTGCTCCATTGCAATTGCAAAGAAAAAAACCGGCCGATGATAAGTTTAGATGATCCAAATGAAGTCGACTACAGAGGGATTATATATGGCTTAAAGGATAATGAATACAAATTAAAAATATATCTATAATTAAGCTAAAAATAAGGGCTTTGATTGGGAATAATTGGGAATAAAATCTTATTTAAGTAATGAAAATACTTGGTCTAGAGTAATCCCTACATCCACACAATATCTGTGTATCCACATTTGAACCTATATATATATTCACAATGTTAATATATGAATTTAGATATTTTTAGATTTTTTTTTCGATAAAGAATAAGCTATAGAAATTGAAAAAAAGATTTGGTTTCTTGAAAAACCAATAATTATGGTTCTCTATTGAACTTTTCCCTATATATATATATATATATATATATATATATATATATATATATATATATATATATATATATATAACATTGTGAATGTGAAAAATATTTTTCGGATTCACATTGTGAATTTGACGTTAAAAAAAATTCGAATTTGATATCATTGGAAAAATGATAAAAAGTTATGAATTTCTATATTTTTAGTTTTTTTTTTATAAAAAATAAGTTTTAAAAGTTAAAAAAAAGATTGGTTTCTTGGTATGGTTCTCTATTGAACCTCACCCTATATATATACAGGGTTAGGTTCATGTGAGACGGCCTAATTTTGTTAGACCGTGGGACGCATTTTTTATTTTTTTATTTATTTATTTTTTATTTTTTTTAGTTAATCAAGTTCCGAAAATAACATTTAAAAAAAGAATTTTTGGATTTTTCCATTTATTTTGCATTTTAAAATTATTTTTAGAATATGTACAGTGTAATATTCTATTAGAATATTTCACGTATTTTTCAAAAAAAAACGTGATTTTTTTTATTTTTTTATTTATTTTTAGTTAATTCAAGTTCTGAAAGTAATATTTAAAAAAAGAATTTTTAGAATTTTCCATTTATTTTGCATTTTAAAATTGTTTTTTAGAATATATATAGTGTAATGTTCTATTAGAATATTTCACGTATTTTTCAAAAAAAAAAAAAAAACGGGATTTTTTTTTATTTTTTTAGTTAATTCAAGTTCCGAAAATAATATTTAAAAAAATAATTTTTGGATTTTTCCATTTATTTTGCATTTTAAAATTATTTTTAGATTTGGTCTCACAAAATTAGAATGATCTCAAATGAACCTTAACAAATATATATATATATATATATATATATATATATATATATATATATATATATATATATATATAGGGTTAGATTATATTGTTTCCAGTAACTATTGTGTGCCAGAATGCACAAATCTGGACCACCGAATGAATAGAATCAACAATCATGATTTGAGGGTCTATGATATTACAATAGGGTAGCATGTATTATATAATCACACAAATTTCAGCAAAAGGGTATTTTAGTCAATTAACCTCTTGTAAAAAAGGTAATTTTCGGATTTTAAGGGATCATTAATTCCCTTATTTTTAAAAAATCTGATTTTTTTTAAATTAATTCTAGTTAAATTATAATATTACTTTTAATAATAACCGATTTTATTCTGTCAGAATGAAAAAAAGTCAACAATAAACTAATAAATATATTTGTGGTTTTATTCTTACATAATGTTTTTTCATTCAAGATACTTTTTATATTAAACATGCTTAAAGAATTATACAACATATTATCAAGAATAACATTTTCTAAAGAATACGGATTTTATTCTTTAAGAATCACTATTTACATTCACCCGTAGACAAAAAGAGTATAAACAATTATTACAATCATTCTAAAAAAATATGACTAATAATGGTTTAAGGATTACATTTACTCTTAAAGATTAAAACTAAAAATGGTTAAAAAAAAAACATCAAAATCTAACAAAAACACTACTCTATTCCGAAAGAATATTATCCTTCTCCATATTTTCTTCATTTTCCATATTAATGGCAACCTCTTCAAAACCTAAATTCACAAGGAAAACATAATCAACTTTCAAATATTAAAAATTTTAGTGCATTAAATAGAATAAAACAATAAATTCTAATAGAATGTGATATATATTCAAATAGAATATAACTATAATTTCTACAAACCAATATTAACAATCATCTCTAAACTTGCAATGTATATTATTCTGAAAGAATGTAATGTTTCATTATATAAAATGTTATTCCATAAGAATCAAGACCAATAACAAGATTATAAACCAATTTTATTCTGACAGAATTGGTTAGGGTAATTCATTGCTTAAGTTGACAAGGAATTCAAGATTATATTCTAACAAAATTAGAATTCGATATTCCATTCTAGCAGAATGATCGACATCAAGATGCCTTAAAAAACCTAGATTTCAACTATGCATTTTATCAAACACTGGTGTGCTTCTTCAGTTTCTTCAAAAAAAAAAAAAAAATAGTGAGAGTCTTACCAATTCAGTTTCTTGGTGGTCGAGAACTGGAGATACAACTAAAAATACATGTTATATGATTAGTACAAGAGTATACCAATTCAGTTTCTTGGTGGTGTCGTTGACGACCTAAAATCCCCATGTTGCCTTCGTTTTCACCTCCTTTTGCAGACTCCACAACAGGCACCGAGCACCTCTTCACCACCATCTGTTGTTGTTGCTTTTCCCCGGATTTCTTGTTGCAGACCTAAAATCCCCTGCTGCCTTCGTTTTCACCTCCTTTTGCAGAGTCGATGGAGGGATCGCTAGAGAAAAAGACGATGTTCGATGCAGACGAAGGAGGGTCGTGAAAGAAGCAGAATCAGAGTAGAGAATTTTGTGAGGAGGCGAGATAGTTTTGTGAGCGGCAACTGAATGATAAAGGGATGGTGGTTTTCTAGGGTTTAACTAATTAAGGAGAGATTAATTGAATGCCTTTTTACCATAATTAGATATACTAAGTTTACCATTATACCCTTTTCTAATTTAATTAATGATTTATTGTTTTCTGAGTTCTCATTGGTGCATTTAGGCACACACTATTTGCTAAAAACATTTGAACCTAGCTCTATATATATATATATATATATATATATATATATATATATATATATATATATATATATATATATATATATATATATAATGAAAAATAGAAAATGTGGCGTCTTATGGTCTCCTACAAAAATTTTGAAATTAGTTCCTTTTACTTTCTTGTCATCGGTTATGAACAAAGATCAACCGAATTCGGTATTTAGGTTACGTTTGTGATTTCGCCGGACATTTTAATCGTTGCCGGTAAACCTCAGATTCAGGTATCTCGTTCTGTTAATCCAATTATGTAAAGCTGTTGCTCGTCATAGGCAAAATTATCGTCTCAAATTTTCTCCTAATTCACGCGTCTATGAGGAATGCGATATAATTGGAATCTTTGATTCATTTTGAGCTAATTTTTAAGTTAAGTTGAGATTAATGGATGTTTATTAGGTCTTGGCAGTTCACGTTCATACTCTTACCTGTCTTTTATTTTTCGCTAGTTAAAAACCATATTTAATTTGTATATGTTCTGAGAATCTATGAGGTTTGAAGCATCTTGATCTATTGCTCTATGATACTTTAGTTTACTGCGGTTTCCATTTTAACACTAGATTTCTGATCTTCTGTATGCTTCTCTCCTCCTCTCCCCTGATACATTGATCTTAATTTGCTATTAATAACAGCTTAGATTTTAATACACCGAGTTTTAATTTGCATTGATAAACGTAGTTTGTTCTGCTAATATAGTTTTTTTTTGGTTTTCAGGGTAAACCCACTGCAATTACAGGTTTAAAATCTGAATGGGACTTTGCTTCTCTTCGGTGAGTTTATGTTGCTTCTCTTCGGTGAGTTTCCTTGTAAGTTGCAACAAATAACAGGACTTGTATGCAATTTTTCTTAAACAGAGGAGCTCCTGTGGCCTCAGTTTTTGTTTCTTGAATGATTTTTTCAAACTTTATAACTAGTTTCTCTGGCTAAATGAAGAAGATGTGACAGAGGAATGATAGTTTCCAGACACTTGTTGTCTTCTGATTTTAATATGTTATTACATTACATGCAACATATGGGACCCACAAAAAGGAGAATGTGGTGATTGAATATACAAATAGTCAAATACAACCTTAGTTTTCTTGAATTCTTGATCATTGAGTTTGATTATGCTATTGATATTTGTAAACTCAGACTGAAGAAGATGAACCAGATGATCGCCCTCAATTCGCAGGAGGTAAAGTGACACTTGTCACTACCAAGGATGTTTGGGATCGAAAGCTCTCTGAAGCAAAAACACAAGGCAAAATAGTAAGTGTCATTTTCATCATTTCATGGTTTCTTAATTAAGACAATAAAGATTAGGTCTTTTCTTTAACAAATATCTGCTTCAAAAGATTGTAAGTAATTTGAAAAAGTGGTTATTTTACAGGTGGTTGCCAACTTCAGTGCATCTTGGTGTGGACCTTGCAAGTCAGTTGCACCATTATACATCGAGCTTTCAGAGAAACATCCATCTCTTATGTTTCTGACTGTAGATGTTGATGCATTAACAGTAAGTCTTTCTTGTTGACTTAATGCAGAAAGAGCGACTTAATACAGAATTTAGTCATTGGAATGATGAAATACATTATTTTTGATGCAGGATTTTAGTACACAATGGGATATAAAAGCAACTCCAACATTCTTTTTCCTTAGGGAGGGGAAACAATTTGATAAACTTGTGGGGGCCAACAAGGAAGAATTGCAGACTAAGATAAGCAGCATGGTGGTGTCAGAAGCCCCAGGTGGTCAAAAGTAATTGGTTATCAGAAATTATGTAATGTAAATACATCTTGTGTTTCATAATATCAATATGAACATTCATTCTCAATATGGGTTCACCAACATTTGTTTTCATAATTATGGTTTAGCTCTGAAAATACTTGAAACAATAACAAACTTCATACTATGCAGAAATATGAATGCATATGCTTCTAAAATCTAAATGATACATCGGAAATCAATCATAATGGAAACAATACGGAGGATCCATGCTTAAACCTAGTCTGAGGAATAACAACCTTCCATGGGAACAATATTACACATATATGATATATGTGCTTGTATTGAACAGGAGAAAGAAACCTACGAACTATAACGGAGACTTATACAAAACCTATAACTTACAATTATTATTTTTAGTATATACCCCTGTCAAGATCCAAAAAGCCCATTGGTTGCTCGTATTGCTCGATTTATAGTCTTGGATAGTGCCATATACATATGATGCAGTGTAGAGACACAAATAAAGATTGACCATGTGGATTTGTAGACCTAGAATAATCTATTCCAAACCATGTTGATTCAATGAATACAGTGGAAATGGGGTTCAAAATCTGGTTTGAAGAAAAAATGATTTTAATAACACTTGAATAAAAAGAAAATTTTAAATGGGTCCCAAAAGAGCCATGGGTCAAGCACAAACCCAAAAAACATAAAAATGTCTATAACTTCACTTCGAAAGCATTTTTGGGACATAAATATGGGTAAGTCACCATGACGTGTTACTCGTTTCAAGCTTTGATTTGACCACTAGGCCTAAAATAGAGCCCATAGCCAAAGTTATGGTCTTTTATCATGAGCCTCTAAGAATATAACGTCAGATCATCCACACTAGGGCCCACATCAACGTCGTAACAACACACGCTTGGTCTATCTTGGACAATTTAAGACAAACTTGATGATTTAAAAGGTGTATGTACCATAGTTTTCGAAGCCCATGAACTATTACGTGTGGAGAGTCATTGAGCATGTATAGAGCTTGAGCTTGAGCTTCAAGCCTAAATTCTGCAAAGCTAATTGGGTACCTCAACAAGTCGACCCCCTAGGAGACTATGGTTCTTTTTTGTGTATTTATAGATTTATTTATTATGGAAAACTTCTTGACTTAATATACGGAATTACGGATCATGAAAAATCGTTATGGCTTACCGGGTACCATAGGTGCATGACACATATTCTAAAAACATGGTGGAACTCTTAGAGAAGTCGAGAATAATCCATATTACTGTATGTTATCCATTTTTACCCTTTTCAATTTCTTTTTTACCTTCGGGAATCTACTTCTTCTCCATTTTGATTTCTATTATGATATTGTCTCTATATGTAATAATTTTCTTAAAACATCCGATGTCCTTTTGGTTGACTCTTCATAGATCTCGATATATAATCTCGATAGTGGCAATTGTATACCACAATAAAAGTACTTATTTCCTAAGGAAAGTTGAGGAAATTAAGGGGTTGGTTGTGAATAAGGACCATTTGCAATGATAATCACCTTTGTAGGTATTATTAGAGGACCTTGCAAATCCTTTACCTTTGTTGGCAATAGGCAATAGTGTACAACCTAGCAGATATTCTTTTGAAAACGAAGAAATCGGAAAGACAAAATGTAATAAAAGTAGAGTTAGTGTGATTGAACCATGAAACTTTTGCAACTTTTATAAGAAAAAATAGGTGATTTTGCAACGATTTAAGGTGTTTACGCAATGTGGAGCCTAATTACACTAAATGAAAAAAATGTAGTATTGAACCTCCTGAGAAAATATTTCGTAACTACGAGTTACTTCGCAACGTGCATTATAAAATGACTACTATTTCAATATCGCCCTTAAGCGATCGTGATGCTAGACGAATACATTTGCATTATCCTAAACTGAACTAAAAGGTCATACACATATTTTAATAGGGATAATGACTTGGGAGGGTAATTAGGTTTCCAGTTTGTCCGTATTAGGTCACTAAGGTTTTTTTTTTTGTGTGTATTAGACCAATATGGTTGTTATTACCGTTTAGAAATAGTCTTTTTACCAGTTTTAACCGGTAAGAATGACTATTTGTAAACGGTAATAACAACCATATTGGTCTAATACGCACAAAAAAAAACCTTAGTGACCTAATACGGACAAACTGGAAACCTAATTACCCTCCTAAGTCATTAACCCTAAATTTAAAGACATTGAGAATATATGACCATCAACAGTAAACTAGTTTGTTTAGAACTCACGTCGTCCCATATAACCTGCTACTCCTCTATATGGTGAAGCTCTTCATCTACAGTCATCCCTTTGGGGACATCCGATAAAATTGGAACGATACAGAGAAGATCAGCATGGCCCCTACGCAAGGATGATACACACAAATCGAGAAATGGTCCAATTTTTTTAAACCCTTCGTCGTCTTCTCTAGAACCCTAATTCCATTTTCAAATGCTAATAGAGTTCAATTGCAATTCTTACGTTTCGGTAGTTCATCTACTAAAGTCATGATTAGACAACATGTGGATTCCATGGTCAGATTGATCTTCTTGTTGATGTCTTCAACCATTTGTGGCAAGTAAGGGTGATCTTTCTTTTTATAAAGTCTCCTTTAAGTTTTTTACTTTTCATGTCATTAAGTTTCATGCTTTATAACTTTCGTTTATGTGTTGTATATAGTCTATATATGTTTGTTTATGTGTTGATTTTTGATTAATTTTGCAACTTCAGTTTCTTACTTCATGTTGTGGTTTTGCTTCTTATAAAATAATTGATAATAGGCATCCTCTGCAAGTCCCTGTTGGTTTAACATTTCCATTCGTTATCAAATGTAGACATTGATTGGAGGTATCAAAGTGAGATTGTATTTGTACATATGGATGTGATCATGTAAACATTTAAATGACAAAAAAGAAGTTATTGATAAAATGTTGCATATTTATGTAATGAAGTCCATCAATCATATGAGTTTTTGGACTTAGAAGTTCTGGAAGGGTTGTGAAATAAGTTTAAATGGAAGCAACTATTTTCAGTCAAACAAGTCAGTCACATTGATTAGTAAGCATGTTCTCTAAATAATTAGGGTTAATGACTTAGGAGGGTAATTAGGTTTCCAGTATGTTCATATTAGGTCACTAAGGTTTTTTTGTGCGTATTAGACCAATATGGTTGTTATTACCGTTTAGAAATAGTCATTTTTACCGGTTTTAACCGGTAAAAATGAATATTTCTAAACGTTAGTAACAACCATATTGGTCTAATACGCACAAAAAAAACTTTAGTGACCTAATACAGACAAACTGGAAACCTTATTACCCTCCTAAGTCATTATCCCATTTTAATAAAAAAACACAGGATTAGGTCTACACGTGCATTTTCATTTGTCCTACATAGATCAATGGGTCACTCAACTTGTTTGTCATATATACTATGAGCGGTATTTTCCTTCACTCGTCAAAACTCAAGAAATGGTCACCTTTAATTTTCTTTCATTTTTTCACAATAAATTTAACTTGATTTAAAAAACTATAAACTTTTTATAAAATATAATTAATTAAAAAATACTTAATAAAAATAAAAATATTTCATTTGTTAAAAATAAAAATGACATAATGAAACGAAGAAAACATGATTAAAAACTACACAATAGTCGTCTGAATCTTCGCCTGAATCCTCGACGATCATATATGAATCTTCATTTGATTCGTCAAACAAATAATCATGCAAATCTATAACCTCAGGTTGTATGTTAGCCCAGTAAATATGTTCCACCAAATCTGATTTAAGGGAGTGGCAAATGTCACAATCATGTACATCTCTTATGTTTTCCCTATACTCTTATGTACTAACAGTTACTCCTTCGATGGTTTTGCAAAACTCCGTCGTCATTGTAGCGGCATATCGTTTTTTCTTCATCTTCTAGAATCATATTATGTAATATGAAGCACACGTACATTATGCTTTGCAACCTTTTGACTTCATATGATTGTGCCCCGACTTGTAGTACTTGCCAACGCCTCTTAAGCACACCAAATGTTCACTCCATATCCTTCCTAGCTGATTCTTGTGTTGCCTTAAATTTTATTCTTTTTTCGTCGTTCAGACATGTGAATTATGATAGGTTGGGATATATCACATCAATAAGATAGTACTCATGCTTATATGATACCCCATTTGCTTGAAACGGTACATCGTGCGACTTTCCAAGATAGATGTTATTGAATATCGACGACTGGTCAAGAACATTGATGTCGTTGTTTGTTCCAGCGAAACCAAATAATGAATGTCATATCCAAAGATCTTGTGATGCGATTGCTTCTAGAATAATCATCGGATGTCTATGACCACCTCGTATGTATTGACGATGCCATGTATTAGGGCACAATACCCAAGACCTGTGCACGAAATCGATGCTACGTAGCATTATCGGGAACCCATGATTGTTTTCATGCAACGTGTGCAATTAGTGGATGCCATTGATCGTTGGTTTGTGTAAATATCATTTTCCTTAAACCAAAATAACAACTTTCACGAACTTGTACACACTTTCCCGTGTTGTACATTCTGGCATCCTCAAATACCCATCCTATTTGTTTGCTCCCATCCTCAAATACCCATCCTATTTTTCTACCTCTCACATCCCACTTCAACTGAAAATATGGAAGTCGACCCTCCAAGTCACCAACAATACGCACAAACTGTTGGATTAAGTGTCTAAGCCCATAAGTATTATGGTATGTACTTGACCCGATTATGAGCATGGTCCTTTTGGGCTGCCTTCACCTTAGCAACTGATAGGATGAATTATGGAGAAAGAGGATTAAATGTGATTTATTAATATATTATGTGAATAATATATTAAAATAGAAATCATATGGTTTAATTAATATTGATCAAGAATTAATTTAGAATTAGTTTTGTGGTCAAAAGAGATTAATTAAATCAAGGGGGTTGATACTGTAATTACAAGATAGTTACAAAGTTGGGCTTAGGATCCATAAAGAAGCAATGGACGAATTCTATATGGGAGTCCATATAGAAATTGTCCAAGGGGCCTTCTGGAAGGATCCTTTGTGCTGCTTAAGGACTAAGCAGCTGGATTAGGGTTTTGACTGAAACCCTAATTGCTCAGCTATATAAGGAACCCTTAGACATGCCAAAATCGGCCACTAGAAAGCCTAGGAGGATTCTATAGCCGATTTTGAGCCTCTCCTCTCTCTCTTGTTCTTCCTTGTTGCTAGTGGTGTTTGGGACTCCATTAGAGGTGCAACATTTGAGGCACTAAGATTTCAAAGGTCAAGGAGTTCTTGTTATTACTACATAACAAGTTGAGGTAATCATTCTAACTTGTTTATTATGTCTATTTTGAAATAAGCATGCTAAATTAGGTTTTATTGCTTTGGTATTCAATGTTATATGTTCAAGTTAGAAAAACCTAGATCAAAGCGATTAAGGTTGCATGTACACCATAGGAATGATGCTATGCTCATAACCCATCAGTGGTATCAGAGCCTAGGTCAGTTTTCTAGTTGAATAGATGCAAAAGTGAACTGCTAAAGGATAAAAAAGTAGAATTTTTGCTGTCTGTGAAGCTGACTCAGCGAGTCCATCAGTGGACTCGGCGAGTTGCATGAACTCGGCGAGTCCAGGGTGCTGTTGCCAGAATTTTCAATGTTTTGAGCAGTTTTTGATGAGGATGTAGCACTTGGTTCCTGGTATGTAATTTAAACTAAGTATTTTTGCATTTTTAGCTAGAACTAGGCGATTCATTTGTAGGCCCGACTCACCGAGTAGGATCGGGATATTGAGCACGTTTAAGTTGGCGACTCGGCGAGTCCGTCAATCTGGAAGAAAACCTAATTTCAAAGGGTTGCACCCCATTTAAACATCGTTTTGTGCCTCATAACGGCCCCCATTGCGTCCAGAACACCCCCTCTCGAAGCCCTAACCCTTCTTTTAGTAATTTGAGTGCTTTTGGTGCAATTCCTTGAAGTTTTGGAGAGAAGAAGAAGGTAGATCAAGAGGAGAGGAAGAAGATCCAGAATCTTTGTGCCATTTTAGAGATTCTAGAGGTATTAGACTCGAAACCCTCTATGTTCCTTCATTATTATCTCGTTAAGAGCTTATGATAGTCATTTTTAGGCCTCTTCTAGTCTTGATCTTTGAGTAATGAGCTTATAGTGTTAAGGGACTTTAGATCTAGGCATGATTAGGCTCTAGGAGCTCGGATCTACTGCCTTTATGGATCCATATTGCATGGAGGCCCTAGATCTACTCTTTTAGTGCATTTTGAGCCCTAAAACCTTCATTGGTGTTTATTTACACGTAAAGTTGGAAGCTTTATGTAATAATCAAGCCCTAAGAACCCAGATCCATGAATGGAATGCACTGGATTCAAGCAGAATCGAGTATATAGTAATTGCATGCATGCGAATCGGCGAGTCATTCTTCGGACTCGGTGAGTCGAGTCACGAGTCCCCGATTTTTCCCCTTTTGAGTTATGCCGAGTGGGATCAGTGAGCTATAAGTGGACTCAGTGAATCGGAAGCCAAACTCAGTAATGGAGGGACTCGGCGAGTCAATGCCCTGACTCGGCGAGTCCAAGGCAACCTTCTTGCCTCAAGAACAAACTCGACGAGTTGTTCATACAACTCGGCGAGTCACAGACCAAAGTGTTCATCGGATGAAGATGATCTCGACGAGTTGTTCATACAACTCGGCGAGTCGAATGAAAGACTATTGGATATTTGTATGGAAGGAGAACTCCTCGAGTCATGCCTAACTCGACAAGTAGGGGCGGGAGTGAGGACAATCGACTGGATATGGACTCAACGAGTCAGCAAGCCAACTCGGCGAGTCGGGTCAACTGGAAGTTGAATTTGACTTTGACTTTTGACTTGGTTAGGGGTAAAATGGTCATTTTACCTTGAGGGTGGTTAGCAGTGTTTGATTGAGTGTTTCGTGGGAATTGCAGCCGGAGGATTTCCGGAGCAGCAGCAGCAGACAGACAGTTCCCGCGCAGGTCAACAACTACTTTAAGGTGAGTTACCTCCCAGTAGCGGTGGGTCTACAGCCACAATGCCGGCCCACCAGTAGGAGTTGTATGTTAGATGATTTTCTTCGTGGTATCATCTAGGTTTGCTACTACCTGATATGTTGTATGCTAGCATGATATATGATAGTAGTAGAGATCGATTATCAGGACCGAAGGGTAGGTTGGGCACCCCAGATTTGTCTGACAGTACGTGATTATATGTTTATATGCTGGCTTGATGTGATATATGAGATAACGGTAGCAGGAGGGGAATAGTCCCCAAGTTCGGTTGTTAGGACCGACGGGTAGGTCAGCACCACAGAATGGCTTGACATGGGTAGGTCAGCACCCCAGAATGGCTTGACACGGGTAGGACGGCACCCCAGAATGGCCGCACGGGTATGTCGGCACCCTAGAATGGTCGTACCGGGTGAGTCGGGCACCCCAAAATTTCCTGGCAGTATGTATGTCATGTGATTGTTTGGTATGTGGTACGTTGGGGGAACTCACTAAGCTTTGTGCTTACGGTTTATAGTTTTGATTTCAGGTACCTCTTCAGCGAAGGGGAAAGAGCTGGCGCGGTAGCGGCACATCATACACACATCTTGTTTTCCGCACTATAATATTGTTCTGGGATTTGTACTCTGTCACTATGGTTGATTTTTCATATTTTGGCTTTCAGACACGTAACATGTTTTAAGAAATGATAGGATCGAATGTTGTTTATTTTCAAATGTTTTGTAAAGTGTTTAATTGAAAATGAAATTTTTGGCCCGTATTTTGGGTTGTTACAAAGGATAATTACCAAAACTCGTTTTTCTTGCCTAAAATCGATTTTTCATGTTTGGTATGGTTATCCTTATCAAAATTAATGGATTTGGTTAAATATAGATGATATACGATTATTATGATTCAAATATTTAACCTAGTAAGTTTGAAAAGTTTCAATTTACACCCTTTATGTTTTATAGTTTAAATTTGAACTTAAAAGTTTTAGTTTTTGAAATTTAAATAGTTAAACCCTAATATTTTGAAAGGTTTCAAAATTTGTCCTCAAGTTTTGGAATTTAAAATTTAATTAAAAGGTATTAATTTTGAAATATTAAATTCTAGAACCCTACTATTTTGAATAGCTCAAATTACACCCTTGTGGATTTTATTAAATTAATTAAGAGTTTAATTAAAAGAGAAAATTAATAAATCCATAATAATATTGTTTTAAGATTAATCAAATTAAAAGTTTAATTTATTAATAGATTAAACCACCTAGTATTTTTAAAGTATAAAATACACCCTTATATTATATAGAATTAAAAGTTTAATATTATATATGTATAAGTAAATGTTCTTTTTTTAACACCTAAAGACCTTCTAGAGCATGCATGGGGAAGAACTAAGCATCAAGATCTCATTTTTATGACTCAAGACCCCTCATTGGGTCTGAAAGGACGAATTATTTTATCAAGAGCATGCCATTTTCAAGAACCACAAGGTTGGGACAAAAATGCCCTAAATGGAGGAATATCTAGATCTACAAGAAAGGAGGATCAAGCTAAGATCTTTTTACCTCCTGAAGGTTGCTAGTAAGGTGAGAATCCCATGTCCAAACTCCTTCCAAGCTCTAATGTCTTTTTACCACCTTCTTCTTCTTCAAGAACACCACGAAAACACACACATGAGCTCAAGGTGCACTCTTCACACTTAGGGTTAGCTAGAGGGGCGAGTTTTATGTGGAGGCTGATGAGAGTATATATATATATATATATATATATATATATATATATATATATCTTAAATTAATTTTTATTTGAAAATATTTTTATTTTACTTAAAATTATAATATGTATAAAAAGTATTTGATCACAAAACAAAATTTACGGATTTTGAAAATATATATCAGTACTAATTTTTATTTGAAAAGAAAAAAATTAATTCGTTTTTAAAATAAAAATAAAAATAAAAATAAAAATATAGATATATACATTTTGCTCGCAAATTAACATTTTGCCATGGGGAAAATGACTTATTAAGGTAACTAACTATTTCAGTTGTCCATATATATGTAATGTTCTTTTTTTTGTACACATTAATGAAACTAACTTGTTTTGTTTGTTCACATTTAGGTAATATGACCGGCTATCACCTGTTTTCACCCGCTTTACCCAATAGCATCGATTGACCTCAGTTAAAGTGAAATATGTGGATTCTTACGTGGACATTACACCCGTTTCTCATTTAATTAGGGTTCAACAAGTTCAATTTGTCCGAAATCACCTCCTGATTAGTATCGATTCATCAAATTGAAGATTAGAGTTTGGAGTTGAAGCTACGTGTTGAAGTCGACTGTAAGATGGCATCCCCATCATTTATAGGTAAGTATCTAACCGTAGATGTTCATTACAGGGGACTATTTTCCCCAAATCCGTTGAAATACTTAGACCCCAAAACAATAATAGTGCGTGATGTTGATTTTGGAGGATTTACATATAAAGGGTTTCTTTTGTGGCTTAGGGATTTAACCAAAGGAAGTTGTAATGATGTGTATTATTGTAGTAGAAAGGAAACCTTAGCTGAGGGTATTATAAGAATCAACAGTGATGCTAATTATTGGGAGTTTGTTGAAGCTACTTATACTCCTGAAACTAAGTTGGATGTCTACATTGACCACCAAAAAGAACCAATCCTTGATTGGGCTGACAATGAGGTGTTATCATATGGTAACAGGTATGATTTGGATGATAAGGAAGAAGAGGATGACAATGATGAAGATGATATTATGGCATATGAACATGAAGTTGATGAAGAAGTCCATACCTTTAACAAAAATGTTGGTGACGATTTTTTAAACAAACTTTCAGGAATTGGTAACCTCAGTGATGATGATGAACCTAATGTTGGGATAGATGATAAGGTTGTATTCCCTGTCCATGATGAGAAACAAGAATGGGATAAGATGGTGCCAGTTATAGGTATGAAGTTTGCTAACCCAATGCAATTGAAGTTATGTGTAACCAATTATGCAGTGAAGAATTGGTATGATTTATGGTATGAAGAAAGTGATCATAACAGGTTACTGGTGAAATATTGCAAAGTTAAGAAGAATAAGAAGAATAAAGGTTGTCCCTTTAGGTTGTGGGCAACCTGGATGACCAATGAAAGGTCATTCCAGATTAAATCTTTAGTTGATAACCATAATTGCTCAAGAGTCTTCAAATTTGGGTCCATTGTAAGCTATAAATGGATATGGAATCATTTCATGATTGAGATACTCCAGAAACCAAAGATGAGTGTGAGGAAATTAAAGGCTAAAGTTAGAAAGAGATTTAATTTGATTGCAAGTGTGGGACAGTGCAGAAATGCTAGGAGGTATGCATTTAAGGAGATAAAGGGTACTTTAAAGGAACACTATGCTAAAACTTGGAGCTATGGAGAGGAGCTAAGAAGGACTAACCCTGGATCAACAGTGAAGATGGATGTGGATGTGATGCTTGATGGAACCACTTACTTCTCAAAGTTCTATGTATGTTTAAAGGGTGTGAAGGATGGATGGATTCAAGGTTGTAGGAGGGTAATTGGACTAGATGGCTGCTTCTTAAAAGGAATTTACAGAGGTCAGTTGCTTGCTGCTGTAGGTTGGGATGCAAACAACCATATTTACCCTCTTGCTTGGGCTGTGGTTACAGTGGAGAGTAAAGAAACATGGAAGTGGTTTGTTGACCTTCACCTTGATGACATTGAAATGGGATGTGGGCATGGATTGACATTAATATTAGACCAACACAAAGTAATGATTTTATCTACTCTCTTTATTTAATACTCAATTTATATGAAGCTTATGTTTTGTTTATAATGCTTACAAGGATTACTTGAGGCTGTCAAGGAAAGGGTGTCTGCAACAGAGCATAGACAATGTGCTAGGCACATATGTGCTAACTTTTTGAAAAAATTTAAGGGGCAACAGTAGTAAACTTTTCTGGTATGCTGCTGCTTCTACTACCCAGGCTAAATTTGAGCAGCATATGAATGAAATCAAAAAGCTAGAACCACTTGCCTATGATTATCTGATGGAGAGGGACCCTAAAACTTGGAGTAAAGCATTCTTTGAGACTGATAGGGCATGTGATGCATATGAAAATGGTGTATCTGAGAGTTTTAACTCAGTCATTGATGATGCCAGGAAGAGACCTCTAATCACTATGTTAGAGGAAATTAGAATTTATGTTATGGAGAGACTTTGTACACAGAAAAGTAAGGGAAGTTCTTGGGGAGACTTACACATATGTCCTTCCATTAGACTGAAATTGTCTAAGATTAAGGCACTTCAAAGGTTAGTGGTTGTACCATCTGGTTATCAATTGTTTATACTTACATATATATGTGTGTCATTCAATTGTTTATACTTACATTTATATGTGTGTGTGGAAAGATTTTGGAGAGTTGTACCATCTGGTTATCAAGAATTTGAAGTGAGGCTTGGATATGATGCATATTCTATAGACCTTGGTAAGAAGACATGTGCATGTAGAGCTTGGCAATTAACTAGTTACCCTTGTGTGCATGCATATGCTGCCATTTCAAACCTCAATAGGGATTCAGAGGACTATGTGTCACCATGGTTGACCACAACAATGTTTGGTAATGCATATATGTACACCATTAAGGCAATTAATGGCAATGATATGTGGTCTAATGTTGATTACATCAAGCCATTGCCTCCCAAAAAGAGAAGGATGCCAAGAAGACCATCAACAAAAAGGAAAAAGGATCAAATTGAGAGGGAACTAAAGGGCAATAAGCATACAGTCTTAAAAAGGGGTATGGTCATGAGATGCAGCATCTGTAGGGAAACAGGGCATAATAAAACCAAATGTCCTCAAAAACCAATTAGGGAATCATCTGATCCACAGCCAAAGTCAAATCAAAAACCAAAGTAAAAAAAAAAGCCAAAAAAGAAGGTATGTGTTCTCCTTTACATTTAGATTACAATATAACAGTTTGTAATGCTAACATTTAAATTATTTCATAACAGGTAAAGTGAAGGTTGAATTGACTCAAGAAGGTGATATGGCAAGTGATAGTGACAGTGAAGTTCAAATGGAGCCTAATTAGGGGTGTGCAAAAAAACCGGAAAACCGAAAAACCGAGCCGATCCGGCCAACCAGAAACCGAAAAAAACCGAATCCGAAAAAACCGAAACCGAAAAAAACCGAAACCGAAAAAACCGAGTACCTACAGGTCGGTTTCGGTTTGGATATTTAGATATCCGCGGATACTCGAACCGAACCGTTGTATATATATATATATATATATATATATATATATATATATATATATATATATATATATATATATATGAGATTCGGTTATATTAATATATTTGATTGTAATTTAAACATCAACGAATTAACTTTTTTTTACTGTAATTCGAATATATTGTGTTTTGTTATGCGTAAATCTAGAAAATCTAGAAGTGAAGTTGGTTTTATGATATCAAATTAATTATCCTTCGTAACCAAAGAATTAGTTTGACGCCACATGCAAAAAAACAATAATTAATAAATATCAAATATCAATATATCAAAGAATTGATGATTGGTTTTATAATATTAAAGAGTTGGTTTATTAGCAAGCATTGATTTTTTTTTTTAAATTTTGTGAGTTTTTTATTTTTAGAAAAGAATTGTTGAAAATGGAGTTTGTAGTTTTGATTGATTATTATTTTTTATATTTAACGGATACCCGTGAACCGAACCGTGGTTACCCGCGTTTATACGGTTCGGTTCGGTTCGGGTTTTTTAGCAATTCAGTTCGGTTACGGTTAGTGATAGCAAGGTACCCGCCCCGTTGTCACGGTTTATAATTTTTTTACTATCCGATCCGAACCGCCCCGTAAACACCCCTAAGCCTAATAGTGAGGTGGAGTCTTATGAAGTTGATTTTGAAGGGGATAGTCATAGATATGAAGATGTAGACCAACCTAAGGTTGAAGTTGAAGCTCAAGGACAGGGTGAAGGTGTAGTTGGAGGGATTGAAGAACAGGTTGAAGTTGAAGCACAGGTTGAAGTTGAAGTTCAAGATGGTGAAGACCAGGCTGCGGTTGAAGTTCAAGGACAGGGTGAAGGTCAAGAAGGTGAAGAACTTGCTGCACTTCAAGATCCATTTGGACAGGATGACCAAGGACAAGATGCAGTTCAAGATCCAGTGGAAGAAGAGCATATGTAACAAGTACCAGCACTTCAAATTCTACAGGGAAAGATAAGAAGGAAACCTTCAGAAAGAATCACGAAGATTCAGATAAGAAAGAAGTGGGAAGGGAAACAGGGGAGTAGTGGTGAAAATCCAATGGAATTGGAATAGAATTTGGCATCATTGACTGGGAATTTTTTGTCTAGTTATATGTGTAGCTTTTGGACTTTTGTCTAGTCATATGTGTTTTGGAATCTTGTGTGTAACTTTTGGCAGTATTGCATGTGTAACTGTGTTAAAAATAACTTATGGCACATCTTTTGTAAACAATGTTTCTTGGGAATCCAATGTTTGCTTTAATTACATTCCAATGTTTGATTATATTACATTCTCATGTGTCATTATATACCATTACAATGTTTAATTATATACCATTACAGTGTTTAATTATATTTCATTCTAATACAAAAGTTCCATTCATTACATCAGAAGCAAAAACATGTAACACAAGTTTGTTGCTTTAATTACATACATAAGCATACACAAGAACAGGTGGACTACATCATTCTAATACCAACCAAGTTTCATTCATGAACTAACAGGTGGACTACATCATTCTAATACCAACCAAGTTTCATTCATGAACTACATCATCCAACAATTATACATCATGAACAACATCATTCAACCCTAATACATCAAATCAACATTTTCACATACAATACAAATGACAAAATCAGTGCCACTTTGTGAGTAAACAACTTCCACTTCACGTTGTCCAATTCTTGTCTATTAACCAAATTGGTGTTGTCTTCTTGTTTGATCTTCATCCTACATATGTTGATTTCATTTTCCAAAGTGCAAATTTTTAAGGTTAGATTGCAGCTTTCTTCTGGTTTCCTCCTATTAGAACTTCTTCCATCTATCCTCCCTTCATCCTCATCCAGTTATTGCCAGAATTTACAATTTGGACTTTTTCCATTCTTGAACAAAAATAAAAAAAATGTTAAATTGAAGGATGAAGAAAAAGAAAGTTGCAACATATTCAACAATATAGATTTACCATCGAGTTTTGACAAACTCTAAATTTTCCTCCAAGGTTGTCAGGAGTTCTTGAAATCTTCACACGATATGGTAAGCCGCAATCACATGAATGATCAGCTTGAAATTCATCTGGTCGTTTTGAAGAATAAGATGAGGAAGAAGAAGCCATCGTCGATCGATCTAGGGTTTAGAATTAGGGGTGGAATCGTATGACACAGTTATAGTGTAATCGAATGAAGACAATATATGCACCATGCCACGTAGGTGCAACGTATTCAAGTCATATGCCAGGTGGATGCCACATAAACAAAAACAGGTGATAGTTGGTCATATTACCTAAATTTGAACAAACAAAACAAGTTAGTTTCATTAATGTGTACAAAAAAAAAGAACATTACTATATATGGACAACCGAAATAGTTAGTTACCTTAATAAGTCATTTTCTCTTTTGCCATATGTGTACGAACTTTTCAAGTTAGGTTCGCCACTTTTATTTTCCTACTAGGTATGAGACTCATGTATTACATCGGTTTATTTCAAAGAAAAAACTAAATGTAAAATTCTAAACATTTGAGAAGTTTGAATTTATAAGAAAAATGAGAAAAATATTGAATTATAAAAATTAAAGTGTTTTTTTTTTCTCTAAATTTAAACAAATAATTTAGATAAATAAATAAAAGAAATTAATGAAGCTTTAATTTAGTAATTTTAAAATTAAAAAGAAAGTTTTTAATTTAGTAATTTTAAAATTAAAAAGAAAGTTCATTATGGAAACTAATATGCATTTATTATTGCATTTAACTATTATATGAAATTTAATAAAATAAAAAAACCATAAAATAACATATGGAATAAAAATTAATTCAAAATAACTACAAAATAATATTTGGCAAATTGAAATGACAAATGACAAAAAAATCTTCATTTATTAGAGTAGATTTCCGTTTCTATAAACTTAATTCAACCATTTTCTTCTTGTCGTGACCAGGTTCAGTAAAATCATCGACGTTTGCAATATTGCATAAAGGAAGGGAATCCATATATATATATATATATATATATATATATATATATATATATATATATATTATATATATATATATATATATATGATGTTCAACTTTTTACATTATTTACTTAGAAATATCCATTAAAATATATTAAGGGTCATCGTCATGGGGACAAAGTGGGTTGAGCCCAACTTTTTTATTATATATTATATATCTTTTTATTTAAAAATAAAACTTATAATAACCATAAAGGTTTTTTTGTTATTTGTCTTGTGCCTTTGATAATAATTAATTTTTCAGGACTGGTTTTGGTCTTCGTCAGCGAGTAGAGATCAAATCAACATATTTGACTCAACCAGTACCCAAATATACAAGTAAGACCGCTTTCTAAATACAATAATGTAAAACAAAGGATAAAAAGTTCAGTAACATAGGTGTTCATTATATATATATATATATATATATATATATATATATATATATATATATATATATATATATATAAGTACGTTTGATATTTTAATAATGTCAAATCATATAAACAAATGGAACGTTTTCTGTAAAAACAATGACTTAGGAGTACATGTTAAAAAAACGAAACTAAATGAAACATATATAAAAAAAAAATATGGGTGGCATTTTCTAGCATTTGGTCAAACATTAGGGTCAAGAATGTGATTTGAAAACAGGTGATCATCTGGAACACCATGACCACCAACACGTATACATAAAATTCAAACATGTTGCATAAGCAAACCTACTAAGTTAAGTTTTATTGTTGTCATAAATAGATATACTTACGCATCCACATCTACACCGATATCTAAATTAGAATTGTCTTTCTCGTATCCATTCAAGATGATGACCTAATATTAGTATATAGCCGACATGGTACCACATCTAATGCATGTTGAACATATATATATATATATATACATCTACTTCACAATTAATATGAGCATTTACAGAAGAGAAAAGGAAAGCAAATTAAGTATATGGACTTTTGAGGAGCTGCTTTGATAGATAAGGCCTATATCGATCTTCATGTTCAGGTGAAATCGTTTGTTCTTATGTCAACCTCTGTGTTATACGATACGATTTGTATTTTCTTTTTGTTTTACAAATATTTTTGTTTTCATTTTCGTTCGCCAAGAAACATGAGTTGATTATAACCTAAAAAATAATAAAAAGTTTTTATGATAAGAATACTTTTAGTTAAAGATTGTTTTATTAATAAACTAATAGGATCGATCTTTAATTGGAGTTTTATTGAGAGTTTGATCATTTAAAATCAACCCATAAAGTTTTTTATTTATTTTTTTATTTTTTATTTTTTATTGGAGGTGATACATTTTTGGGTCGATATATATTTATCACTTTTATTCTACGAAATATTATTTTTGAGTTTCCTATGATTTATAAAATTAACATTTTTTTATTCAATAATGTTCTATTTTTACTCCATAATTATATTTAATTTTCAAAGCTTTATTATTTTTATCAATCAATTTGTTTCATTTTACTCTCCGATATTAAATATTAAATTCGTAATAGTCGATATGATTATAATCTTCAAAACATATCATCAACTATCATACAACGCGATAAAAATAAAATAAGGACTCATGATTAATTAGTACTATTTGTATAAATTTAATGTATTATTGATATATTGATTTTATTTGATATTATTGTTTATTTTTTTTTTTCATAAATATTACATATGTTTAAAAAATAATAAATTAGATGGGATGATTTTACAAAACATTTTATTATGAAGGTAAATTATTTAATTTTACAATAATAATAATAATAATAATAATAATAATAATAATAATAATAATAATAATAATAATAAACTTTTAAAAATGGTCACTAATTGGAAAGAGTTTAAATTTATGTCTCGTTGGTTCATGATATATATTAATAATAAGTAAAATATTACAAAGGGTTATCAAATGTTTTTTATTAAATAGTAAACAAAAAATTTATTGTTACAAAAGATAACAATAGTTTACTTGCATTTTCATTTTACAAAAACTATAATAAATACAGCAATCAACATCAAATTTTATATCACAATTTTATTCATTTATAAAACAAACGTAATATTAAGTTTAAAATTAAATATTTAAATAATGACTTCCTTCGTCGCGTCCTCCAATATGTCGCACCCATGAACTGCCAATATGACTTCCTACGATGTTGTCGATGGTTGAGCGGCGTTCTTTCCTTTTCTTTTGGATTGGGATGGTTTTGTTTTCAGAAAAGTATTTGAATTCTAGCTTAGGTGGGGTTAGGTTTCGGGAACATATATGGGAAGATGCCATAAGTTGGGAAATAGGGTTGGGGTTAGGTTTGCGTGGATAAAATGAGTATGCCATGCCCGGGAAATTGAAATTGGATGGATGAGTGTATATGGGCGTCAAATTGTGGTCGGTAAAATGGTGTTGAAGAATTGAAACAAAAAATGATTCTAGTATGCATGTTGGAACTAGTAACACACGATTGGTTTTGAACGGATGTTAGGGTGGTGTTGTTGGGAGAATCATTTCAAGCCATTTGAATGTAAAATTGGATTGAAAGAAGTAGAAGATTAAGATAAAGGATTGAGTGGAGGTGTGGTAAAAAGTGTTAGAATTGGTTGGGAAGTGGAATGAGGCGTGATGGCCTTCCACCAAGGTTACCCCACCACAGTGCTATCTCAGTCTACCGCACCTTAGACTGGCCACTCATCGGTCTATGGTTTTCAAGGCTTTAAAATTGGTTTCACTTGTCATAAGAGAAAAAGAGTAGGTACTCTAATGAGTGCATTATTAGAGAGGACCCACATATAAGACTACAAGTGAAGAGGTCTTTGTTTTTTCTGGGTCCTTAGTTTGTTATTTGAATAAGTTTATTAGTATTATGTTTAGAATAAGTCTTCAGTTATTTTAGGAGTATCTTTTATTTGTTTGATGTATAGGCCTATATAAGTCCTTTACCTACATTGTCATTTCAATTGAAGAATCAAAAGACACGAATGCCATGATAGTGGATGGCCTTTAGATTTCTCTTTTGATTCATGAGCAAAAATTTAAAAGAGTAACACAGGAAGATGAGGGTCAAGCTCTCAAAGCTAAAGGAAGCAGAAAAAGAGGTCGAAGTGATAAGAAGTGGAAGACTACGGATGAAGATGGGCAATCTTTTAAGATAGAAAGTAGTAGAGGTAGAGGTCGAGGAAGCTTTCGAGGTGGATGAGGTCATGGTAGGGGAAGGCAATAACCTTTCTTAAAAGCCCACATAGAATGTCACAATTGTCTTTATCTTAGACATTTTCAATATGAATGTCCAACATGGGGAAAAAAAGCAAATTATGTCGAGCTAGAGGAAGATGAAGAGCTACTTCTAATGGCTCAAATAGATGAAGAACTGCTCTACAAAAACCAAGTAGAAAAAAGACAAAGTTCAGGTGTCTAATATGCATAACAACATGTGGTTTCTTGACTCGGGATGCTAAAACCATATTTATGGAGATAAAGACATGTTCCAAGAGATAGAAGATTGTAGCAAATGCTACATTAAATATGGAAACAACTCCAAAATGAAGGTTGCTGGAAAGGGGAGTATTAAATTGATTTTTAATAGTGTCGTCTTTAATGTTCAAGATATATACTATGTACCGGATGTAAGACATAACTTGTTAAGTGTTGGACAGATACAAGAAAAGGGAGCCAGTCTACTCATTTGTAATGGGGTGTGCAATATTTATCATCCAAAAAAGGGAGCAATAGTTCAGTCAAAGATGAATGAAAATAGAATGTTCATTTTAATCAATGAACAGTCAATTCAAACAGCCTAAGACAGTGATGAATACTTGCATACAAGCCAAGACTTCACACACGTGTGGCATCAAAGACATGAGCACTTGAACTGCAAAGGATTAAAGCCGATGCAGTAAAATAACATGGTACACGGGCTACCTAAACTAGAAAACCTCAGTATTACTTGTGTTGATTGTCTCTCTGGAAAACAAAATAAAAGTGATATTCCCAAGAAGAGCCAGTAAAGAGTAACTAGCATCCTGGAGCTTATACACGCTGCTATATGTGGTCCCATAGAATTTGTCTCAAACAGTGAAAAGAGGTACCTTTTGTGTTTCATTGATGATTTTAGCTGAAAGGTTAGGGTTCATCTCTTAAGTTAAAAATCATAAGCTCTTGAATGTTTCAAGCTTTTGAAAACATGTGTAGAAAAAGAGACAAGTGGATTCATTAAATGCTTACGAACTGACATAAAGGAGAGTTTACCTCCTCTGATTACAAGGTGTTCTGTGAGAAAGAGGGTATCAAAGGGTAGCTGACTAATGCCTACACACCACATCAAAACGGTATGGTAGAAAGGAAAAGTAGAACAATGATGAACATAGTTAGATGTATGTTGATTGCAAAAAGGGTTCCAAAGCCATTTTGGGCAAAGCTGTAAAATGGACCTTTTGTGTTTTGAATCGTAGTCCAACCATGGGAGTGAAGGACATCACTCCACAAGAAGCACAGATTGGAATAAAATCCTTAGTTGGTCACTTTAAATTCTGGGTTTGCATAGGACATGTCCACAAACCTGAGAACAAAATAAGTAAGCTTGGTAACAAAAGTTTTCCTTGTATTTTTTTAGGTGTCATCAAAGAATCCAAGGGATATCGGTTGTTTGGCCTAGCCACAAAGAAGATCATGATAATCAAGGATGTATTCTTTGAAGAAAACAAAATTTGGGATTGGGACAACAGTTTCAAAGACCAAATTGATGCAGAACTAACATGGGGTGATGAATTTTCTGATGATGAAAGTGATGAAGAAGATGAAAGTACACCACAAGATGAAAATAACACTCAGATAGATGGGGAAATAGGAAACATGTCACAAGGTGGGATAAGTAATACAACATGTGGGAGATTAAAAATACCTCCGGCATGGCTAAGGGATTATGAAAGCGGTGAAGTCCTAAGAGGCCAAGAAGAAACTGGACATATGGCATATATGGAAATAGAAGACACAAATGACCCCATGTATTTTGAAGATGCTATAAAAGAAGAAAAGTAGAGAAAAGCCATGAACAAAGAGATAAGCTCAATTGAAAAGAAAAGACTTGGAGCTTAACTTACTTGCCGAAAGGAGCAAAGAAGGATGGTGGCAAATGGATCTACAAGACCAAATGTGATGAACATGGAGAGGTGATCAAACAAAAAGCCCGTCTTGTGGCAAAAGCGTACTCGCAAAAGGAAGAAGTCGATTACACAAAATTTTATGCACTTATAGCAAGACTCGATACAATACGCACCATCATCGCCTTGGCAGCCAATAGGAAATGGAATGTTTATCAACTTTATGTAAAATTAGCTTTCTTGCATGGTACGTTGAATGAGAATGTATACATTAAGCAACCAAAGGGTTATGAGCGGGAAGGAAAAGAACAAATGGTGTATAAGCTTCACAAAACATTGTATGGACTGAAACAAGCTCCATAGCTTGTTTCAGTCGCATTGAAGCTTATTTCTTGAAGGAAGGGATTGAAAAATATGTTACGGAACAAATGTTGTTTATCAAGAAAGGTAGCGGTGGACACTTAATTATTGTAAGTGTTTATGTAGATGACTTGTTGATTACAGGAGATAACCATTAACTGTTGTTAAGTTTCAACAAAATCCATGATGAAAGAGTTTGAAATGACGGGTCTGGGAAAGATAAGCTATTTCTGGGAATTGAGGTTATACAAAAGGAAGAAGGTTTTTTTATATGTCAAAGGAAATATGCAATTAAAGTTCTGAAAAGGTTTGATATGTACAAAAACAAAGAAGTATGTACTCCAATTGTCTCAGGTTCAAGTCTTACCGAAGATTTACATGGAAAAGAAATTGATAAAACATGGTACAAACAACTTATGGGAAGTCTGTTCTATTTGACTTCCACAAGGCCAAATATGACATATGTTACAAGCTTGTTGAGTAGATATATGAGCTGGCCAACATAAATATACCTCCAAGCAGCTAAAAGAGATCTTAGATACCTTAAAGGGTCTGTGAACTTTGGTATTTTTTATAAACATTCGGCTCCAAGAAAGTTCAGTGATTTCGTGGGCTACATCGACAGTAATCATGCAGGAGATGAGGATGATAGCAGAAGTTGTGTGGGCTACGCCGACAATGATCATGTAGGATGATAGCAGAAGCACAAGCGTGTATGTTTTTATGTTCAACTATGGAGCTGTTTCATGGAGCTTAAAGAACCAACCAATTGTAACCTTATCTTCCACGGAAGTGGAATATGTAGCGGTTGTGTCAGGAGCATGTCAAGCAGTTTGGTTGAAATGAATTTTGGAGCATCTTGGTGTTGATGATGGTGAAATTTCAAACATCATGTGTGACAACACATCGGCTATAAAGTTGTCATGAAATCCAATCTTTCATGGACGAAGCAGACATATACGAGTACGTTATCATTTCCTTAGAGAACTGGTAAATGAAGGTGATATATAATTGTTGCATGTGGAAGTGGTGAACAAGTTGCGAATATAATTACAACATCAATCAAAGCATAGGCATTTGCAAAATTCAGAAACATGATGGGGATGTGTGAAGTCAACAATGTAAGCTGATCAAGTTCTATTGTATTCGGCTTAGGGAAGGGTATGACGAGGTCTTTGTTGTTTATTATTTGAATAAGTTTCCTAGTATTACGTTCAGAATAAATCTTCAGTTATTTTAGTTATTTTAGGAATGTCTTTTACTTGATATATCGGCTATATAAAGCCATTTAGCTCGTTTTAATAAAGCACACAATTTGGGGCTTCAAATTAATTTCTCTCTTTACTCAATAACGGGCCATTCTTTGCTAGAATTTGTAACATACATTGGACAATAATCCTTAAATTAATACATAAAATTTCTCCATGTTTCATCCGGCTTTACATTTGTATTAGCCCATGTTGTCCTAACCTTTCTATTAGGCCCAAATCGTTTTTTCTAATGAATAAAATTTCGTACATACAAAGTAAGACATAACTTCGAATTCACAATGTTAAAGTCATTATATGCTCCTTGACTAAAAACATTTCCTCCTCTATTTGCTTTCTTTGTATTTATCTCAAATAATTGTTTTTTTTAGAAAATTAATGGAAATAATATGTTGTAATGAGACTACCTTCTTCATAACTCTTACTCAATCACGTATGTATGTATATCCTGCGAACCAATTTCTCTAAAAAAATAATTATTTCATGCCCCACAACTTTCACCACTTTTGGATGAATATTAATTAATAATAATCTTTTTTGTTATTTTATAAAAACTACACGTATAGTTAATTTGCAGTAAAAAAACCAAATGGTTAGCTAAAAAGGTAAACCATTCAAATCATAAATACATTAGAGAAAGAGAAACACCAAACCCCGTAATTTCATCATCTTAGCTTCGAAGGTAGCAAAATGGTTTCCTCCAACAACACTTCTCTTGAGTTGCACAGCAAGGATGCCATCATCATCGCCATTATTACACCAAATTATCTTGTTATTTATACTTGTTTCATTACACATTCACCATGTCACCATGGCTACCCATATAACAATTTTCTTCGTGGTTATTATCATTTTGATTTTCAATGGGCACACTAACGGTTTGTTACATGGTCTCAATGAAGGTCAAGTTACTGATACAACAATGCATAGGTTTGTGGATTTATCTTCATTACTATGTTTGTGTTCTAGAGTTTATTTGATTTCATCATTGAATATGCAGGGTTGATTGCAAGGGTGACGTGGAAATAGAAGATGATGCATGGATGATGGTGCAAAAAAGTGGGAACCAATTTGTGGTGAATAATCAACCGTTTTATGTAAACGGGTTCAATACATACTGGTTGATGGTATTTGCTGTGGACAACTCTACAAGAGGAAAAGTTACTCAAGTCTTTCAACAAGCATCTGATGTGGGATTGACCGTGTGTCGAACATGGGCTTTTAATGATGGTCAATGGCGCGCTCTTCAGAAAAAACCATATGTTTATGATGAAGATGTTTTCAAGGTTCTTTTTATCTGTTACGTGTTATCTGTTAGGGTTTTATTCTTCACTTCACCTTCCGACTAATATACGAAAGCTTACAGGCATTAGATTTTGTGGTGAGTGAAGCAAAGAAATTCAATATTAGGCTCATACTGTCGCTGACAAACAATTGGGATGCTTATGGTGGAAAACCGCAATACGTTAAATGGGGGAAGGAAGCTGGTTTAAATTTGACTAATGATGATGATTTCTTCTCTCACCCGACTCTAAAAAGCTACTACAAGTCCCATGTCAAGGCAAGTTTTCTTTTTAACAGACTGTGTGTACTTGATTTACATCTCACATGATGTTTTTAGAGCAGAGTTGTGTTGTTTGGGTCCGCTCTGTAGAAAGAATAACTATTTTGCAGAAACTTCTATATTTTACTTTACACATTGTTTCTTGGCTTTGTAGACTGTGTTGAATCGAGTGAATACGGTAACCAACATGACTTACAAGGATGATCCCACTATTTTTGCTTGGGAATTGATTAATGAGCCGAGATGTGAATCAGATCCTTCGGGGGATAAACTTCAGGTACTCTTTTGGGGTTTAGGGTTTATCGATAAAAAAAACATTTATGATTTGTATGCTTTGAACTAAGTATACAGTACGTAATCATATAGGAATGGATAGAAGAGATGGCGGTCTATGTGAAAACAATCGATCCAAAACATCTAGTGGAAATCGGTCTTGAAGGATTTTATGGTCCTTCAACACCTAATAAGGTTCAATACAATCCAAATACCTATGCTCAACAAGTGGGTACCGATTTCATCAGAAACCATCAAGTTCTTGGTGTTGATTTTGCTTCCGTTCATATTTATGCAGACTCTTGGTATGTCAACTATCAACTATCAATTGTTAATATTGTCTGTGTGACTCACAAATTCAATGGTTTTATTCAGGATTTCACCATCAATATCTAATGATCATATCGCATTCACAAAGTCATGGATGCAATCACACATTGATGATGCCGAGAACTACCTCGGGATGCCGGTTGTTTTCAGTGAGTTTGGTGTGTCTAAAAAGGATCCGGGGTACAACGAGTCATACAGGGACAACTTAATAAGCACGGTGTACAACACATTGTTGGATTCAGCGAAGAAAGGAGGGAGTGGAGGTGGGTCCCTTTTATGGCAAGTGTTTCCTGATGGAACAGAGTATATGGATGATGGGTATGCAATTATTCTTTCAAAATCTCCTTCAACATCAAGCATCATATCGCGACATTCCACAAGGCTCACGCTTTTTAATTCCTTATGCAAATGGAAGTGTCATTGGGGTTGCAAGAAAAAGCATGAGTTTGATGGAGGATTCCATTTCCTTGATGAGCTTTAAACAATGATGGTATTTACTAGTTACTTTTTACCATATGTTACAGTCGTACAATGAATCTACAAACATATGTCACATGTAAGTAATGACGCTGTCTGTTTTATATGATACACCAAAGTAATGCCATATTCCAGTTGTCTCATATCACTACTCGGTTTCAAATTAAGTTTTATTAAATAATTACCAGCTTTTAGTTTTGTTTCACCTAGTTACCTCAAAAAATTTAAGGGTTTTGACATCTAATTAAAACAAACTTTAATTTATGGACTTATATATATAATTATAAGTCGCAATAAACTATTTTAAGCATATCACAAATAAAATTGTAATAAAACAAACTAAAATTGAAATCAGAAATACAAGTTTTTTAGAACAAATAAGTAGAGTACCATTAGCATGCTGGGCTTTGTCTGTGAAGAAAAGAGGCTGCAGGCTTGACATAAGTAAACCCCTGAAAGAGGTCAGATGAGCCATTTGGGCTGGATGCAGGTGAATCCAGTAGGGGCATATCCGTCCAACGTTTATCAAAGTTAGCAATGCATTGATTTCCAGAAACTTCCGGACGAAAACTCGGCTGGATTTCACGTGCATCCAGTTTCTTCCAGTTTATTGGTTTGAACCATTTGTGATTCTTTATTTCATCACTTCCTGTTACCCCATTGCCTAGCCTCTTGCTTGGATCCTTTTGTAACAACTAAAAAAGAAAAAACAATTTTGTTATGTGGTCAAACATGGTCAAGATTCAATTTTTTTTTTTTAGAAAATAAATCCACTTACCCCTTTCAAAAGGGCGTGTGCTTCACTTGACAAAAATGCAGGGAGCTTCATCTTGTCTTTCACTATCTTTTTCTGTACTTTGTCCCTGTTTCCTCCATGAAACGGTGGCTGTTCAAGACTTAATTAAATTAGACTTGATAAGGGCAAAATGGTCATTTCACTAGGAAAATTTTTACCAATAAGAAAATCACATTTCACCTGTCCTGTGAGCATCTCAAACAACAAGATTCCAACACTCCACCAATCAGCAGCCTTGTCATGGCCTTTCCCAAGAATAATTTCAGGTGACATGTATTCTACTGTTCCACATAAAGAATTTGATCTTGCATTTTCATCAAACTCTTTTGCTAGCCCAAAATCCGTAAGCAAAGCCTAATAAATAAACTCACATTTTAATAAAAGAACTATGTGTGTGTGTGAGAGAGAAAACAAAAAAAAAAGTACATGTCCATCCACATCAAGTAGTATATTTTCAGGCTTAAGATCCCTATGCATTATCCCATTTGCATGAAGGTGAGAAACAGCTGAAACAATCTCTGCAGCATAAATACGAGCCAAATCCTCTCTGAAACAATCATAATCATAAATTCTTAATCGGTTTATTTTATTTTTAAAGTAACAAAACAAATAAATAAATAAAACTCACCGAAACAGTCCATGGTGATATAGCTGGAAAAAAAGATGTCCACCATTCACAAAGTCCAAAACGAGGTAAAGTCGATATTTTGTCTGAAGATTAAAAGAGTGAGCATAAACAGATAACAAAAAGGGTAGTTTTGGAATTTAGAAAAAAAGTACCTGGAAAGAGTAACGAAGCTGGACAATAAAGGGATGATCAATCTTTGTCAAGATATCTCTCTCTGCTTTCATATACTCAGCATGATTTTTCTCCACAATCTTATCTTTTCTCACAACTTTCATTGCATATATTTCCAAACTATCTCTCTTTCTCACTTGATACACTTTACCAAAAGCCCCTTGCCCCACAACTTTCATGACTTCAAAATCTTCAAGCCCTATGGTTTTCACCTTACAACCATTTTCTTCTTCTTCTTCTTCTTCAATCTCTTTATCTATCACATCACTGAAATCCTCCAATGATTCATCCGTTTCACATATGGTTAACTTCCTTAGATTTAGCAAGTGGCTTACACATGGCGTGGGGCCCACTAAAGAATGTGAACGGCTGTAAATGACCACAGGGTCATCACTTGGAATTTCAGAATTGCCAGCTGGCAGTGGGAGAGGACCAAATGTATCAGAAAAGTCCAATTCAAGAGTATCTGATGTTTCATTGGGAGGGTTTTTTGGGAATTGGAAATAGTTCTTGGAGGATTTGAATGGTTTGTTTTCAATTAAAGCAGTTAATTGAGAAGAAACCATTGTGGAAATTGGAAAACAGAAAGGAGTGTTTTGTTTGTATTAGTATTACAGACTATGGATGGAAAGATACTAAGATTCGAGCTGATGAAAGGCTTCTACCAATGGCTTTAATTAGAAGGAAGTTCAAGTAAACAATCGGATTTTTAAAGAAATTTGAGAGAATGCAAACCAAAGTAGAGTAAGTGGAGTTGTTCTTGTTTCCCGATTTACAGGAAACGATGGATGCAATGCTGTTTCTTGAATTCATGAAGATCTGGTCTAAATTCTGTTTACATGAAGAAACAACACACAAGTCAGAAATTCTAATTTTGTAAATATGCATCGTGATGGATTTTAGTTGTTATTGACTTATTTCAGTATGTTGTATTATCATATGATAAATTTATACAGGCAATAGTAATTCCAGTTTATGAGACTATACGCTCCTTCACACAAAACATGCAAGCCAAGCCTACCACCTAAAAGATTGATATGAACTTCGCAAAAGTCCAATTTTGACTTTAATGGTCAAATTGACAGTTTTGTCATAGCAATATTACTATGAATCTATTTCCATTTCCAACCTTGAAACTTCTAGTTCTTTTGTCCAACATATCGTATTTTAAAGTTAAAGCAAGTTCATATCAAGCGTTGACCTTAAATTTTTAAAAGATCCCCATAAGATCAGATGCGATATCAGATCTTTCAGGGGAAAAAAAGGCATAACCTAATTCAACAGGGGAAACCAAAATTCCAGATTCTTTAACAATTCACTTTCTGGATTTCATTTCAACAAATGATAAAAACATGAGATCGGAATTTTGCTGCGAATTTTGTGTAAAAATATAAAGTAATACGGATTAAAGAATGAATTCTACTAAAACAAACATGAAACTCGTAATGTAGCGAAATCCCAACATAACAACTAACAAAAACAGATGGAAGGAGAAAAATTCGGTACCTTTGAGGCGCTTCAAGGATGGTTTTGGTCTTTGGAGATGTGTTTTTGGGGGGTTGTTCTTGAGATCGGAAGATAAAAGCACGAAATTTTGGGCCGCCACTTTAAAATACGGAGGACAATTTCTGAGAATGTGGGCTTTACCACGTGTTGACTTTTTAGTGGTTGCTTGAATCCAATACGAAATCTTTTTGCCTTTTTCATCTAATGCCAAAAAAAAAAAAAAAAAAAAAAAGTTAATACTTCAAATTTTAAGTTAAGTGAATTTGTTATGCCACACTTGATTTTTTGTACTAATTTTAGGCTGTGTTAGGGGTTTTACACTTAATTTTGTAAATGTTTTAGTCTCTTATTGGTCTCTTTCTTAATTCTTATTATATTTGGTTGGTGATTTAGGTAAACCATGGTATTATATTAAATGAATGATGGTTGGTAATTTAGCTGTGGACATGGTACACTAATGAAGGAATGGTTAGAAGAATATGGAACATAAGATGTGTACCAAATACATCCCTAACATCTTTGATATTTTATTTTAGGAATCTTGAGTTGATATTAATGTGTTTAAGATTATTATTGTGACATCTCTATTTTTACGTTAAAATTAAAACTATTTTTATTTATGCTTATTTATTTTAGAGTATAAAAATTATTGCGGAATTTGTTCATAAAACATGATAATAGTATTATCAAATCATTTCCAAATAAAAGTATTTATTTTATAAAATCATGGGATGTCATTGTCAATAAATATGCATAATCATAAATCAGTCTTAATAGGCCTTACAATATTTTATTATACTAATGGTCTACAAACTCCTCAAATCACTCACCATCCATGTATATTCGTATCGCCATCTGTTATATAAAGAAACTGAGTGAGTCAGGTTTGGGAGTCTGGTACAATAATTAAATTCTTTAATTATATATTTCACATCAAATAATTTACTCAATTACTCATTCCCATTGTTATCACATACTGATCCTAAAATATTGATCTCAAAGCACTTATCCTAAGGATCATCATTAGTAACGGATAGACAATAATG
Source organism: Lactuca serriola (assembly GCF_051521515.1). NCBI lineage: Eukaryota > Viridiplantae > Streptophyta > Magnoliopsida > Asterales > Asteraceae > Lactuca > Lactuca serriola. Next base: position 307,883,373 of record NC_136412.1, on the reverse strand, counting down.
TTTAAGGGATTCTCTTAGCAATATATGTCAATAAGACAACCATGAGGGAATAGAGTACATTAAATGAACACATAGTTCATTAACATCTACATGTTGCGAGTATATCAGTGTTCCACTTGACTGTCTACAATAGTATGTGGTCGTCATCTATACTCTGTTAGATGAATGGTTCATCATCAATCAAGTCCTCTCATCATCATCTCATCTTTTCATCACCCGTCACTACCCAATATTATATATATTCAATTAAATCAAGTAAAAATCATATATTTCATCTAACACATATATCAAGAAATATAAATAATAAGCACATATAGCATTTAATCATCTAAGATCTTTTATATAAGATCTTTTATATTTATATGTAAGATGAAACTAACCATACACTCACTTGATATGACAAAGCTATTTCTTCTCAAATAGTTAATACGTTGCCCCCTTTGATATTTTATTATCTGAAATTTCTCTTTTCATAAATATGTTTTTATTTCTTCTAACTTTACTCTTTTTTTATTGAATAATGTCAAATAAACGAACGATATTTATACTACGAAAATAAAAACTTCCATTAAAAAGCGTAGTCACAAAGAATATTAACACATCACCCTTAAAAATTTGATATGAATTACTCCGTACTTTCAAGAAGATTAGTCATTCCAAAATAATGACATGTTATCCCAATATTACCACAAATTATATTTACTTCTGTTGTATATGAATCACCCAAATTTAATTATAGGCTCCATTCAAAGTATTTGGTTCATTAAAGCCATGTATTCTAATTTTTTTGTACGGGCAATTCTATCGTCCTGAAGGTTTCTTTTGTTTCCACCTTTATATTTCATAATAACTAGGAAAGAGACTCGTACATTGCACGGGTCAAACTTTTATTATCGATGTTAGGTGGGTCAGATATACGAAAATCCAACAATATGTTGTAGAGCAAAGAGGTGATTCGTGGAATTTATGACTTTCCATCTCACGAAATCATGTTTACTTTTCTTGTAACAAGCATGTATTATATTTGCTAATGAATCACATGGAGAGTGCATAATTAAAAAAAAAAAAAACAAAAAAAATATTTTTTTCTAAAATTTTTAATGTCTAAATAGAAAATTAAAGGGAATGATATGATCTAACAAACAAAGTCCATGCCGACCACATGAATAATGAGTCAATTTTATTTTACTTTGCTGCTTTACAAATGATCTTCTACCACTCTTTGCACCTTCAATATAATTATGGTCATACCAATAGTCAACGTTGATTGCATCCATCTGCAAACAACAGAGAACCATCAATATAACATATTTCATACGGACAACAGTAAACATTTGTACATTTTTTACAACAAGATTTTATAAAGTTTTTACAACTTAATAGATTTTGCTAGCAACAATTTTACCAGATTATGTCATTTTGACATAAATTTGTTCTCAAATGTTTTACACATTTAACTAATTAGGAGTTTGCTCATTTTATCACTGTATGCATTCACAAAGTTTTTCGGTTGGGTGTTGTGCATATAGTCTTGTATTGTAAGATTAGCTCATTGTAAGAAAACGCATTATACTTCCATTTTTTTATTAAGATATTCTACTTTGATTTAAAAAAATACACAATTATAGCAAGGAAAAATGCTTAGTATTTGAATAACATTGTATAATTTTGTAGATTTTTCAAAGTACAATGTTGTAATAAGAGAATGAAAGTATCATGTTGTAATAAACAATTATATGAAAGTAAGAAACAATGAACATAAATTTGTCATACCTATTCCTCCTTTTTCTTTTCTAGCTTTTCAAATGTTGTCCTATCAGAGACCAAAAAATAAAATAAGGCACTTGATGATCATATACAACCAACCCAACTTGTTTTCATTGTTCAAAATGGCAATTAGGGAAACATCACTTATCTTTACAAACAAATTTGATGAATGATTCTTACCTTTGACCACTTGGTTAATTGAACCAAGTTGATACCTCTATTCAACAAAACACCATTTCACTTTTTATTTTCAATTTATGCAACGAAGTTTTATTCTTTCACAAATTTATGCAATAATATTTCCATTTTTTACCAAAATATATAACAAAACAAAGAAAAAAGGATCATACTTGCTTCTGAAAGCTTTAAGAGTATTTATAGAATACCTGCAACATCTATAAAATCATAAGATTTTTCCCAATGTCATTACAAATAGCAAGCTTTATTGTTGCTGACCAATCATTGATTCTAGTTGGGATTCACATCGAAAACGAACTCATCTTTTTACCAAGATCATAAAAATAAAATCAAACATTAAAATAAGATGAATATAATTTTATAGAAACAAAAATTCCAATGGACCTGGAATGGTCAACAAAAGGTTTGACCATGTTTACTTTCTTTACTTCTTTTCTTTAGTAATATAAATGTGGACAGAAATTAAAAAATTCACATAAGCACCTACCGAATTAGTATAATATACGAACTAGATTATAACCCGCGTTAAACGCGGAAGAACGTATAAAAAAATCATATAAAGTTATAAAAAGTCGACACAATAAAAAAAATGATAAAGTAACCTAAAAAAATTAATATCATTAAACAAAATAAAACATGAGTTGAAGATTAAAATATATTTCTACTTGGCACAGTCATTATCTCAAAATCTAATTGAAATGAAAATACTTCTTGAGAAACGATGTGCCGGAACAACATACTTAATATTATTTCCTTTAGACAATAAGATGTAAACCACATATGATGGATGAGTGATCTTGTGCATCATTACTTTTATTGCTTGAAGTGTAATCCATTATTGATTTGATAAATTGAAGTGATTTGATAAGTCGAACTGACAATTAGTAAGCAAAACATCATGTAATAGCTGTCTTTCAATGTGTGTCAAGTAAAAAAATTGATATTGTATACACAAAAAGAATAAAATCACTAACCTTGTGTATTTCTCGGTATCTTGATTCCGATATTAGAGAGCTTTGATGTTCACAGTGAATAACAGTAATCGTTAAGGAAGTCATATACAATATATACAGCAGAAGTTTAAAGACAATTTTGGAAATTATTACCCGTATATTATAGATGTCAACAAAATTGTTTCTATACTTAATTTCAAAGGATGCATAAATAGATTATATATTATTTACTATTAAATCAACCTAAAAGTATAATAAGATCATACCAAAATATTTTAAAATCATATCAAAATTAATCTGATTCTTATAACATAATATTTAAAAAAATCATAATCATCTCTAATATATAAAAATGATATTTTCGTAATTAGTATCAAATCCAAAGATAATTAACTTCGATGTTGTTAAAATTAATTAAAATTAAAATTTAATATACATCTAAAAAATTATACCAAAAATATTCAACATCATACCAAAATTAATAAAGATTTTATAATATTTTCATTAAAATAAAAAAAATGATATCATACCATATTTAGATAGAATCTTAACATATCTTTCAAATTATAATTAAATAATATCGATAAAATAAAAGTTATATCATTTAAAAATTCGTTTTTCTAAATGGTAATAAAATTTTAAAATAACCAATAGATTAAACGTAATTTCATATTTAGTTATAACTAATTGTAATAACTAAGTTTACACCAAAATTCTAATTTGACACTATGTTTATTTTTATCTCAAATTTGACACTGCGTTTTTCAATTTTTTTACAATTCTGACCACTTGACCGTTCAATCCGATTGGCTGCTGACGTGGCATGATAACGTGACAAGTTGACATGACATGTCAAAATTGAATTTACTTCCCACAAAAGACACTAATTTATTGTTTTTTTTTTTGAATTTTTGACACTAAATGTTTTTTTTTTCCAGTTTTGACACTCTGCATTTTTGTTCCAAATCGAACATCATTTTATCCAATTTTATTCAATGTTGACCATTTTCCATTTGAAATCATATAAATATATTTTTATTACATTTTAAACCATATAAATATATATTTTTTGTTTAAAACCCACATTTTTATTTAAATAAAAGTTTTTTTCTATTATTATTTTTACATTCAAAGCATAATGTTATGCATAAATATGCATTACTTATATCATGAGAACCAAACTAACCATAAGCTTCGAATAAAATGCAAAAATTTCATAGGTTGCAAACCTGACATCTGGGCCTTGATCGAATAGCCAAATAGCTAAAAATGTCTCTAATCATATTTTTATAATTTTAGATTAAAACCTTTTGCTATTTCAGATTAACAAAAATAATTCCTTGAATATTGAATCTCGCACAAACCAAAAAATAAAACTTTTTGTTTTTATAAAGACGTATACACAAATAGCATAGTACTTTGCTATAAATAAATAAAATGAAAAAAAAAACTATAAACCATACACTTGCACCAAAAGCCAAGAAAATTATCAAATTTTCACAAAGGAATCTGAAACTAACCAAATCAGTCAGCAAAAATGACCTAAAACAAAGGATTAATGTGTGTTATTGTATAAACATTAACGAAAATGTCCCTATACTGTTTCCTAATAGATCGATATACTCCATCATAATCAGTTTATGTCATAATTCTATTGCAAATCGAATGACAAGAAACAAATAAATGTTCCTAATTCTCAATAAATAATAAGGAATAAGAGCTGATTAACGATTTTCAATAAATAATTAGAAAATAGGAGGTGTGATTTTATATTAAATTCAAATAATTGTCAAAAATAGATGAATTAGATGCATATTTAATGAGATTTGATTAAATGATGGTTTTGAACATTATAAGGGTCAACGATTTTAAATGATTTAAAGAGATTATTTCCTTAATAAACATTTTAATCATAAATGTCGGAATCCAAAAAAAATAATTATTTCCTTAATCAACACTTGAAAGGATTTAAAAAAATCCTATTAACATTGATGACATCATCAAATTGATCTAAGGGTGGAAAACTATAAGGAAAAGCTAATCAACGGACCTGATTTTTGAAGATGATGTAATCAGGTTTCTCTTTTAATATATATAGAGATTCAACGTATTACCAAATATATAATAAATGTTATTTTACAACCTATCCAAATTTATAATTGATGGATTCGTATTTACGATAACATCAACTCTCGTTTACATTGTTTTGGCTAACAAGTCACCAATCTTCGTTTCATATTTTACGACACATGTCCGACATGTGTCAGGTTGAACGCAAAATTTTGAAAAATCATAACTTCCTTATACAAACTCATATTTAGGTGTTCTTTATATCCACAGGCTCGTGATCACGATTAGTACGACTTTTGTTTATATTATTTATCCTAAATATTCTTTTATTTTTAACGTTTATTTTAGCCATATTTAATAAATTTTACACAAATGTTATATAAACATAATATTTAGGTGTTCTTTATATCCACAGGCTCGTGATTACGATTACTACGACTTTCGTTTATATTATTTATCCTAGATAATCTTTTATTGTTAACGTTTCTTTTAGCTATATTTAGGTTACAATCGTTTATATATATTATGTGCATGAAGATTGGACAAATATTATATTACCACTGATGCGAACCATTTTTTTTCTTGACAAAAAGGATCAGTGTTCCCCACGGCGAACTACTCGTCCGAATAAACTCCTTTCCTAACACCTTTTGAAGCTGAGAGGATAACTCTTGCATCTCAGGTGGCACAAGACAATATGGTGCCTTGGCAATCAGCGATGTACCAGGGATCAGGTCGATCGGAAACTCCCCCTGCCTCTTGGGAGGCACACCCGACAACTCATCCGGAAAAACATTAGGGAAATAAAGCACAATAGGAACATCAGAAATGGAAATCGATCTCTTTTCATCAACCTGAGTATCCACCAAATATGTCAGATAAACCATACACCCATGTTGTAAACATTGTCTTGCCCTGGTGACAAAACAGAAACTCGACCTTGACCTAGTACCCTCACTATAAATGGTAAGCACTCCCCCATTAGGATCTCGAACCGTCACCAATTGCCGCTCACAGTCAATCAGAGCCCCAAACCGGCTCAACCAATCCATACCCACGATAACGCAGACATCTCCCATCTCAATAGGGATAAGGTCTACCAGATACCCAACACCAAAAATCTCCAGTACACAGCCCTGATAAATGTCAGTAACGGAGACCGCATGCTCACCAGTTATAGAAATCCTTAGTGGCCTACTCAGGGCCTCATGTACAATGCTAAATCACGACAAAAGGATGATGACACAAAGATCGACTCCCATCCGAGTCAAACAAAACTAGAGTAGGTACATAATTCACAAGGAAATTACCTAACAGTAGCAATATCATAAGCAACACAGAACAAATAAACAAAAATAATAAAGAAACACATATCAAACATGACATCCGGTGTCGATTGGGCCTCCTTTGTTTTCAGCTGGAATGCTCTCCCTCGAGCCCTTGGAGCCTCGGCCTTCCCCTTCTAGCCATCAGTAATATGTAAAAGTAGTAGGAGTAGGAGCCTAGACCATCCTCAATGCAACCTGAGGACACTCAGAACTGATATGACTCGTCTGGTTGCAATTGAAGCAAACCCAAAATCCTTTGGGTCAATCCTTCGCTATATGCCCCTCCTTGCCACACATGTATCAAATAGTCCCTGACCGACAGGGTGCCTCATAACCCTTTGACATACTTGCTGCAAGTGCGGCCCTTCTGGCCTCCAACTCTCGAATCAGTGGGCTTGAACCGCTTAGTCGTCGACTGTGACTAAACTAGCCTCCTCTCTCTCCCTTGATCCTCTCTCCTGGGTCACTAGCTCGATCTTCCTCCTCCTAGCATTGGTCTGCAACTCAGCCAATGTTCGATATTAAGTGTTCGTTATGAACTCATGGATATATTTCCTTAGGATACTTATATACCGACTCACATGTGCCTGCTCCGAAGACACATGTTCAGGGAAAAACAGGGCCCTCCATGGAACAACCTGGTGATCTCACTCATCGTCTCTGTCTTCTGCTTGAGAGACAGGAACTCCTAGGCCAACCACTATCTCTCAACAAATGGTACAAACTCATCTCAGTAAACCTCTCCCACATCATTGCAGAACGTTCCGCAGGAAAATAGTCAACCGTCACAAACATCCACCAGTCCTTCGCTCCCAAGCGAAATAGGTTTAGCGCAAAGCAAACCTTCAGATTCTTCGTATAGGAGCAAGTGTAAAAGCAACCCTCAACATCAGAAACCTATCTCATCGCAGAAATCAGATCCTTGTTCCCGTCAAAATTTGGTGGAGTCATATTGTTGAACTCCCAGTACCACACCGAATTACCCCCCTAGTCTCGCAGTAGCAACGGTTATGGTGGATGCTGCATTAGCAGCCTTAGTGAAGGTAGCATAGCGCTCGTCAAAAGTCTTAATCGGCATGGTCTTAATAGACCTGAACATCTCTGGTATGGCCTCTCTGATTGCCATGGTCACCTTGGTAGGAATGATCCTACGGATCTCATCATCACTGGTACTCGACCTCTTGGGGTCGCTAGTGCCTGAACCTCAGGTAACCACCATACTGAAACACACAAGAATATTATCAAAAACATGCTAAAGCGCATACACAAACACTTACACACTCCTACAAGTTCCTTAGTACCCTAAGATTCATTCTTGAGTCGCATACGAATCTGATGCTTTTAGTAGTACAGGTCTAATACTAGCTTCCACACCAATCTTTATTTGCCTCAAGTCTTCCTCACAAGACCCTAAGTCACAAGAACTCTATTCATCAAGGGTATCTCTAGACTCACCCCACAGGCATTCTAAGGCTATAAAATCCTAACTATGTACAATTATGCAACATATACTAAGAAAATAGCAATGATAGGTTCATTCTTATAAAAGAAACCTCTTAGGCTAAAGGCATCACCACCATACTAAAACACACAATAAAACTATCAGAAACAGGCTAAAGTACATACACAAACACTTACACACTCCTACAAGTTCGTCAGTACCCTAAGATTCCTTCTTGAGTCGCGTACGGATCTGGTCTTTCAGTAGTACGTGCTTAATACTACCTTCCACACTAATTCGTATTTGCCTTAAGTCGTCCTCTCAAGACCCTAAGTCACAAGAACTCTATTCATCAGAGTATCTCTACACTCACCCTACATGTTCCTCAGAACTACTACTAAACATCTAGGCACTCATCCTAGACTACTCCCCAACACCACTCCGCCTCCCAAAGATCTCTATTAACCATGACATTTGCTTTGTGCATGCCAATCGTACACAATACATGACTCGATAGGCAGTCGAATAAATGATTCTACCTTAAGTCCACAACCAAACAAAGAACAGGAAGAAAGGCTAAATCAGGCATTCTAAGGCTATAAAATCCTAACTATGTACATTTATGCAACATACACTAAGCAAATAACAATGATAGGTTGAATCTTATAAAAGAAACCTCCTAGGCTAAAGGCATCACAAATCAGACAACCCTAACACACTCTTCCTAAAGGATCCTTAGCCTATCATCTAGCATGCAGTTATATCAGCTCATAAGATAACAACTCAACACTACACATAGAATAAATAGAGATATTTGGTAAACTACATCTCGAGCTCTAGCTGATTGTACACACTACTTCATCCGGGTCTCTCCTTTGAAATTCTTTGTTTCTTTTTGAAAAGTTTGATGAAAATCCTTAGATCCTTAGTTTGAGTTTAGAATCCCCCAAGAGTTCATCCAAATCACTCAAACCATGGCTCTGATACTAATTTGTAACATCCAAATTTACAAACCAAATTTTCCATTTTTAATTTCATATAAAAATATTTTTCATAAAAACCATCTCAATGAAATCACGATGTCAAATACAGATCATCATCCAAAATATCAAAGTGTCCCAAAATATCTGAAATCATAAACTGCAGGCGAATGGAGACTACTTGAAGTCTCATTGGGCAATAGCATGCCCGATGGGTTATCAGCAACCCTGGAGACTACCCGAAGTCTTAACACATATAGTAACACATGTCATAGTAATAACACATAGACCTAGTTGGTCATCACGAATATAAGTATATTCTACCACATATGTAAGAATAATGAGGAAACTCACCTTGCATAGATGACTGATAGAACTCACACCCAAACTGTCGGAACTAGACTCCGTCTAATAATTACACCAATTAACCATAATTAATAATTAAGGTAAATTTCCATACTCCACTAATCCCAAGACAAGTCTAATACACATTTAGGACAGAAGACCCTTTTTTGCCCCTTCAAATCCATCACGAATCCACCTAAGGCATAATGGTCATAAAGTCAACAAAAGTCAACATGGGACCGTATGCGGGGAGTACCCAGCTCTACGTTGGACGTAGAGCACAGGGAAGGAAAGGACTAGCTCGAAACTCGCTACACTGGGCGTATCCATGATTACGCTCGACGTACGCGGCTGATCCCAAAACTCCATTTTTAAGGTCTTAATCATTAATACATTTACTCCAACTTCATATCTGACACTAAAAAGACATCTTAATCCATAAAATCTCTGACTTTATACCTTTGCATGGATAAAGAGAGCTTAATCCCAAAACCCTAACTTCTAGCATCATCAAAAACTCCATAACACATGCATGGAAGAAAAGGAAGGACCAAGCTAACATTTTTATGACTCTAAGCACCCTAAAACGTTTGAAAGGACAACTCATATACTCTGGAGTATTCCATACTCACAAAGATCAAGGTTTTGGGAGAAAATGAACATAAATCTAAGCCTAAACAAGATCTAACAAAACAAGCTCCAAGGTATGAACTTTATACCTTCAAAAGATGAACAAGGAGATGTAGATTCTGGATCCAAAAGCTTGAATGCAACACCACCTTTTGGATGATCTTCCTTCATTACCAAGAATACTCAAAAATCACCCACAAGCTTCAAATCTCACTCACAAAGGCTAGGGTTTCGATATTAGAGTTTAGAGGGATGGAGGCTGGTCATAAGGATGTCCAAGGGGTATTATGATGTTTAAATAGGGGTCACAACCCTAAATTTTAGGTTTAAAGAGCTGCACGAGTACACCCGATGTGACATCCCAAAATTTTCAACAAATTTAAACTTTTCAAAACAACTCATTTACAAATAAAAGTGTTTGCAAAACCATTGTTTCCAAAACATGATTTAAATCAAAGTCTCCTAAGATCCAATTAGTAGTAAAACCAAGGATGTGTACGGTCACGCCTTCACTTTGCCACATTCCTCTGAAGTACGTGAAACCATAAACAAAAACTGTAAGCATGAAGCTTAGTGAGTTTCGTCAAAGTACCAGCACACGAACATATAACATATACAAATAACAACATGTATTGGGTCCACAACTAAAAGACTAGATTACCCTTGAGCCCACAGTATGAGTCTGGCTTGCCTATCGGCCCCACAACTTATATTTGGATTGCTCCTGAGACCACATCATAAGTTTGGATTGCCCTTAGGGCCCACAGCTTATGCCTGGCTTGCTCCCTAGTCCAATCAGTCATCAGACTAGAATATAATGTTCAGCTCGCATTACGAGTCTGGCATACCAACTGGTCCTCAAATCGTATATGGAATGCTATTGAGCCCTCAATATGAGCCTGGCATGCCCTACGTGGCCCTTATCTCATATTTGGAATGCTCCAATACCCTTAAGCCCTCGGTACGAGTCTGGCATATCGTAAGGTCCTCATCGCATATCTGGAATGCACCTGAGCCCTCGGTATGAGTCTGGTATACCCTACCCGACCCTCAGCTCAAATCTGGAATGCTCCACGATTTGTTGGCTACCCCACAAAGTACTACAACCTCAACCCGATACAATATGTCAACAAATTACAAACATATAAACAAATAATCATGTAGCCAAAATCATAGGCAGTCTTACAGATCTACCAGACTAGCATATCGACAATTAGAATATAATCATACAGATCTATTCCATACTCAACATATCAGTGTATATCAGGATATCAATCCAATAGGCCAGCCTTGGTACATTCGACCCGTAAGTACAGTTAGGAAAACTCAACTCTCGATCTGATCAATAGATGATGAGGTCCCGATTCCGAATCTTAGCTTTAACTGCCACCTATCCAACCAAAATACCAATTCTAAATCACCATCCAAAAGACCTATTTCTCAACACCAACCAAAATACCCAAAATACCCCTGGGTCAAAACTTGGTTAAAGTTAAAGTCAAAGTCAAACTAATAAAAATCCAAAAGTCAACTAAGCCAACTGTGACATCCCTATTTTCACGGCTAGAAAAGACCGATTTGTTTATGCTTTATTTTGAAAATTAGAGTAACCTTTTAAAGAAAAGTGTTTCGGAATTTGTTCCCAGAAAAAACATGATAAATACGTTATCAAAGCATTTCCGAAGAAATGTATTTTATTCATTTTAAAACATTGGGATATCATCGTCAATACAGAAACATAAGCATAAACAGGTCTTACATTTGTTATCACTAGTGATTTATATCTCATTAATCTCTTAGTGTAATGTAACTTCATATCGACACCTGTGATACAAATAAACTGAGTGGGTCAGGTTGGTAAAACTGGTGAGTACTTAGGGTTTTCAAACCACAATAATATAATTATTATGTTTAAACATCAAACAATCAACCCAATTACCCATTCCCATTATATTCTTTACTCTTAAGGATCTACACTAAGAATCGGCTATTGGTGGTTGTCGAGGCCAACAAAATAAATGCCCTAAATATTACACATTAAAATAGTGTATAATGGTAAAGGGATCGTATCCATAGAGATTGGTTCAATTTAAATCTCTATGTAAATCTTTGTAAAATACTTGCAAAACAAAATTTAAAAGTAAAATGGGGGGGGGGGTTAATTCTTTTTGATTGTTTGACAAAATTAAAACTAGCTAGAATGAAAATATGACAAGTAAACAAGTAAAAGATTGGATTAAATTCAATGAAGTAAAATTGGTTGATTTTTGGGTACACCTCATGGATGATATGATTGACTTATCATTAGACTTAATGGAATGACACTTATGAATTGGTTTGACTTGGCTATAGCAATTCATAAGCATAAATTGCCTCAACTCTTCTTAGAAATTAAAATGGCTAGAAGAGCTCTTAACACATTTCCTTAATTGAAGTCACAAAATCAATGAAGCATAAAATCTTGTGAAAATCAATTAGCTTTAAGTTATAAGAGTCACCAAGTCCAAAAGATAATCAAAGGCTTACATTATCATTATGGAGGAAACATATCCATGGTCTAAATGAAATGAAAACAAACATATAAACCATTTGTTGCTTACTAATTTGAAGGCCCATTACTTAACCAAGAAATTAGTCAACAAAAACATGCATTCATTCATCCAAGCTCATGATCAAAGATAAATAAACACAACAAGATGTTTAACTAGAAAACATTTCCATAAACTTCAAACACAAGATAATAATAAGTCTTCAAAGCAACTAATCATCCATGGGTTAAACCCTAATCAATCAAATGAAAGTTTAGCCAAGCATGGCCAAAGTAAAAGAAAAGCAATATAGTTTAGTGGTACCAAACATTGTCTTAGATGCAAGATGGAAAGAAATTACACTATTCTTCCAAAAATTCTTCAAATCTTCCAAAGCTTTCTTGAGAGAGAATGGTATATGTTCTTCAAGTCATAGCCTCCAATAATGCCTCCAATCTCCAGCAAAAGGGAGCTGATTTCTGGATTAAAAAAGGTGCCAAAATCCACCCACCAAATTTCCACAAATAGAGTCAACAAGTCAAAACCCAGAATCAACTTAGCACAATTCACGCGGACCGCGTATGGGTCCACGCGGACCGTGTGGGTCATGCTGAATGTGGGACTTGGGCCATTTAACATGCAATCTAGCCCAATCTTCAATTCTTCAACTTCAACCCACATGAATAACTCTTTAGAACCCATTTGTATTATTCCAAAGCCTTTTAATGATTGATCCAATACTCCTCATTTTTTTTGTAGCTCGATTCTGCGTTGCCTCATCATCATCCTTGCTCACAAATTAAGTTCAAATTGATTTCTTCTTTATGCAAGCACCAAGCCCAATCGCACCACTCCAAATCCACAAGCAAACCGCAAGCCTCCATAAGTCCCGCACCCTCTAAGCCACCAATAACAAAAAGTCTTCGATAAATCCTGCAAATAAGCTCAAAAGACTGGAAAGCACCCGGTAAAGGAGAAAAATAACAGAAAGAGAAAACATGCATGAAGATTAACTAAAATGAGATGGTTTTAACTAAAAATAAACCACGGAAAGAAGTAATAAAATGAAGCTATCAGCTATTCCTCGTTCAGTCGTTCCTAAGGATTATCCTAAAGAATAGGCACGAAGTCCATCGTCGCCAAGGTTTATACAATAGGCACTAAGTCCATAGTCGCCATGGTTTATACAATTGGCACTAAGTCCATAGTCATCAATGTTTACTTATATCCTCTTTCATCTCTCCTCATTCATCTACCCATGTTTTACCCAACATATTTGTATATATAAAATACATATACAGTTTAAATCACTTAAAACATGTATAAAATTATTCATCCAACATAAATCCAACATATCTATGTGTAAGATGAAAGTAACTATTAGCCCTGTTGAAAATACCCGATACCCGAATTACCCGCCTGATTTTTTCGGGTATCGGGTAAATCGGGTATCGGGTAAATTTTTCTGGGTAATCGGGTTACCCGATTTTTTTTCGGGTCGGGTAAAGGGTACATTTTTTGGGTTTCGGGTATACCCGAATTACCCAAATTATTTTAAAATTTTCTTTTTTTTGTAGGGCTTGTACTATATAGCAGGTATTTGATCACGCTTAAACTAACTATCATTATTGTAAAACATAAATATATTTTTTATGACAATACGACACTAACAATATTAAAAGTAATTTTATATATCATCACGTTCTTTAAAACTTAACTGTTTTCTAGATTATAGTTTTTATTGCAACTAACAAACTCATTATCTTGACGAAACTTCAGAACATGACAAAACTTATGGCTACATTTAGCTTAAACATTTTAAACTTTTAAATTAAGATCTTTAGGTATTTGTTTTTTTAACATCTTATTAGATTAGATTAAGTTGTTAAAAAATTACTTGATATCTCATGTATTATTGACTAAAAAATCTCAATGTTCAAACAAGACTAATAAAGCACGACGTATTTATTTTATTAAATTTATTTTCAGGTGAAATTCAAAAAAAAATTATATATTTCGAGTAATACCCGAATTCCCCAAACCCGACCCGATACCTGAATTACCCAAACCCGAATTACCCGAAATTAGTTTGGGTAGGGTAACAGGTAATTTTTCTAACATGAAAAACTCGAATTACCTGAAACCCGAAAAAATTACCCGTTCAACACCCCTAGTAACTATGCACTCACTTGTTAAAGTGATGATTTCAAACTCGGACAACACTTCGCTTCTTAACAATATAGTTTCTTTCGACGAAACCTAGTATTATTACCACTATATTTTAGTCTAATATTTACTGTGACTAATTATTAGTCTTAGCATTATTATTATATAAGCATTTAAACAATATTTTCCAACCACTATGTACAGACAGGGGCCAGACATAAAACACCGAAGGGCAGGACTATTTTGGCATATAACACTTCTAAAATCCAACAACTCTATGCAGCCATTTAAACCAGATTATCCGTACCGCAAGTAGTTAAAAAGATATTATAACGACACTTATATAAGTCATAATAATAGCCTAAATATTTATTACAAGTTCATAATAACAATATTAATTTTAAATATAAGCTATATTTAAAATAGGGTAAGCATAACTTACTTACAATGGGGTTTTTGCTAGGAGTCGGGCTCTGCAGAGGCAGAACTTCGTCCCTGAATCTTTCTAAGAAAGATTCTTGCAGCGCTCACCTTACTATACTAAAAACTACAGAAAGATAAGTCGAATTATGAGGGACCAAAATTCTAGGGGGATAAGAAGAGAAAGACTCTTGAATCAAGAGAATGGTGCAAGAAATATGAGAGCCTAAAGGCTCTTATTTATAGTAATTAAAATTTCAAAAACCACCATCTATATTTACTTAAATGACTAAACACCCACTTATAATACTATTTTAAATAGATTTAATGATATTTGTACTAAACTAATGTCGAAAGTACTCAACATTAGTATTATAATGACCGCATCGTCGATACCTTTCTAATGATATATACATATGTATATATATATATATATATATATATATATATATATATATATGTAGACGTATATATGATTTACGCTTTATTTTAATACGTAAATGTGCTATTAAAAATTATAAATCGTTCATACGAACTCCATTTGAAGTTCTTTATATCCAAGCGTTGGTATTTACGAGTACTACAACTTTCATTTAGACACCGTCAGCTAATTCTCATTCTATCTCAGATTTACAAAACTGTATCAAATTTATCGCGCTCGAAGAGTAGGGACCAAGTTTCGTCCATATCTTTAACATACGAGCTCTATTCTCAACGTTATTTATATCCACGCTATTCATACCACGCATTGGTATTTATGAGTACTACAAATTTCATTTAGACTCATTCGGCTAATTCTCATTCTATATCGAATTTACAAATCTGTATCAAATTCGTCGCGCTCAAAGAGTAGGGATTAAGTTTCGTCCATATCTTTCGCATACGAGCTCCGTTTTCGACTATCTTTTTATCGTTGAACTCCTATTAACAATATCTTCATTTCTAGTTTAGACTATTTTGGTTAAAAATCGACCGATCTAAAATTCAAATTTCAGGTTGTGCACTGCTATGCAAAATCTTAGAAAAATCATAACTTCCTCATACGAAGTCAGATTTGGACGTTCTTTTTATGCACACTCTCGGTTTAACATATACTACGACTTTCATTTAGATTGCTAAGGCAAGAAAGTATTTTATCGTAAATTCACTTTTTATGATTCCCGGTGTCGTGCCGGTTTTGCCGTAAAACTACGACGAGTCATAACTTCTTCGTTATAACTCGGATTTCGGCGTTCTTTATATGTACGGAACCCTTGTGACATATACTATAACTTGGTTAA
Organism: Lactuca serriola; assembly: GCF_051521515.1. Lineage (NCBI taxonomy): Eukaryota > Viridiplantae > Streptophyta > Magnoliopsida > Asterales > Asteraceae > Lactuca > Lactuca serriola. Next base: position 307,867,267 of record NC_136412.1, on the reverse strand, counting down.
GATTATTTATTCTAAATAAAATTCTATTAAAAAGTCATTTTTGACGCTTATTGTCTGTAACACCCAAAAATACGAGCCAAAAATTTCATTTTTGAAAGCATATATTTAGCAAAACATTCGAATAAAACGTTTACTGGTCATAACATTTTATAAAGATATCGCATGTCTGGAAAAACATTTCAGTAACATAAAAATGTCATAGTACAAATCCCCAAGAAGGTCTCATGATGCGGAATATGAAACATGTGTGTGATGGGCTGCTACCGCGCCAGCTCCTTCCCCTTCGAAGAAGAGGTACTTGAAACCAAAACTGAAAATTGTAAGCACGAAGCTTAGTGAGTTCCCCCATTATACCACATATCATATAATCGCATATCATACATATTGTCGGGCATTTCTGGGGTGCCCGACCTACCCAGTACGGCCATTCTGGGGGGCCGACCTACCCGTGTCAAGCCATTCTGGGGTGCTGACTACCCATGTCACGCCGTTCTGGAGTGCTGACTACCCTTCAGTCCTAACGACCGAACCTCGGGGACTATTTCACCCCCTACTACTACTATCACATATATCATAACATAACATATTATCAGACATATCTGGGGTGCCTGAACTACCCTTCGGTCCTAACGACCGAACTCGGGGACTAGTCCCCTCCTACTACCTCTATCGCATATAACGTAAAAAGCCAGCATGCAAACATATCATCATATACTGTCAGACGTATCTGCGGTGTTTGATTACCCTTCAGTCCTAACAACCGAACTCTATAACTATCACATGTAACATATCATGCTAGCATATAACATATCAGGTAGTAGCAAACCTAGATGATATCACAAAGACAATCATCTATCATACATTTCCTATTGGAGGGCTGGCATTGTGGCCTTATACCCACCGCTACTGGAAGGTAACTCACCTCGAAGTAGCTGCTGATCTGTGTGGGAAAGGTCTGTCTATTGCTGCTGCTGCTGCTTCGGAAATCCTCTGACTGTAATTCCCACCAAACGCTTAATCAATTACTGCTAACCGCCCTCGGGGTAAATTGTCCATGTACCCATAACAAGTCATGAATCAAGTCACAGTCAACTGGCAGTTGACCAGACTCGCCGAGTTGGCTAGCCAACTCGTCGAGTCCCTTTCCTTTAGTCTGACCATAATTCCGTCTCCACTTGTCGAGTTAAGCGTAGACTCAATGAGTCTTCCTTCTATACCCAAGGCCAATAGTCCTTCATCCTACTCGCCGAGTTGTATGAACAACTCGCCGAGTTCATCTTCATCCAAAGAACACTCTAAGCTGTGACTCGCCGAGTTGTATGAACAACTCGCCGAGTTGTTCTTGAGACAAGGAGATTGCCGTGAACTTGCCGAGTCGTTGCAATGACTCGTCGAGTGACTTCATGAGTGAGTCTGGCTTCCAACCCACTGAGTCATACCCTATGACTCACCACTCCAACTCGCAACACAAAAAGGGTAACAACCCGGGGACTCGCGACCCGACTCGCCGAGTCTACCTCATGCAAAAACTATACACGTGATTTTGCTTGAATCCAGTCCATACCATTCATAGATCTGGGTTCCTAGGGCCTGGTTTACACGTAAAGTTTCCAACTTTACGTGTAGATAATCACCAATGAAGGTTTTAGGGCTCAAAGTGCACCAAAAGGGGTAGATCTAGGACTTTCATGCAATATGACTCCATAAAGGCAGTAGATCCAAGCTCCAGGGACTAAATCATGCCTAGATCTAAAGGATAACAACTTATTACAACCCACCAAGCACAAACAAGCTTGAAGAATGGCTCAAAAAGGACATTCATGAAGCTATTAGGGACTACAAGCTTGAAAACAGAGGGGAAACGAGCTATACCTCAAGGAAAACGTTGAGATGTCACAAAAATGCTTGGCCTCCTTCTCTTCTTCTTGATCTACTCCTCTTTCTCCTCAAAAACTTCAAGAACACACCCAAAAGACTTCAATCTCACAAGGAAAAGGGCAAAGACGATGTTGGGAGCTCCGAGGGTGAATGGGGGCGAGGTTGGGGCGGAAATGAGTGTTTAAATAGGGTGCAAACCCTTGAAATTTAGGGTTTCAACAGACAGCGGTGACTCGCCGAGTCCAGAATATGGACTCGCCGAGTCGCCAACTTAAACATGCCCCTAGACCGCGTCCCTACTCGGCGAGTCGGACCTACAACTCGCCGAGTCCAAGGCTAAAATGACAATTACTAGGATAAATTTTACGTACCAGGAACCAGGTGCTACAAATCTCCCCCACTTATTTTAGACTTCGTCCTCGAAGTCTGCCGCTCGATCCTGAAACAGCTCGGGGTAATGCTTCATCATTTCTTCCACCGGCTCCCAAGTCCATTCCGAACCCTTGCGGTGCTGCCATTGCACTTTCACTAGCTCCACCCTCTTGTTCCTTAGATCCTTTGACTTCCGGTCGAGAATTGCGATTGGGCGCTCAATGTAATTTAGGCTGTCATCAACCTGTATATCCTCTACTGGCACCACCGCTGAATCATCCACGAGACACTTCCGCAGCTAGGAGACATGGAAGGTGCTGTGGATCTGGCTGAGCTCGGCTGGCAAATCTAGCCTATATGCCACCCTGCCCACCCAGGCTACAACCCTAAACGGCCCAATGAATCTCGGGCCCAACTTGCCCTGCTTCCTGAATCGAATGACGCCTTTCCAAGGCGACACCTTCAGGAGAACCATATCCCCGACCTGGAACTCCAGGTCTGATCGACGCTTGTCGGCGTAACTTTTCTACCGACTCTGCGTAGTCTGAAGCCTGCTCTGAACCTGCTGGATTCTCTCGGTCATCTTGAGCACCACCTCGGTGCTCCCCATGACCCTTTGGCCAACTTCACCCCAGCATATCGGGGTCCTGCACCTTCGACCGTACAACATCTCGAATGGGGGACGATCAATACTCGCGTGATAGCTGTTGTAGTACGAGAACTCAGCCAAAGGAAGATAGGTATCCCAGCTACCACCGAAATCTAACACGCACGCCCGCAACATATCCTCCAAAGTCTGGATGGTCCGCTCACTCTGACCATCCGTCTGCGGGTGAAAAGCGGTGCTAGAATGCAGACGAGTGCCCAACTCATCATGAAACCTCTTCCAAAACCTGGAAGTGAACCGCACATCTCGATCTGATATCAATGACACTGGCACCCCGTGCCGCGCCACTATCTCCCTGATATAGATATCGGCCAACTTTTCGGCCGAGATACTCTCCGGAATTGGAATAAAATAGGTGCTCTTGGTCAACTGATCCACAATGACCCAAATCGAATCTACTCCTCGCGTCGTTCGTGGAAGCTTCGTGATAAAATCCATCGTAATATCCTCCCATTTCCATAACGGGATATCCAACGGCTGCATCTTGCCGTGCAGTCTCTGATGCTCGGCCTTGACCTAACTGTAGGTCAAACACCGCTCGACGTACCACGCCACATCCCGCTTCATGCAGGGCCACCAATAGTCCAGGCGAAGATCCCGATACATCTTCGTTGCCCCTAGATGAATAGAGAATCGGGATTTGTGCACCTCCTCCATCAAGATCTGGCGCACGCCTCCATGATACGACACCCACACCCTACGGTGTAGTGTCAACAACCCCCGGCTATCATAATCAAAGGAGGTGACTTGACCCACTATTCGCTCACTCTTCCGATGCTCCTCCTCCATAGCCTCCTGTTGAGCCTCCCGAATCTGCTCCAACAGGGGAGTCACCACAGTCATCCTCATGCAAACATCCCTGGTCGCCGCCGCCTTGCAGCTAAGCGCATCGGCCACCACATTGGCCTTCCCCGGGTGGTAAAGGATCTCGCAATCATAATCCTTCACCACGTCCAACCACCGACGCTGCCTCATGTTCAGATTTGGCTGATCCATGAGGTACCTCAAACTCTTGTGGTCCGTGTAAATGGTACAACGAACCCCGTAAAGGTAATGCCACCAAATCTTGAGGGCGAAGACCACCGCCCCCAACTCTAAATCGTGCGTCGGGTAGTTCGCCTCGTGAGGCTTCAACTGCCTTGAGGCATAAGCAATGACATGCCCCCTCTGCATCAACACTGTGCCTAAACCTGAGATCGACGCATCGCAATATACCACAAAATCCTCCACGCCCTCGGGCAGGGCTAAGATCGGCGCCTCGCACAATCTCTGCCTCAGAGTCTCGAACGCTGCCTGCTGCTCAGGCCCCCACCAAAAGACCACGGCTTTCCTAGTCAACCGTGTCAGGGGTACGGCTATCTTTGAGAAATCTTGAATGAACCTCCGATAGTAGCATGCCAATCCTAGGAAACTCCGAATCTCGAATAGAGACTTCGGAACCTCCCACCTCATCACGGCCTCCACCTTGGCCGGGTCTACTGAAATCCCGTTCTGATTGACGAGGTGCCCAAGAAACTGCACCTCGCGCAACCAAACCTCACATTTGGAGAACTTGGCGTACAAGCTCTCCCTCCTCAGGGTCTCCAATACCTCTCTCAGATGCTCCCCATGCTCCTCCTGAGTCTTGGAATAAACCAAAATGTCATCAATGAAAACTATCACAGACCGATCCAACATCGGTCTGCACACGCGGTTCATGAGGTCCATGAACGCGGCAGGAGCATTGGTGAGCCCAAACGGCATCACCACAAACTCATAATGGCCATAACGCGTCCGAAACGCGGTCTTCTGTATATCCTCCTCTCTAACCCTCATCTGATGATAGCCTGAACGCAAATCGATCTTGGAGAACCAAGATGCTCCCTGCAACTGATCAAAGAGATCATCAATCCTCGGGAGTGGGTAACGGTTCTTCACCGTTACCTTATTCAGCTCCCGATAATCTATACACATCCGATGCGACCCATCCTTCTTCTTCACAAACAGGATCGGCGCTCCCCAGGGCAAACTACTCGGACGAATAAATCCCTTGTCCAGCAGCTCCTGCAGTTGTGTAGACAACTCCTGCATCTCGGGAGGAGCCAACCGATAGGGTGCCTTGGCTATCGGAGCCGCACCAGGAACTAGGTCGATCCTGAACTCTACCTGGCGCTCCGGAGGTATTCCAGGAAGCTCCTCCGGGAACACATCAGCGTAGTCTCGTACCACTGGAACCTCGCTCACCGTCGCCTTACCCGTCACCCGGGTATCCATAACATACGCGACATACCCCACGCATCCCTGCTGAAGGTAGCGCCTAGCTCTCGCCGCTGAACATACTATAGGTCCACGTTGTGGCCTCTCGCCATGGATCACCAACTCTCCCCCGCTTAGGGTCCTGACCCGCACTAGCTGTTGTGCGTAATCTATCACCGCCCCATTAGGGCTCAACCAATCCATGCCTATAATCACCTTGTTTCCCCGCAACGGTATGGGAACCAAATCCACCAAATAACGCTCCTCAAATAACCTCAAAACACAATCCCTGAACACTGCTGATGCTCGCACCAATCGATCATCGGCAATCTCTACCTCTAAAGGGCAATCCAACATGCCCGAGGACTCAGTAAACCTCTTGCTAAGCGCAAGGGAAACAAATGATCGGGTGGCACCCGAGTCGAACAACACCTGAACCGGAATACCGTTCACATGGAACGATCCTAATGCATATACACAGAGCACAAATCAATAACATAACATCATAAAATAAAATAGAGAGAAAGAATCATACCCGTCACCACATTGGGTGCGGTGCGTGCCTCTTCTGCTGTCAGCTGAAACGCCCGGCTCCTCACCACTGGAGCCTTTGCCTTGCCCTGTTGGCCATCCGTAATCCGCAGGGTAGCTGGAGCTGGCGCCTTAACCGGCGTTGATGATGTCAACTGGGGGCAATTGGCCTTCTTGTGGCCCCTCTGGTTGCAGTGAAAACACAACAACTCTGATGTCTGAATCACAGGTGCAGGGGCGGTACAATCCCTGCTGAAATGCCCCGTCTTGCCGCACTTATAGCAGCCCGACGATCCCAATCTACATGCCCCCTCATGAGGCCTGCCGCATTTCCTGCAGCGGCTCGGTCGTCGATCTCATATCTAGGAACTCCCTGGCCAGTTGCTGAAGCTCGACAGCCGGCGCAAACTCTACCTTGAACCTGGTCACGAAGTCCGACCAGGTCATAGCCTCGACAGCCGAGGCTCCCAACGAGTCACCGACGGACTCCCACCAATCCCAAGCTCGATCTCTCAAACATCCTGCTGCAAATCTCACCTTCGATCCCTCAGTGCAGAAGCTAATCGTCTGTGCAGACTCAATGTCTGCAATCCATCGTCTGGCAGCTATGGGGTCCTTCGCCTCATGGAAATCCGGCACACCACTGCCCCGAAAGTCCTTGAAGGACAGTGTGCGGGATCCTGACTGGCCAGATGCCATGTCACTCCTGAATGCCCGGAGGCGATCCTCCATCATCTCCAATATCCCTTCCTTGATCGACCCGAAGATAATGGGGGTCGACTCAAGGATGCCTCTGGTGATCTCTGACGCGATGAACTCGCGTAGCCCCTCATCTACTGGCTCGGAACCTGATCCCGAACCCGATCTCTCTCCTGTACTGCCAACTACTGGCCTCGAGCGTAGTACCACCATTCAGAAATACAAAAGAAATGACAAGTGTTAATGATACTGATACTTCTGGAGGGATCACACCTACTACAAGTTCCCTGGTCTTATCTTGGCATTCCTCGATTCGGGTACGGATCCTCTGCTTTCAGTAGTACGGGACCATACTACCTTCCACATTTATCCGTACCTTCTCCAAGGACTGCCGTGACTCCACCAGGTCCCTTTCACTACCGCTGATCTCTGCTACTCTTATCGTAGGCTTACCCTAGGAAACCTCTGACTCCACCCAAACCAGTCCTCAACTGCTGAAGGCCTCTTGGTGATGCCAATTAGCTACCACCTGAATACAATCACATGTGACGAGGCTCGGATAATCCTTCGAGTGAGGGACTCATCCCTACCACGGTTAGGACTCAAACAAGAGCTACGCAATAGGGTCAAATCCAACACTCTGAGATTATTCAACCCTGGTCACATGTGACTTTAACGTATTCACCTAACAGCTACCTCCCATCACTTCAAAGCCCACATAGCACAAAGCAACAACATTTGGACATAAAGGAAACAATTTCAAGCAGCTCTATCCTCGTAGAGAAAAACTGGACTAGCATACAATGATAAACTCGTACTATCAGGAATAACCTAAACAGACTACCCTACTACTGTCTACTCAATTCTAGCATGCAACTTTTCATATACTGAAGCACATAAAGCAGGCACATAAGGCATCACTCCTAGATCCTTAGTCCTATTCTATCATGCTGTTCTACAGAAACTGATAAACATATATAAAGTTGTATGGGTACATTGGGGAATACTTACTTGAGCTCGGCCGGTCGCGCACATCACACACTTTGTTCTTTCTTAAAACCCTTTTACTTAGCCCTTTTAGAAAACATTTTCTTTTTCCAAAATCTTTTAAGCACGAAGCTTAGTGAGTTCCCCCATCGTACCGCATATCATATAATCGCATATCATACATATTGTCGGGCATTTCTGGGGTGTCCGACCTACCCAGTACGGCCATTCTGGGGGCCGACCTACTCGTGTCAAGCCATTCTGGGGTGCTGACTACCCATGTCACGCCATTCTAGGGTGCTGACTACCCTTCGGTCCTGACGACCGAACCTCGGGGACTATTTCACCCCCTACTGCTACTATCACATATATCATAACATAACATATTATCAGACATATCTGGGGTGCCTAAACTACCCTTCAGTCCTAACGACCGAACTTGGGGACTAGTCCCCTCCTACTACCTCTATCGCATATAACGTAAAAAGCCAGCATGCAAACATATCATCATATACTGTCAGACGTATCTGGGGTGTCTGACTACCCTTCGGTCCTAACAACCGAACTCTATTACTATCACATGTAACATATCATGCTAGCATATAACATATCAGGTAGTAGCAACCCTAGATGATATCACAAAGACAATCATCTATCATACATTTCCTACTGGTGGGCCGACATTGTGGCCTTAGACCCACCGCTACTGGAAGGTAACTCACCTCGAAGTAGCTGCTGATTTGTGTGGGAAAGGTCTGTCTGCTGCTACTTCGGAAATCCTCCGACTGTAATTCCCACCAAACGCTTAATCAATTACTGATAACCGCCCTCAGGGTAAATTGTCCATTTACCCTTAACAAGTCATGAGTCAAGTCACAGTCAACTGCCAGTTGACTAGACTCGCCGAGTTGGCTAGCCAACTCGCCGAGTCTCTTTCCTTTAGTCGGACCATAAGTCCGTCTCTACTCGTCGAGTTAAGCGTAGACTTGACGAGTCTTCCTTCTATACCCAAGGCCAATAGTCCTTCATCCTACTCACCGAGTTGTATGAACAACTCGCCGAGTTGTTCTTGAGACAAGGAGATTGCCGTGAACTCGCCGAGTCGTTGCAATGACTCGCCGAGTGACTTCATGAGTGAGTCTGGCTTCCAACCCACTGAGTCATACCCTATGACTCACCACTCCAACTCGCAACACAAAAAGGGGAACAACCCGGGGACTCGCGACCCGACTCGCCGAGTCAGATGAACGACTCGCCGAGTCTACCTCATGCAAAAACTATACACGTGATTTTGCTTGAATCCAGTCCATGCCATTCGTAGATCTGGGTTCCTAAGGCCTGGTTTACACGTAAAGTTTCCAACTTTACGTGTAGATAATCACCAATGAAGGTTTTAGGGCTCAAAGTGCACCAAAAGGGGTAGATCTAGGACTTTCATGCAATATGACTCCATAAAGGCAGTAGATCCAAGCTCCAGGGACTAAATCATGCCTAGATCTAAAGGCTAACAACTTATTACAACCCACCAAGCACAAACAAGCTTGAAGAATGGCTCAAAAAGGACTTTCATGAAGCTATTAGGGACTACAAGCTTGAAAACAGAGGGGAAACGAGCTATACCTCAAGGAAAACGTTGAGATGTCACAAAAATGCTTGGCCTCCTTCTCCTCTTCTTGATCTACTCCTCTTTCTCCTCAAAAACTTCAAGAACACACCTAAAACACTTCAATCTCACAAGGAAAAGGGCAAAGACGATGTTGGGAGCTCTGAGGGTGAATGGGGGCGAGGTTGGGGCGGAAATGAGTGTTTAAATAGGGTGCAAACCCTTGAAATTTAGGGTTTCAACAGACAGCGGTGACTCGCCGAGTCCAGAATATGGACTCGCCGAGTCGCCAACTTAAACATGCCCCCGGACCGCGTCCCTACTTGGCGAGTCGGACCTACAACTCGCCAAGTCCAAGGCTAAAATGACAATTACTAGGATAAATTTTACGTACCAGGAACCAAGTGCTACATTGTCTCTAAATTGACTAGCTCGAATCTGCGGGTGTTACACCAACCCAACCAAGTTGACTCAGTCGAGTCGACTCAAAAGACGTACGTTGGGCATACTCCAAGGGTACATGAGGGTTGACCGCGTACGTGGTACGTACACAAATTATGCAAGGCGTACGCCCAGACTTCCCAATCTTCATTAAGTGCTTAATGCCTTAAGCCCTTACGTCTATCTTTCAGATACATGGCTAAAATACCCTCAAGAATCATAAAGTTTTCAAATTTATGACTTTGCATGTCCATTAAGTTCTTAACTCAACTTCTTAAGCCATTAAGACGCTTTAGAGAATGCATGGAACAAAACCAACCACTTAGGTAGTGTTTGTTTTTTGTCTGCATGTATGCATGGTCTCTTATGTCTGCGTCGTGCAGACCACGCACATACATTAGCCTTCACAGACTGTTTGTTTTTTGCAGACCTAAAAATGTCTGCGCGCCCTCTTCTTGGTGCAGATGTGGACCAGAGTCTTCTAACATCTTCAGACATCTTTTAGCCTAAAAAAACATATATATCTTTACTTTTTTTAAGTTTTTTTTTTTAATTTATATTTTTTTCCAACTTTATTAATGATAAACAATTTGAAATAAAATTACAAAACTTAAAAAAAAAAACGTTCGGCGATACAAACATGATATTTTTGACAAATTTATAAATAAGGATTTATTACAATAATAGTCGTTGAAGTTGTTTATATAAATAAGAAAAAAATCATAATATATTCTTATATTTTTTTGCCAAATTTTGTAAAATATTATTTAATACAGTATCGTCAATTTCTCGAGAAAATATTTATGGTACGTTTTTAATTGATTTAATTGAAAAAATCGAAGTTTATTTCCATCCATTTATGTATCAAATTTTTTGATCACCAATTATAATGTTTAGTTATAACTTTGCAACCAAAGTTGTTAGTTTTTATCAAATATATACGTTAATTCATACCATTTTTATTTTTATTTTTTATACAATAATACATAAAAGTTGATCTGAATTCATTAATTATTTATAACAAAGTCATAAACTATTAAAAAAATCACTTTGAAGTTTAAAAAAATCAGTTTATTTAGATTTCAGTTTATTTTAGTAGCCCGCAGATGTTAAAAAAACAAATAGTTTTCTTTTTTCAGACTGCAGACGTTTGGTCCACCTCTTCTACTGCAGAGGTCTACAGATGTGGTCCGCAGACTGCAGACATTTTACCTCAGGAAAAACAAACAACACCTTAGATCCCATTTTTATGACTCAAGACCCTTCCAAAGGTCTGAAAGGATAACTTAATGGATCAAGAACATGCTATGTTCATGAATCTCCATATTTAGGAAAAAAGGACCAAAAGCAGTCCAATACAAGAGCTAAATGAAACTTCACCAACTTTATAACTTGATACCTCAAAATGGTGCCAACAGGTGGTGTGATCCTGGATCTAAAGAGCTTCACTCCTCCAAGGTGGTCTCTCCTTCCTTCCTTCCTTCTTCTTTAATGGCACAAAACACACGCATTCAAGCTTAGAAATGCTTCACAAGATGGATTAGGGTTGCAAAAACATTCTAAGAGGATGGAGGCTGATGAAATGAGGCTATAATAGGGTTTAAATATGAGTCAAACCCTAAAAATTAGGGTTTACACGCCTGGTACATACGCCCTGCGTACTAGGGTGCGCCCTAGCATGCTCAGCATACACACGTACACATAGCGTACTCCCTAATCTCCAAAATTACAAAAATACCACTAGGGCCTTCTTTGCACTCTTTCTTACACTTAGGGTCTAAATTGCGATTAATCTCAATATAAGGGTCAACAATGAAAATGCCTCATAATCAGGTGTTACACCCGACGTACTCACATGTACGCCAAGTGTACTCCAATTGACGCGTTACCACATGCTGACTTATGCCCGGCGTACAGCTTTGTACGTCCAACAGGGCTTAAATGCAAAATAATAATAATAATAATAATAATAATAATAATAAAATTACTAAGGGTTGGAATGAAATTTACCTGGCAACGGGTGTTGCATAAATATAATAATCAACTTAATGTTATTTTAAAACATTATGGTAAATTAATTTAGAAATTAGTCAATTACTTATTTGACATTTTTATTAGGTAACATAATATAATTTATAAGGCTATGTTATTTTAATTATTATTATTGTAATTCATCTAAAATTCATTTATCTAGAAAAAAATTAATTATTATAAAAAAATAGTTTTGAATATTTTTAGTTAATTTGACATGTTGATTTAATATTATATTTAAAATATTTACACGTTTTAAACTAATTAAAAAAAAATAGTATTTGGATATTTTTAAGTTTATTTGATAGTTTGATTTGTATTTTGGATTTAACATGATATCTAATTTAACATTTTAAGTATATTATATTGATAATTCAAAAAATATACAATTAACATGACAATATTTCACATTTAATAAGATATTTAAATTAACAAATTAGATATATTAAAATGAAATATAAAGAGGTTGGGTTTTCAAATGAATATTGTAAAGAGAAAAAAGTTTTTTTTATAGATAGATATATTATTAAAAAATAATTAAAAAAACACAATTAATGGTTAATTAGAGACCAAAACCGAAGAAAAAACAACAATACATGGATGTGGCTTCTTTTTAATTTTTAAAATTATTAAAAAAATAAAAAAGAACTAAAAAATATTTAAAAAAAACATCAAGGGAAAATAATCAATTTAATTCGGTCAAAACAAATATAAAGTATATATATAAAAAAAAAAAAGCAAATCCGAGGAATAGATCTGGCAATCCGTGTATGCGTGTCGTGTATACATGTCAGACACGAATTTCACAACACGAATTTGTTGAATACAAACACAATACGAATTATAAAACGTGTATGGGTTATCAAACAAAAACACATGTAACAAATTCGTGTCATGTGACACCACAAATATACATGTTTTTAATCGTGTTACACAGAAACACGAATAGACACGTTTTAATACTATTTTTTAAGCTATATTGACATGCAAATAATCTTAATCCAAAGTACAAAGTACAAACTCCCGATTACAATCCCAAATATTTGTTTGTGCATATTATAAATGTAAACTTTAACCCCTAAATCTATACGTGTATATATTTGTTTATGCGTATTTATATGTGTCACGTGTCGACACGAATTTGTGTCGAGTCTTATACGCGTCTAAACAGATAAATTCGTGTTAGACATGAAACATGAATTTAAAATACGTATCGATACGACTAAACATGAAACACGGATTTCTAAAACACGTACATGAAAAACTTGTATCGTGTTAACCGTATCGTATGTCAAATTGTCAGGTCTAGGTATACCAAAAAGACCATATCGAGCAATGTTTAAACAATTAATAACAATAGATAAAGTAATACATATACCACTTATAAATAGTACACGTATCTAAATAATCAACTATTTTTCTAGATCCAATTCAATTAAAAATACAATAACCTTCTTTGATCTGTTTTACTTACTTTTTATATTGATGCGAATAGAATATTTCTTTTCTTTATAGAATCGAGAGATTATTTAATGTTTTGTTCTTTTTGGAGAATCCAACCTGACACTGATAAATTTGAAATAAGAAGTTCAAGAAAAAATTAGAATTTTTTTTGGAAATGAAATAGCCGTTAGTCCCGCTTGGGTTACTTTCAAATTCAAAACACCTTTCTGCAACACCCTCTTCTTCCTATTTTAAAACACACACACACACACACACATTCTCTCAGCTTTGTTCATCACAGCTCAAGATTCTCGTCGATAATGCCAACAGATCAATCTCCGATCACAGGAAACCCTCTAGTCCGGCCAAAAACCGGCAGACAGCCTCTTAAACCGATCAGATCCCCGTCGAATGTACATCCTCCACCGTCTGGAAACACCTACCAAAAGCCAAATCTAAAGCATGGATGGATCGAGATCTCTGAAGATTCTAACAAGGAGAATCCTAATCAGAATGAGAAACGAAATATTACTTCTAATCTGGATCCGAATCCTTCTTCGATCTGTGCTGTTTCTGTTGCTGCAGCTCCGGTGCAAATCGAGGAATTTGAAGTCTCGCTGGCTGAGGAACTGAATGCCATTCGGGAAAAGATGGAGAGGTTGAGGTCCGACAGAGAGAAAACAGAGAAGATGCTCAGAGACAGGGAGTTAATGATGGAGACGAAGATGAAGGAGCTCGATCAGAGAGGAGAGATTCAGAAGGTGCTTGAAATTGAAGTGGATCGGCTTTATAGATTAAACGAGCTCAGATCTTTATGCAACGTAAGTTTAAGACATGAAAACAATCCCAAAAAAATTCAGTTCGATAACCGTGCCTTTTTACTGTGTGTTTCAGAGGATACTACCGATCAAATCATTGAGAGAGAAGGAGCATGAGAAGATCAAACCAGATAAATCACAGGCAAGTAGTTAAGTTGAATTTTCATCAACACAATCGTGAATTTGTATCATTTATACTCGTAATCCATTATCAAGTTCAATAACTTATATGAAGAAACTTCAAAATTGTTAGGCGACGGAAGAAGAAAAGGTCAGATCGTTGAGAGAGAAGGAGAAGACCAAACCAGATAAACCCCAGGTAAGTCATAAATCAGCAACTGATTTGAATTTTCTTGATCATGATCATGAATTTGTATAACTTTCTATGAATTATAATTATCCTCAATGATTGATTACTAAATGAAGAAAATTCGAATTTGTTAGGTGGGAAATGCTGAAGAAACGGAAGAAGAAAAGGTGACAAGTCCTTGTGGGGTAAATGATTCGAAGAATTGAAATAATTAAGTTGAAGTTTTGCTTTTGGATTTTTGGTTTGTTGTTGGGGTCAAAAAGGAAAAAGTGGGTATAATTCCTTGTTGTATTCATTGATTGATATTGAAAAATAGTAGAAGCATGTGTGTCGTCATAATTGCAAATCACCATCATCTCATTTTTTTTTACTCTTATTAAGAGCGTATTTTGCCATTTCTACAAAATATCAAGAAATACACAAAATTTTTCGTTCAAATATAATTTCTTAGAATTATCAATCAATCATTCGTAAGAATTATAGGGGTTAACCGATATAAATGTTGTTTTTTAACATAAGATCCAATAAAATATGGCATGTAAGTCATGAAATTAATTGAATTCTTGACGACACTTTAGTTTTTATTTTTGAGAAAATGTTGCCATTTTTTACTGAAATCTAACAAAAGTATAAAGAAACCATTACATACCTCCTCTATTTCCTCTCTCAATAGATGAAACACTGTCTACATATTTCCTCATTAACTAAGTAAGAATCATTGTCTCATTTTGTTACAACCCTACACCTAAAAGAAACTACTACTTTACATAAAAACCCTTACACACCTCCTCTCTCTATCTCTTACCACTGCCCAACACATATTCTGTACCCCTCATGTCCCTATTTCCAAAACAAAAATCCAATACTACATGTATCAACCAAATGACCAAAATGCCCTTTTCAATTCTCGAACCCGAATATCACCCTTGCTCTATCAACCTTCCAACCTAAAAGGTTGAAAACAAATCATCAGCCATTGATAACATTTATATGAAAATTTTATAACTAAACTTACTATTTTTATTAATCTCTCTCGAATTCAAAACCATATGGGCCCCACATACTACATAAAACCCAATCAATTTTAGTCACTAGATCTTCGAAGCGTACTTGATCCATAAAAGAATCTTCTTTTTCTCAATATCTCAGCTTCTCTAGCTATCTGAATATCCGAAGGCCTAAACATTCTATGCATAGCTTTGATTATAAATCTAGGAAGTAATGCCACCACTATTATAAGCCAAATCGATAGCCAATATGTAGGTTGTTTTGCTAATTCATATATTGTCCTGAAAAATACAAAAAACAACCACTATTAGTTCTTTATTATTATAAAAAAAATATATCTATATAAGTATGTAAAACTAACCCGTAATTAGGGAAAACAGGAATGGAATCCAAGACAACTACACAAGCATATGTCATAACCACAGAGCCCCAAATTGAGATATGAGTATAAAGCACCCATCTTTGAATGTCCATGGCTAAATGTATATTTACCAAAATGACCACTGAAACAGTCCACAAACTACCCATACTCCAAATATCAATTGTGGTTTGTGAAAATGCAAATCTTGGAACACAAAAAAGTGCAAGACTTTGCCATATGGTGTCAGCCATCATC
This sequence comes from Lactuca serriola, assembly GCF_051521515.1. Classification (NCBI taxonomy): domain Eukaryota; kingdom Viridiplantae; phylum Streptophyta; class Magnoliopsida; order Asterales; family Asteraceae; genus Lactuca; species Lactuca serriola. Next base: position 307,851,628 of record NC_136412.1, on the reverse strand, counting down.
ATCCAAAAAAGACAACTGTTGTAGCTTTCTTGTCTGTGTCCAGATTCATACAACTTTGGATACTGAAGAAGTGTCTTATGACTCAAGTCTTTGTCTAGAATTCCAACCACAATTGTAGGGACTGAAGTGTAAATTACAGAGTAGAACACACTGCTCCAGTCAGTAAGTGCAGATGTTGTTGAAAAAGCTGCACATAATATATACCTGAACATAACAAAATCAAACATTTTTATATTTATATATGTCATAAAGAGAAGGATATAATATGAGTATTTACCAAAAAAGCATGAAGACAAAAACAGCATTTCTGTAGAAGTTATAAAGAACCAAATAACCCATGCGTTGATAATTCCAATGACCATGTACTAAAAGTAGTCTTTTTAAGAATCTAAATTGTCCCATTGCAAAATCTGAAGCCATGACAGCCTGGCGTCCTTCTTGTCCACATATGCCAACACCAACATCCGCCATTTGGATCATTGACACATCATTTGCACCTAAAAAATGTGTTTAAAAAGACTAAATTTTGGAAGGATAAAAACGTCTTTTTTAAATATATATATATATATATATATATATATATATATATATATATATATATATATATACATATATATATATATATATATAGTTAAAAAAGACTAACTTACCATCACCTATTGCTAGTGTCATATCATCAGTTCGACTCTTGATCAAATCAACAACTCCAGCTTTTTGTAAGGGTGCAACTCGACAACACAAAACAACTCTACAAGATGTTGCCAGATTGAACAGCTGTCAATTAAAAAAAGAAATGTTAAGAAGTCATGAAATAATGATAAATTATTCTATGAAATATGAAAATAAGACAAAAGAAAATACTTCATGCCTCTGATTCCAGATCTCTTTCCAAGATGTAAACCAAACTATTCCCATCAATTATCAATGCCAATTCTCCTTCTATGTTTTCAGCATCACTTTCAGTATTATTCTTCAAATCTCTACATTTAACACCATATCTAGCCATTGATTCAGACAGAAGCTGTCTACATTCAGTCTCTGAAGTTCCATTTATAACAATCTGATGCATATCTGATGTCAAAAGCTTACAAGAAAGAGCAATTGAAATTGCAGTTTCTTGTTTATCTCCAGTCAAAACCCAAACCTTGATTCCTGCTTCACGTAAACACTCGATAGTTTCAGGAACTCCTTCTTGAAGTTTGTCTTCAATTCCAGTTGCTCCAAGCAAATGTAAATTACATTCAACAAGTGATGCAGTTTGTCTTAATTTCAAAGATCTATCAACCAATGAAGTGGTGGCATCTTCATACATTGATTGCCATTCTTCAAGTTCTTGATTTGTAAGATCCCTAGAAGCAAGTACAAGTGTCCGAAGACCTTCTGATGAATACTCGTTCAAATGGTGTTGTGTTATGATGCTTAAGTCATTATCGTTTCCAGAATTGTCCCTCAAGATGCTGAGAATTGACGTATCTGCCCCTTTTACCAATACCTTTACTTCATTGTTTGGGAATCTGATAACCACTGACATTCTTTTTCGTACACTGTCAAACTCATGCAGCCCTAATACATCCAGCCTACATTTCACATCAAGATTTTGACATTTTGTTTTAGTTTATGATGATATGTTGATATGAAACATGAAACATGTAATCAAGTGAGTTTTCTACCTTAATTTCTCACCATTGACATCAACTGCAATATGACCAGATGTTCTTTCAAAAAGAATGTATCCATAAGCACAAGCTGCAGCTACAAGAGCTTGTTCATCAGGTGATTCTCCTTGATAATCAATAGCTTCAAGATCTTCATGAATTTCAGTCCCCATGGAGGACCCTTGTGAGCTACTTTGATTAAGAATTGGAATCACAGTGTTGCATGCTGCTAGTGTTAGAAAAAACTCATGAGCAGAAATTCTTTCATTCCCATTTAGCCCTTTATGAAGCAACCCCATGAGGTCAGGATCCACAGTGATATCAGATTTTATCTTCTTTCCTTTCATGTCTGCTTCTGTGGAAACAACAATGTTATAAATTTACAAAAAGAATGTTCTAAAATAAAACTACTAAAAGAAAGTCAAAAGTCAAAAGTCAAAAAGTCAAACCTGGATTCTCTTTATCCACAATTGGTGGATTATGATAATGCTTCCCGAAAACAGATGCTTTTCTGAATTCCATTTTGTTTTCAGTAAGTGTTCCAGTTTTATCAGAAAACACATAACGAATTTGGCCTAAATCTTCATTTATATTTAAGGATCTGCATTGAAACCTTGAGTTTGTGCTGCTGTCATACATGTGTTTGTCTTCTATCATGAAATAGGATTGACCTAATCGAACCAATTCCATGGTGATGTATAAAGATATTGGAATCATTATCTGAAACACAATAACAGAACTCAAAAACGCAAAAAACGTCTCCATAGGAATCCCATAATACTTATACGGTTTTCCTGGAAATTTCCCCTTTATAAGATAGCTCTTTCTGTAATAAGGAATCGTATCAATTGCATCCTGATGACTCATCAGCCATAAACACATCCCAATAGCAACAACAAGACACAATATGAATAGAAAAACAGATAACCAAATAGTTTCTGAGTTCATTGCTTGTTCAAGTCTGCTTCTTTTTGAAGGGGAAACTGCACTATTTAGCATAGCTTTTGTCTCTTGTCCAGCATACACAACAACACCTATAACCCACTCTGTGTTTTTCACCTGACATCCACGTAGGATAATGTTTGATTGACTTAGGGAAACTTTATGACCATTTAACTCCATATTAGCTGTGAACTCATATATGTTTCTATTAGGTTGTTCACATCTAATTACCCCTGATATTGATCCTAATGGCATTAAGGATGTTTCTTGTCTAGCATAACGTGTCTTTAAATTTGACTCTCCATCTAAATTCATGGTTTGTATGTAAGCAATGCCACTAGGATCACTTGTCCACATCAGCACCATGTCACAAGGGATTGTCTCATCAGCTTTAATTTTCACCACCTCACCTACTTTGATGTCTTTCCATCTTTTGGATTGGAAGTTTCCGGATTCAAGAACAAGGGATTCTTTGTTGTTCTCATTTCGATCAGATCTGTGTCTTCTCCAATCCTCGTATCCGTCTTTTATAGCAGTGACTGTGAGAACAAAAAGTAGAGGGAAGAGAGAGACTGTTCTTCCAAAGACTGCAAGAGGAGGAAGCTGATTGAGAGCTGCAATGGCTAAAAAGTATATGTAAGCCACTCGATGAAATTGAATGAAGAGATTCTTGGGTAAGAAGTTTATAAGTGTGTATTTGCTAGTGGTGATCTTGTTTCCTGTGAATTCATACTCTTCATTGGTTCTTTGAGGATTATCGATGTATATCAGTCTAGAATTATCACGTGCTAGGTTTTCATTATCTAACTGCATGCTTTTATAACGAATCTCAGATCAGGGAAATGTATCTGGGACCCGAGAAAAAGCAGCAAGAGATAACACCTTTTCCTTTCACATACAGAGCTTTATGGTGAATGCTGCAGATAGAAGTTAAGTTCAAAGGGGTAAAGTGTGTTATTTCTTTCCCCTTCATTCACAAAGTGAAAACTAGAACTTCAATCCATTCTGTTTCCCCAACAAGAATACTTATTGGGTACCCAAGATAGTCATGTTCAATGCATTGAGAATCTGTCGTGGGACAACTTGTTAACCAAAAGAAGGTCAAGAAGTCATTTGCTTTAGGGTTCTTTTCCTGTGAGTTTTAAGATATCTGCAGTGTCTCGAATCCAGTAATTAACGTTTCTGACACTTCAATGGAAGAGGATACACTAATAGACCTTCAGGGTTTGCACAATTGGGAATTTCACCTGTCGTACAAGACCAAAAACTCGTTCTGTCATTTACGCAAACACATTGTGTTCGAATTGCAAATCGCAAAACGAGAACAGAAAAAACAAAGAAACCTCAGCAATTTGGCGTAGATAAATTACACAGACATGCACGTAATTACATTCAAAGAAAAAAAAAGTTGATTAATTATGAAACTGACCCAGATCAGATTAATCCTTCCACACACTAATGAACAGATCTGGAACGTCAAGAAACACAAAGATTGCAGCTTTTTCCTACAATTATCTGGCAAATTGTGAAGGCACAAATTAGATTGAAACAGACAAACGGACGAAGGCAGGCGGAGCACGGAGATCGAGGAGAAAGAGAAACTGATGCGAGAGAGAGAGAGAGAGAGAGAGAGAGAGAGAGAGAGAAGGACGAGTGGATGAGCATAAATGTTGGTTCTTTACTCCTCTATGCTTTAAACTTTAAAGTGATGAGTCGTCTAGTCCATCTATCTGCCTGCAAATTGCTTGCAATTTGCCTTTAATTCACGTTTTTAGTGATTGATTGCCTTCGACCCACAAAAACAGTTACCCGTATTCGTCATTCTCAAAAGCTTACATTCCATTTTTTAAAATATTTTTTCCACATTCTTTACCAATTAATTAATAAGGAAAATAATTTGCAAGGTAATTATCTTTTCCTCTTGGTTATGTTTAGATAAATTTTTTTTATACATATTTAACTATTTAACTTGTTAAATATATTTACATATTACCATTGTTACCTGTTACATTCGCATTGCCAAAAGCTTACATTCCATTTTTTAACTAGACAAAATTTCACAATTGGTCCCTATGGTTTACAGAATATCGCACTTTGAGGACTTCCTAGCAAAAAGTCACGCAAATGGTCCTTAAGGTTTCAGTTCATTGCGCGATTGGTCCTTGACCCTAACCCCGTCACTTTTGTACCGTTAGTGCAGGGGTAATTTTGTCCAGGAAAATCAGATCTTGCTATGTTTTCATTTGATCACCTTTTCACAACTCTCAAAATGGCAGCCTCTCTCCTTCTTCCATTATTCTTGTAGATTAGAACAACAATCCAAACACCCCGGTGTGAATCGTGTCTACCCTCTACCACCGAATTGGCCTTATCGATGTCTAAATCGAAGTTGAAGACTGTCGGAAATCGACCACCCCTTCTTGTGATTTGTAATCCACCACCGAAAGCCTCCTAATTTTTTCCTTCATTCGTTTCATTCTCGCTCAGACGAAGACCACTACCTCTTTTTTTTGTTATCCTTTCGTGGTTGCCAGAAACGAACAGACAAGAGACCGTCGGAGCAGCTCTTGCTGCCGTGGTGGTCGACGTCAATTGACTGCCTCTGTGTTTGCCTTCTTCGACCAAATAGGAGATGAAGAACCCTTCCCCCCCCCCCCCCTTGATTCCTTCTTTCGTTCATTCCTTACTCGAAAAGACGAAGACCGGAGAATCCCGTTTTCTGTCCTTCCCCTCTTGTGTTTCACGATCGGACCAGAAGAAGAATGGAGCCGCCAGAGCAGCCGTGCGCTGCCGACCTCCCTCCTATCGCGATTGTTGAACCATCAAACCACCACTTGACTGCCATCACAACCAGCTGCTGCCTCCGATCTTCTCCCTTCTTTCTCGATCAAACACCGCCGGAGGAGCTCCCAGCGACAACTCTTGTTCATCTCGTTCCCAATCCTGATAATCAGATGAACAAGACATCGTACCCTTATTTTTGTACATTTGGTGGTGTTGAAAAAACAAGTCCCTGCATTTGTGATTTTATATAAAAATCAGTCTTTTGTTGAAGTCTTTGCAAACAAAGTTCCATTTGGTTATGGTGACTGCGAGATGAAAAGACAAAATTGCCCCTGCACCAACGCTACAAAAGTGACGGGGTTAGGGTCAAGGACCAATCGCGCAATGAACTGAAACCTTAAGGACCATTCGCGTGACTTTTTGCTAGGAAGTCCTCAAAGTGCGATATTCTTTAAACCACAGGGACCAATTGTGAAATTTTGTCTTTTAACTATTATTTCCACATTCTTTACCTATTAATTAATAGGGAAAAGAACTTGCGAGGGTAATTATCTTTTCGTCTTGTTCACGTTTAGGTAACTTTTTTTTGTATATATTTGACGATTTAACTTGTTAAATGTGATTACATATTAACATTGTCACATGCTACATTCGTCGTTCCCAAAAGCTTACATTCCATTTTTTAACTATTATTTCCACATTCTTTACTTATTAATTAATAGGGAAAATAACTTGCAAGGGTAATTATCTTTTCGTCTTGTTCGCGTTTAGGTAACTTTTTTTGTACATATTTTACCATTTAACTTGTTAAATGCGTTTACATATTATCATTGTCACCTACTATAGCAGGTGACAATGGTAACATTTGAACATATTAACAAGTTAAATGTTTAAATATGTACAGAAAAAAAATTATTTAAATGTGAACATTTTTCTACAAATTTTTTATAATTTCTTACAATATTTTTATGATATTTTTTTCTATAGGTTTTTCTAATACAATGTTTTAAACTTTGCTTATAATTTTTTTTATACTTTCACATAATTTTAATATAAGTGCTTTTAAACCAAATATTTTATAAATGTTTTAATTTTTTTTACAAGTTTTTAACTTTTTTTTTTTTTACATTTTCATACAATTGTTTTTTATTAACTTTCATACATTTATTTCTAAACTTTCTTTTACAACATTTTTATAGTGTTTCACAGATTTTTTATGACAAATTAATATTTTTTATAACATTTTAAAATACTTTCGTTAAATACTAGCTTAAAACGTCGTATTAAAAAAATTAAAAGCTTATTAACTTCTAATTAAAAAGTGGTAAAAAGTTAGAATAATTTTAAAACATTTACATTACATAGATTTTTTTTGTTTTTTATTTGCTAAGTAATATTTCTTTTTATTTTTTTTAAAAGGTCCTCCTTACTTATACTATTTACTTTAAAAATATTATATATGTTTAAAAACAAATATATATATATATATATATATATATATATATATATATATATATAAAGAGGCTATATGAAATATTTCACAAAACAAAAACATATTTATTAATTAAAAAGTAAAGTTTAAAATTAATCAATTAATTTATATTTAGAAAATTATGGATATTTTAAAAATAACGTTTGAAAAAATAAAACAAACAAATATGAAAAATAAAATCGCTATTAAAAGTGGGGAAAATGACTTATCAGGGTAATTAACTTTTCGTTTTGTTCATATTTAGATAAATTTCTTTTTTCTGTACACATTTAAGCATTTAACTTGTTAATTTGTTCGCATATTACCATTGTAAGGATGAGAATTTGGGCCGAAAACCCAAATTGAACCGAGAACCGAACACCACCGAACCGAATTAGACCCGAATAAGCAATTCGATTCGGTTTTCGGGTATCTATTTAAGGCTTATTCGGTTTTCGGGTTATTCGGTCCGTGTTACCCGAATAAGGGCTTATTCAGTCCAAAAAAACCGAACCGAATATGAAGAGTCGTTTTTTGCCATTGCACAATTACGTATTCATATATATATATATATATATATATATATATATATATATATATATATATATATATAAAGAGGCTATATGAAATATTTCACAAAACAAAAACATATTTATTAATTAAAAAGTAAAGTTTAAAATTAATCAATTAATTTATATTTAGAAAATTATGGATATTTTAACAATAACGTTTGAAAAAATAAAACAAACAAATATGAAAAATAAAATCGCTATTAAAAGTGGGGGAAATGACTTGTCAGGGTAATTAACTTTTCGTTTTGTTCATATTTAGATAAATTTCTTTTGTCTGTACACATTTAAGCATTTAACTTGTTAATTTGTTCGCATATTACCATTGTAAGGATGAGAATTTGGGCCGAAAACCCAAATCAAACCGAGAACCGAACACCACCGAACCGAATTAGACCCGAATAAGCAATTCGATTCGGTTTTCGGGTATCTATTTAAGGCTTATTCGGTTTTCGGGTTATTCGGTCCGTGTTACCCGAATAAGGGCTTATTCAGTCCAAAAAAACCGAACCGAATATGAAGAGTCGTTTTTTTCCATAGCACAATTACGTATTCAGTTCTGTGACGTTACCCAAAAAAACCAAATCCAATTGCTCCTTCCTAAAAAACCAAATCCAATTGCACCAAATCGCATATCCTATTACACCGAATCGACAGTTGATGATTGCGACAATTTTGATGATTGCTACAATTTCTTTGATCGACAGTTGATTGCAAATTGCTCCTTCCTAAATTTTTTTTATCGACAATTGCACCTTGTGACAGTAGGCTTTGATCGACACTTGCTCCTTGGGACAGTATGCTTTGATCGACATTAGGTTTTGATCGACTTCCCTACTTCAAACTTCTGTGAATCGTCTCCTCATCTTGTTTTCTAGTTTCTACTGTGATTAAACTCCATTCAATTCATGGAAAATTGGGTTCCAAATCAAGAAACACAAGTAAGTATTTGTATCTTAATCTACTACTCAATCTTTCAATGTGTTATTCTGTATGTTACTCATTGAAAATTGGATGTGTTAATCTACTACTCAATCTTTCAATGTGATATTATGTATGTTATCAATTGAAATTTGAATGTGCTATGTTAACAGTTAACTTTTTTTCTATAAATCCAAGCAATGGGGACTTTGACCTTGAATAAGAGAATTTAATGAAAACAACCATATATGTTCTTTTACTTGTTTCATTCCATATTGATGAATTTATTTAAATGTTATTATGCTTTAGATTGATGATGAATCCATTTTGTTATTATGCTTTAGATTGATGATGAAGATGTGTTTGTTGATAACACACAAGTTGAAGGAACAAGTCAAGCAACAAAGCCGAAGAAAAGGAAATATGCCCAAAGGGCTACTTGTTGGAACAATTATGATGTAGTTCATATTGACAAAGTTAGACATAGCAAATGCAAAAAATGTGGAACTTTGCTCAAAATTGAATCTGACGCAAACGGTACGTCTAGTATGATTAAACATACGAAAAGATGTAAAATAAACCCAAAAAATTAAGAAAAAAAACTAGAAAATCAAACCACTTTAAATTTCAAAAAAGATGAAAACGGAGAGAATAGTATTGGGACTTGGAAGCATGATGAGAAAAGAATAAAAAAAGCTTTCTTAAACTTATTTGTAGTTGGAGAATTATCGTTCAAGTTTGTAGAGAACAAATCATTTATTGAGTATACAAATGCATTGAATGGGAAAGTAGTTTTGTAACATCCCAAAAATACGAGCCAAAAATTTCATTTTCAAAACATATAATTAGTAAAGCATTTAGAAGTAAAAGCGTCACCGATCATAACATTTCATAAAAGATATCACATGTGTGGAAAACATTTTCATAAACATAATAATGTCAGAGTACAAATCCCCAGGAAGATCTCATAGTGCGAAATATGAGGCATGTGTGTGATGGGCCGCTACCGCGCCAGCTCCTTCCCCTTCGAAGAAGAGGTACCTGAAACCAAAACTGAAAACTGTAGGCACAAAGCGTAGTGAGTTCCCCCATAATACCTCATACCATACAAACATACAATGAACAGCTAGGAGATACGGGCCTCGCCCACACTCATGAAGATACGGGCCTCGCCCACACTCCGCTAGCTGGGAGATACGGGCCTCGCCCACACTCCGCTATCTGAGAGATACGGGCCTCGCCCACACTCAGCTGCTAATCCATAACATACAAGTATCACACAGACAAACGAGTATAGACAAATCTATCATACTGGCATATATCATAATCAAACTCGACCATGAGATACAGGCTCTACCCACACTCTGACACTAGCATATCGTCTAATCGGGCCGGCCTTGGTGCCTTAGACCCGTTACTACTGGAAGGAAACTCACCTCGAAGAGTAGCTACCGAAAGTCTGACTGTTCGACGTCTGGCTGCTGCACCGGTAATCCTCCGGCTACAAACCCATAAACATAGATTAGCCACTCATAAATACCCTTAGGTCAATTGACTGACCCATCCTTGGTCCAAGGTCAAATCCTTGGTCAAAGTCAACTTCCAGCTGAATGGACTCGCCGAGTCGTGGCACAGACTCGCCGAGTCCTTCTCCTACTAACCCGGTCCTACTCGCCAAGTCCCTCTTTCCACTCACTAAGTCACCCTTGACTCACTACTCGAGACTATGGAACCGACTCGTGATCCGACTCGTCGAGTCCGAGAGCAACTCGCCGAGTTCCACGAGCAGATCTCCTACTCGCTTCCAATCCTCACCAGAACATCCCGCAAGAGGATTTGGGGTTTTGGGACTACGTTACACTGCTAATCCCGCGTGCAGATACGAAGGGTTGGACCTTCGACACTTAAACCCCTCTTACTCAGTGAAAGTTCATATGACTCGTCGAGTTTGAAGAACAACTCGGCGAGCTCCAGGAAATCTTCACAGGACTTGCCGAGTTGTTCATCCAACTCGCCGAGTCTAAGACCATCTTCATAGAACTCGCCGAGTTCCACTTTGGGACTCGCCGAGTCCCTTCGACCCACTTCCCATACAGACCAAAACTGAGACATGGAACGCTTCTAACCCATAGATTTATGCTCCTAGGGCATGCTTATCACGTAAAGTTGCAAACTTTACGTGAATGCATGGCCCTATGAGCTCAAGAAGGCAAATCCAAGCTCTTTAAGGGGTCATACACTCAATAGGGACCTTAATAATCCCAACCACAGAGACTTTATACTTCTAAGATGTCCATAAGATCCCAATCTGAAATCCTTTCAGAACTTAAAGCATAAATACATGGAATTTGAGGTTTTAGGGCTTGAAACCACCAATTTGGGACAAAAAGGGGATCTAATGAACTAATGATCAAGCTAAGAACTTTTCTACCTGAATGGAAGCTTCTCACAATGTAGATTCCGGATCTACCTACCCTCCTTGCACACTTCAACCTCCTCTTCCTTCCTCTAAGCTCCAAAACTTCTCCACAAAGCCAAAATCACTCTCAAGAACAATATGGGGGCTAGGGTTTCTTTCGACAGTTCTCTGGAAGTGTTAGGGACTAAGGAGGCAAAGTTAGAGTGTTTAAATAGGGTGCAAACTCCCGGATTAGGGTTTTTTTCCAAACAGGGTCTACTCGCCGAGTCCGGGGACCGACTCGCCGAGTACAAAGTTCAAACCCCACGCCTTATCCCGCTCCTACTCGGCGAGTTGGTCCTTCAACTCGCCGAGTCCAAGGCAAAAATGCATAAAATTAAAATATTAATCACAAGGAGTACGTACCAGGAACCAGGTGCTACAAATCTCCCCCACTTATTTCAGACTTCGTCCTCGAAGTCTGCTGCTCGATCCTGAAACAGCTTGGGGTAATGCTCCATCATCTCTTCCACCAGCTCCCAAGTCCACTCTGATCCCTTTCGATGCTGCCATTGCACCTTCACAAGTTCCACCCTCTTGTTCCTTAGATCCTTTGACTTCATGTCGAGGATCGCCACAGGCCGCTCGATGTAATTTAGGCTGTCATCGACCTGAATATCCTCCAAAGGCACCACTGCCGAGTCGTCTACCAAACACTTCCACAATTGAGAGACGTGGAAAGTGTTGTGGATCTGGCTGAGTTCGGCTGGCAGATCCAACCTATACGCCACCTTGCCCACCCGGGCTACAATCCTGAATGGCCCGATGATCCTCGGGCCCAACTTGCCTCGCTTCTTGAATCGGATGACGCCCTTCCACGACGACACCTTCAGGAGAACCATATCCCCGACTTGGAATTCCAAGTCTGAACGACGCTTGTCGGCATAACTTTTCTACCGACTCTGGGCAGTCTGGAGCCTACTCCGGACCTGCTGGATCTTCTCTGTCGTCTGGAGCACCACTTCGGTGCTTCCCATGACCCTTTGGTCAACCTCTCCCCAACATATTGGGGTCCTGCACCTCCTTCCATACAACATCTCGAAGGGAGGGCGGTCGATGCTTGCATGATAGCTATTATTATATGAGAACCCCGCCAACGGGAGGTAGGTATCCCAACTACCTCCGAAATCCAGAACACATGCCCGCAGCATATCCTTTAACGTTTGGATGGTCCGCTCGCTCTGACCATCCGTCTGCGGGTGAAAAGCGGTGCTGAAATGCAGACGAGTACCCAACTCGTCATGGAACTTCTTCCAAAATCTGGAAGTAAATCACACATCTTTGTCTGAAATCACTGATACGGGCACCCCGTGCCGCGCCACTACCTCCCTAATATAGATGTCGGCCAACTTCTCGGCCGAGATGCTCTCCTGAATTGGGATAAAATGGGCGCTCTTGGTCAACCGGTCCACGACGACCCATATAGAATCCACTCCCCGTGCGGTCCTGGGTAGCTTCGTGATAAAGTCCATCCTAATATCTTCCCATTTCCACAACGGGATATCCAACGACTGCATCTTGTCGTGCGGTCTCTGATGCTCGGCCTTAGCCTTCCTGCAGGTCAAACACCGCTCGATGTATCAAGCCACATCCCGCTTCATGCAGGGCCACCAATAGTCCAGACGAAGATCCCTATACATCTTCGTCGCCCCGGGATGAATGGAGAATCGATATTTGTGCGTCTCCTCCATCAAGACCTGGCGCACGCCCCCGAGGTATGGCACCCACACCGTACAGTGTAAAGACAATAATCCCCTGCTATCATAGTCGAAGGAGGAAACCTGACCCACTATGCGCTCACTCTTCCGATGTTCCTCCTTCATGGACTCTTGCTGGGCCTCCCGAATCCGCTCCAGAAGCGGGGTCACCACTGTCATCCGCATGCAAACATCCCTGATCGGCGCCGCCTTGCGGCTAAGCGCATCAGCCACCACATTAGCCTTCCCCGGGTGGTAAAGGATCTCACAATCATAATCTTTCACCACATCGAGCCACCGACGCTGACTCATGTTCAGATTCGGCTGATCCATGAGGTACCTCAAACTCTTGTGGTCCATGTAAATGGTACTCCGAACCCCGTAGAGGTAATGTTGCCAAATTTTGAGGGCGAAGACCACCGCCCCCAACTCTAAATCGTGCGTCGGGTAGTTCGCCTCGTGAGGCTTTAGCTGCCTCGAAGCGTAGGCAATGACATGACCTCTCTGCATCAGTACCGCGCCCAACCCCGAAATGGACGCATCACAATATACCACAAAATTGTCTACGCCCTCTGGCAGGGCTAAGATTGGCGCCTCACACAATCTCTGTCTCATAACCTCGAATGCTGCCTGTTGCTCAGGCCCCCATCGAAAGACCACGACTTTCTTAGTCAGTCGCGTCATGGGTACGGCTATCTTGGAGAAGTCCTGAATGAATCTTCGATAGTAGCTTGCTAATCCCAGGAAACTCCAAATCTCGGATGGAGACTTCGGAACCTCCCATCTCATCACGGCCTCCACCTTGGTCGGGTCTACTGAAATCCCATTCTGATTGACGAGGTGCCCAAGAAACTGCACCTCGCACAACCAAAACTCACATTTAGAGAACTTGGCGTACAAGCTCTCCCTCCTCAAGGTTTCCAAAACCTCTCTCAGATGCTCCTCGTGCTCCTCCTACGTCTTGGAATAAACCAAGATGTCATCAATGAAAAATATCACAGACCGATCCAGCATTGGTCTACATACGTTGTTCATGAGGTCCATGAACGCGGCAGGGGCATTGGTGAGCCCAAACGACATCACCATGAACTCATAATGGCCGTAACGCGTCCGAAACGCGGTCTTCTGTACATCCTCCTCTCGGACCCTCATCTGATGATACCCTAAACACAAATTGATCTTGGAGAACCAAGATGCTCCCTGCAACTGATCAAAGAGGTCATCAATCCTCGGGAGTGGGTAACGGTTCTTCGCTGTTACCTTATTCAGCTCTCGGTAATCAATACACATCCAATGCGACCCGTCCTTCTTCTTCACAAACAGGATCGGGGCTCCCCATGGTGAACTGCTCGGTCGAATAAATCCCTTGTCTAGCAACTCCTGTAGCTGCGTAGACAACTCCTGTATCTCGGAAGGAGCCAACCGATATGGTGCCTTGGCTATCGGAGCCGCACCAGGAACTAGGTCGATCCTGAACTCTACCTGACGCTCCGGAGGTATTCCAGGAAGCTCCTCCGGGAACACATCAGCGTAGTCTCGCATCACTGGAATCTCGCTCACCGTTGCCTTAGCCGCCTCCCGGGTATCCATAACGTACGCGACATATCCCGTGCAACCCTGCTGAAGGTAGCACCTAGCCCTTGCTGCTGAACATACTGTGGGTCCACGCTATGGCCTCTCGCCGTGGATCACCAACTCTCCCCCACTTGGGGTCTTGATCCGCACTAACTGCTGCGCACAATCTATCACCGCCCCCATTAGGGCTCAACTAATTCATGCCTATAATCACCTTGTTCCCCCGCAAAGGGATGGGAACCAAATCCACCAAATAGCGCTCCTCAAATAACCTTAGGACACAATCCCTGAAATACTGCCGACACTTGCACCGATCGATGATCGGCAATCTTTACCTCTAAAGGGCAATCCAACATGCCCGAAGACTCAGTAAACCTCTTGCTAAGCGCAAGGGAAACAAATGATCGGGTGGCACCCAAGTCAAACAACACCTGAACAGGAATACCGTTCACATGGAACGATCCTAACGCATATACACAGAACACATATTAATATCATAACATCATAAAAATAAGATAGAGGGAAAGAATCATACCCGTCACTACATCGGGTGTGGCGCGTGCCTCCTCTGTCGTTAGCTGAAACGCCTGACTCCTCACCACTGGAGCCTCTGCCTTGCCCTGCCAGCCATTTGTGATCCTCAGAGTCGCTAGAGCTGGCGCCTTCACTGGCGTTGATGCTGTCGTCAACTGGGGGCAGTTAGCCCTCTTGTGGCCCCGCTGGTTGTAGTGGAAACACAGCAACTCAGATGTCTGAACAACCGAGACAGAGGCAGTACAATCCCTGCTAAAGTGTCCCGCCTTGCCGCACTTGTAGCAGCCTGATGATCCCAACTTACATGCTCCCTCATGCGACCTGCCGCATTTTCCGCAGCGGCCCAGCCCCCCTTGGCCTTTCGGCCTACCATCTGATCCCTTGGGCTTCTTCCCCGAAGCCCCAACCACCTGCCCCGTCTCTGCCTTTCTCTTCCGAATGTGCTCCAAATCAATCTCCTTTTCCCTCGTCCTGGCAATCATGGACTCCATGGTAGGGCAAGCTGAAAAGCTAACATGCTCCCGGATGTCGGCTCGTAGCATGTCATGATAGCGGGTCCTCCTCATATCCTCATCTCCTGCATACTGGGGCACCAACAATGCTCTCTCCCAGAACTTGGCGGTGATTTCTGCCACAGTCTCCGTCGTCTGTCTCATGTCCAAGAACTCTCTAGCCAGCTGCTGAAGCTCGACAGCCGGTGCAAACTCTGCCCTGAACCTGGTCACGAAGTCCGACCAGGTCATAGCCTCAACAGCCGAGGCTCCCAGCGAGTCACCAACGGATTCCCACCAATCCCTAGCTCGGTCTCATAAACATCCTGCTGCATATCTCACCTTCAACCCCTCGGGGCAGAAGCTGGTGATAAGTTATTAATTAACTTGATGATCCATTAGATCTATGTAACAGGTAAGCGATGAATATATAAACAATAAATAACCCAAGTATGAATCAAGATGTGTCGAATGATTAGATTACTCAATCCTCAGCAGAGCTCGACTAAGAACTTCCGCTGTAGAGGATTCTAGGGTTACAAGAACGATAACAATAAACTTGCTGAATAATAACTCTCTGATCGTTCTATTCTATCGTTACTTTCTAGGAGCATGCAAGCACCTATATATAAACTAAACCCTACTAAACTCACGGATGGAAAGGCCCATACCGGATATACATAATGGACTAACTAACGAGCCCAATAGATGCAATACATAACACAAAACACGACCCAACAATCTCCCCCTTTGCGTCAAATTGGAGCGAGACTACTTCTTCTTCTTGCTTGGGCCAGCAGCGGGAGCCTTCTTTACGGTATCAAACAGACGTGTGATAAGAGAAAGGATAGTCTGTCTGAACCGAATGTACCATTGAATCATATCATCAAAGTACTTGATATCATCCGTTGTGTTCTGCTTGCATCTGTGGATGATCCCCAAAACGTATTCCAAACATGCAGTGGTATAGAGATGTTTGTCTGCCAAGGCAAAAAGACATTTCTGTCCTTCGTTCCTGGTAAACATGACAGAGTTTCTCTTCGGGTCAATCTTCCCCATCTGCATCATGTTGAGATCACTGGCAGAGCCAACAGGAGATATTGTAGGTTTCTTCTTAAATACGCTCGCAATCTCCTGATCCATCAATGCAACTTCCATGATGTAGCACACGAGCATCCTCTTGAAATGGTCGATGATCGGACCGTATTCAGCTTCGTTGGTGAGGAGGATGTTGTGCAAGATAATCCAATCATGGGGATTAAGGTTGGGAAGATCTGCAAGTGAGATGGCATGTTCGGTCTTGGCAGATCCCTGAAGTACCTTGAAGCGAACATTGATGAAGTTACCTTCACTGTACGGCTTCAAGACCCGAACGTTGACAATTTTCTGAGCGCTCCAATTCTGATATTGGGGTTGACCAGCCTTTAGATAGAAATTGATTAAGTCCCGATCAACCTGTGGATGAGGATGAGGGAACTCTGCAACGTTGTCAAAGGCATGAAAAACAAACGCCTTTCGGGTCAGTGGCATGTCGAACTGTGAGTCGACAGTATTGGAACGATCTAAAGAGATCACAGGTTCCAGCCACAAGATACTTGGTGTGTTAATGGCTTCCTTAATCAGCCTCTCAAGAGTCCAGGAAGGAAAAAGAGTTTTCCTGCTCTCAAGAAGGTCGTAGGCTTCCTTCTGTTTACGTTCGGCTTCTTCAGCCTCTCTTGCCACATGAGCAATGATGTCAGCCTCATTGTTTCGACTTTGCCGCTTCAGAATGTCGGCAATTGTTTCTTTATCATCATCTTCACTCTCCTCAACAATCTTTTTTTTGCCTTTGTCTTTCACACCAGAACCGGAGACTTGGCCTACTAGAGGAGGTTCGGTTGTGTGAGTTGCTGAAGCAGGAGGTGGTTGAGACATTGTTTCCTTCTCTCCCCCTTGTTTCAGAATGGACACGAAATCAAGGAGCCCTTCGATTTTGCTGAGTAGGGCGAGGGCGGGAGCGAGCTTCTCTGCAAGGGTACGGCGTACTGAATAATTGATGATTGGGTCATGTGCTTCAAGGATGTTGGAGATAGCAGAGTGGACATCTGAAACACACGATTTAACCACCTCTCTTTCAGATCGAAGAGAGTCAATCTCCTGTTGACAGTTGGAGAATTGAGTACTTTTGACCTTCAAAGCGGTAGTCTTCCTTGCGAGAGCATCCATGAGAGAGTTCTTGGCAGCTAAGTCTTCTTGAAGCTTGGAGAGATGCTCCTCAATGGTGGTTCTGAAAGCTGAGTTATCGTTCGAAATAGACTGTCTGAGAGAGGCAAAGGACTTCAGCTCAGAAGCGACTGATGTAGCCAACTGGTTGATGATGGGTTCCAGCGTAGTCTTGGTGGCGTCAGCACTTTCCTGTAAAGATTTCAACAGGGAAGAAGCATCAGTAAATAATTTATCGACTTTTTCGGTCGCTTCCTGACAGGCTTTGGTTGAGGCATCTATGGCGGTGGTGGCTGA
Source organism: Lactuca serriola (assembly GCF_051521515.1). Classification (NCBI taxonomy): domain Eukaryota; kingdom Viridiplantae; phylum Streptophyta; class Magnoliopsida; order Asterales; family Asteraceae; genus Lactuca; species Lactuca serriola. Next base: position 307,834,032 of record NC_136412.1, on the reverse strand, counting down.
ATCAAGTGAAGCTTGCTAAGCTTTGGAGAAAGCGTCAACAATTTTCTGAACTGCAGCTTCAGATAGGGATGAATGAGAAGTGGAAGAGGAGGCGATGAGTGAGTCAATTTTGTCATGGAGCTCCTGGAGATGCCTTTTGGTGACAGGAGCGTCATCATCGTCATCACTTTGCACTTGAAACATGCTATAGTAGACCGAGTCAAAAGTCATATTCTCCCCGCCAAGGAGTGGTTCTTCTTCCTTTGATGCGTGACCAGGAGAAGATGGTGGTAGTGAAGCTGGTGGTTCGGTAGTATGGGTAGGTTCGGGTTGGGTTGTTTGTTCGGGTGTAGGTGTGGGTTCGGGTGCAGGGGTGGTTTCGGGTGTTGGGGTGGTTTCGGGTGTTGGGGTGGTTTCGGGTGCCGTGGTTGATTTTGGTGCGTCAGTATGAACCCCCGTATCAGATACGTTGGTTCTAACATCTGCAGTGGTGGTTGTGGTTGCTTCGGTGAATATTGGTGGAGGTACTAGGATGGAAGTGGGTGGTATTTGAGTAGTGGAAGTTATGGGGGAATAGAAATAGGAATGGTTTTAGGTAGAGAGGAAATAGGAGAAGTAGAGACATGAACTTCAGGGGTGGGAGATCGTGGTGGAGTGTTACCACGTTGAGAGCCTTCAGAATCAGAACTCTCACCCTCAGACTCACTGGAGGAGGAAGCGATAACCAACTTTCGCCTTGGTTGGGTTTTTCTCCTCTTCTGCTGTGGAGACTGAGCAGCCCTGGTGGGTTTCCTCTTCTTTGGAGACGGGCCTTTTGCCCCCTTGGCCACCTGTTTTCCCTTATCATCCTTCTTGCCTCTTGGAGTAGGCTTGTCGGCATCATGAATTGATTTCAGCATCTCCGGTGTAAGATCCCTCGGACCAGAACATCTGAACTCCTTATACGTTTGAATGATCCGGCTATCAGCAGGAACATCCCCATACATGGTTTCCGGGATAGAACCGTTGAAGGGAAACTTGGAAGCATCCGACACAATGATCTTCGTGGTATGGAAGGTACCAATCGAAGACATTGGAGCACCAGCGACAATGGGGACGTGGTACTTGTCCATCACCCATTTCGTGACAATAGTCCAGAACCGGGCATATGAGATCTCTGAGTGCCGGGAGATCGAAGAGAGACTCTGGATAAGTTGTTGCCACAGGACTGACCCGTAGTCCATGTTGATGCCATTGTAGATCTCGTACATGATGGAGAGAAATAAACGACTTGCCCCATCGGATCCAGCACTTCGTTCAGATAAGCCCTTGAACAAAACAGTGAACATCCCATTCCACCGTGGAGGTAGGCACGACTTCTTGAATTTCGTCACCGTAGTAAGCACCTCTGTGTTTCCCATGTTGTAGAACATGTTGAACAGATGACCCATAGGGATTGATTCCGGATTGACCCTGGAAGAATCCGCGTCAAACCCTAACAACGAGCAAAACCGCTGCTTTGAAATCGACGCCTTGTGCTGAAAGACATCGAAGAAGATTCTGTCGACGACCTTGTCGTAGTGAACGGTGGCAAAGATTTGTGACAGGAATTCCATTGGAACTGTTTCAGCCCTGGTAAGTGCAGGAGCGATTTGAGAAAACTTCAGGCATTCGATGATGGGGACCATGAATGCGTCATACGAATGAGGGGTTAAATCGATGATCAAGCTTTGCTGTGGGCGAATGGGCAAGATGTGGGATGTTGCGTGGACTGAAGAAGAATCTGCCATTGTTTTGAAGAAAGTGGAAGAGATGATGAACAGTGATGGTTGAAGGATTTCTGGCTCTCTGGAAATATAGGCACGGTAAAGAGGTAAATGGTGGTTTACACTGCCTTTTATAGTGAGGGTAAAGGAGAGAGAAATCTTTCCAAATCTTCGATCGAAAAACGAAGAGTTTTCGGAAGTGACTAACGTGTGACAGTTGGCGTGGCCGATGATCACGCATGAGAGAGAATGTCAGTCCCTAATTACACGCCTTCCCATCAGGCGCCGTTTGGAGATGAAACGGTTCCTATTCACACACTTTCCCTCTAGCGCCGTTTGAAGTCAAATCGATTGGACTCCCGCCTGGGTCATCATGTCATCATCTTATCCCTTTAAATTGAAACGACATCTTTAAAAATTCTCCCACGTGGATTAAAATTCACCACAATCTTTTATAACAACCAAGCCAATTAAAACTCCTTGAAATGAATGAAACCAGAATTTTGGAAAATCAAAAAGATTTTCGTGCTGAGTGTGTAAAAAATAAAAAGAAATAAAACAACACTTTTTGAGGGATTTTGTGATGTCAATAATGACACGAAACAAAAGATCCCGGGCATGAATCTCTTCCTTCAAAGTCAAGAGAGACTTTAAAGTGTTTGTGTGGTTTCCCGTTGAATAACGATCAGACACTTATTAAGAAGTGTTGAAAGGCTTCTTTTAATTTAGGCTTATGAGGGTGGCTTTCACTTCGATTCAAAATTCCTAAGCTTGATATAAGACAGAAATCGAACGAAGTACTTGTGAGACCGGGGTAGTCTGTTGAACAAGTAGGTTGAAGATAATTTAATTTGGCCAGGGTATGTATAAAATCTCAACAAAAATTAAAACTGGATCCCAAGGGAAGAAATGTTATGGGTGTTAATAATTTCATAGGAATCACTCAAAAGAAAAATAGAGATTTCATGTTGTACGTTCGTCAATTCATTAGTGAAAGCTTGAGAAAATTAATTGTTCACCATCAATTCGTATTGGGTATTGAATTTTGGGTTTCACTTAGCGCGTAGTGGCACGACACTAAGATCATAAACGCTGAAATTGTGTAACCATAAACTTCAGTGGTAATTTCTGATAGTCTCAAGGGTTACATTTGTGAATCGAATGTGATGGAGAAATGCAATGTAGATGGTGTAAAGAAACCAAAGTACCTCTACTGTAAAAATAGGACCAAGCAGAAAATTCTTATCTCATGTGAGAAGAGAGTTAGGTAGCTAATGATTAGAATAAATATGATAGCCTAATTGGGAAGACAAGGTTTGTTTATACCAGGTCAGTAAGGCTATTATTCAGAATCAGGTGAGGCTTTGGACACATACAGCAGCTTGCTTCTAGGGACATTTAGCTAGTGAAATGATTTACCCACAAGTAGACAAAAAAATAAAAGCCAAAATAAGAAATAAAAAAATAAATAATAAAAAATTAAAATATTTTTGGAGTTTTTGAATTTACGAGAAAAAATATTTTTGGAATGTTTGATAATAAAAAAAATAAGACATAAAAAATACAAAAAAAATAAAAAACTTTGGAACCGAACCCGAACGTTCGGTCTATTTCGGGTGAGAAAATTTTTGGAACCGAACCCAAACGTTCGGTTTATTTCGGTTGCCAAAGAAAATAGGTTTTAAAAAGAAAATAACTTTGACAATAAGATAAATGAATTTGGAAAAATTATACATAAGATCTACAACCAAAAAAAATACCTTTGAGTGATAAGCGAAGATCAGATGATACAACCGAACCCGAGCGTTCGGTTCATTTCGGTACATGAGCACAAGACCCGAACCCGAACGTTCGGTCTATTTCGCTTCTTACTTTTGATCGTGAGAGGTAATTTTTGGTACTGACTCCGATTCCATCATACCTAGCCCTTGTAGCATTTTGTTAAAAGATGCTTCAGGAAGAGCTTTGGTGAAGATGTCAGCCAGTTGATCAGTGGTTCGAACAAAGTGAATTTCGACATTCCCATCTTCCACATGATTCTTAATGAAGTGATACCTCAGTGCTATGTGCTTAGTCTTCGAGTGTTGCACTGGGTTATGACAGATCCTAATTGCACTTTCAGAGTCGCAATATAGTGGGATCTTTTTCATATTGAGTCCATAGTCCCGGAGTTGGCTTTGGATCCAAATCACTTGAGATGTGCACGAGGCAACTGCGATGTATTCTGCTTCAGCGGTAGACAGAGATACACATGTCTGTTTCTTTGATTGCCAACTAACCAACTTCCCGTCAAGGAATTGGCAGCCTCCAGTGGTGCTTTTCCTGTCTAGTCCACAACCTCCAAGGTCTGCATCTGAATAGGCTTGAACGAAGAAACCTGAGTTGGATGGATACCATAAGCCGAGAGAGGTAGTTCGCTTGAGATACCGGAGTATGTTCTTCACTGCAAGCATGTGAGGTTCACGAGGATTTGCCTGAAATCTAGCACAGTAACAAACAGAAAACATTATATCATGCCTGCTAGCAGTAAGGTACATTAAAGAACCGATCATTTGGCGATATAGCGTAATATCGACTGTTGGCTTATCCAAGGATGGAGTGAGCTTGGTGCCGAACGCCATTGGAACTTTAACCTTTGAGTCTCCCATCATGTCGAATTTTGCAAGGAGAGTCTTGGTGTAAGCTTCCTGGTAAATAAAGATGCATTCGGTTCCCTGTCTAATATTTAAACCAAGAAAAAAGTTAATCGCCCCCATTGAGCTCATTTCAAATTTAGTCTCCATCAGCTTTCTGAATTCAGCCGTTAAGCTAGGATTCGTTGAGCCAAAGATGATATCATCGACATAGATTTGAACAATCATAAGGTGGTTACCTTCCTTCTTACGAAAGAAGGTTGGGTCAACCGAACCTTGTTTGAATTTGGACATCTTTAAAAACTTGGTTAGCGTTTCATACCAGGCCCTCGGTGCTTGTTTCAGTCCATATACCGCTTTGTCCAGAATGTAACAGTGATTGGGATATTTTTCATTGACGAATCCAGGAGGTTGCTTCACGTACACCGTTTCTTCGAGTTCTCCATTTAGAAATGCACACTTTACGTCCATTTGGTAGACCTCAAAGTTCTTGTGTGCAACATAGGCAAGAAATATTCGAACAGATTCCAGCCTAGCCACAGGAGCAAAAGTTTCCTCATAGTCGATTCCTTCCTCCTGGCAGTATCCTTTCACCACTAGACGAGCTTTGTTTCTTATCACATTGCCTTCCTTGTCCATCTTATTTCTAAAGACCCATTTGAGACCAACAACCGAGACATCTTGAGGAGTTGGAATGAGGCGCCAAACTTTATTTCTTTCGAATTCATTAAGTTCGTCTTGCATAGCTTGAACCCAATCGGAGTGATCAAGAGCAGTGTTAACTGTCTTTGGTTCAACTTTTGAGACAAAGGAGTTAAACATACAGAACTCTACTTTTGAAAATAAGGAAGTTTTCTTTGCCTTTAGTTGAGATCGGGTCAGGACCTTTTCAGAGACATTACCGACAACCTGTGAAACAGGACGATCTCTAGTCCATTTGACAAGAGGAGGGTAATTTGGATCATAGGATGGATCCAATTCAGCATTTACCATCTCTTCTAGTTCAGATTGACTATCATCTTCATAAGACATATCGACATTCTCCCCCTCGACATATGAGCTTTCAGGTGTATCTTGACTTTCCGGAGCTACAGGAGTTTCGGGTGGTGTTGAGCTTTCGGGTGTTGCAGTACCTTTGGGTGTTTTTGAGCTTTCGGGTACCACAGGACTTTCGGGTGCAGATTGGCTTTCAGGAGCAGTTGAAGAATAGTTCTCCCCCTCAACATGTGAGCCCGACTGTGTTGAAGAAGGTGGATCCTCCCCCTCAACTGAAGCACCGTGTTGTGGCGGGTCGTTTGGACTTGATCCTCCTTCATTCATTTGCTTGGCAGCATCTTCGATGAGTTGCTTCAGATTTGTGCTTCAGAAAGAACACCCATGTAAAACGTGAAAAGTCATCAACAATGACAAGAATATACTTGCTGTCGCCGATGCTTTCAATAGATGATGGACCACACAAGTCAATGTGAATTAACTCTAGTGGTTCAACAACTTTAGTGTTTACAATCGATGAGTGACTTTGACGACTCTGCTTCCCCATTTCACACGCAGCACATAAATGTTCGCGATCGAACTTGAGCAACGGAAGACCTCTAACATGACCTCATGTGACAAGTTTGTTGATATCCTTGAAGTTGAGATGAGAGATCCTTCTGTGCCACAACCAGCTTTCGTCAGATTGTGCTTTGGACAAAAGGCAGATAGCTGGATTTCCTTTGATAGGTTTGAGATTAAGAGGAAACATTTCGCCTTTGCGCTCCGATTTGAGAATCACTCTTTTTGTTTTCTTCTCTATTATTTCCGAACCCTCATCGTCGAATGAGACCTTGAGACCGGTACCTCCAACGAGCTGAGATACACTGATGAGGTTGTGCTGTAGTCCTTCAACATATGCAACCTTTCTAATCGTGAAATCTCCATTTGTTATCATTCCATAACCTTTTATCGTGCCGAATGAGTTGTTCCCGAACTTGACATTTCCCCCGTTTGAAAGAGACCGAAATTCCCTCAGCTCTTCCTTCCTTCCTGTCATGTGACGTGAGCAGCCACTATCAATATACCATTCTTCGTCAAACTGCTCGTCACTGATAACCTACAAAAATTAAGCAGATTTAGGAACCCAAAGTTTCTTGGGTCCACGTGAGCCTTTCACAGGAACAGGAATAGTAAGAGAGATGTCAACAAGATATGTTCTTTTTATTAAAGTTGTTTCATCTTTCTTTTTAATGGTGAAAACCTTAATTTTGTTGAGATTTGTTACAGTCGGTTTGGATTCAGGTTTAGGCATTTGGACTTTGGAATGATTTTGATCAGTCTTGACTGAGGAAACCTTCGATTTTCCTTTCAAATCTGTTGAAGATTTTGGATTTTGAGTATGAACAGATTTGGATTTAGAATGAGGTTGAGAGGAATTAGAAGAATTAGAACGAGAGAAGTTAGACTGAGAAGTTTTATTGATTTGAGGTCCTGAGTGACACTTTTGTTTTTGGTCATTTGTGGGACCGAATCTCGAACTTTGGTTGCTTTTGCTCTTGGAACCGAACTTATGCTTTCGGTAGCTGGTGTTCTCTGAACTGAACCTTTCCCTTCGGTTGTTATGATCCTCAGAACCGAACCTTTCCTTTCGGTTATTATTACTTTCTTGCTGCCTAACAGCACTTTTCTCTGACTTTGAATTTCTGTCATGATAAGAGAAATGGGCGTTTTGAGATCGCCAAAAATGTTTTCGTTCAGAGAGATTTTTCTTGTATCTCTGATTCCTTTGTTGCTTCTGATCCTTTACTTGCTTCGGCTGTCGGTGGATGTTGGTTTTTTGCTTTTGCTTCTTGTCAGCTGGTTCACTTTGAACTGATGATGTTTCGCTTAAAGGAGTGACTTCTTCTGCAGGAACTCCTTTTTCTTCAGGAACTTCTTTTGTACCACTAGTACTTGGCACGTCGAAGTTGTCAGGTTTGTTTAGTGGCTCTGGCACATATCTTCCTTTGGTTTTCCAGGACGTCCGCTCCGACAGACCAACAGTTTCGTCAGCATTATCGATAGGGGCGGACCAGAAGACCTCATCACAACCATCAGCATTATCTTCATTATAATGGCTGTGAGTTCGGCTGTCTGATGTTCGGTTACTCCTGTGACCTTATACACCTGATTTGGAGTCGTCCTTACCTTTTGGTATACAACAACTTTTTCTTCAAGGATCGGGGACTTTTGTTGGGACAGACGAGCAAACTCCACAGAATTTTCTGAAATAAGATTTTTGTGGTTTTCGGGTTCGTTCTTGACAAACTCAGAACAGTCAACTTCATCCTCTATAGAAATTTCACTCATATCATCATCCTCATTAAGCTCAGATGCATTTTCAACATCAATTTTATTTTCTAAGCTCAAGTTGGCATTCAATGAGTCAAACTTTTGTATGGTTTCGGTCCTTAGTTTCAGTTTATCATTTTCATCCAAAAGATTTTTCAGCATGTCCTTATGGTCCTTGGACTTTATGAAAGATTCGATTTTGTCTAGACCATACATATAAGTCGGATTTACATCCTCAGACGAAACTGCACTTTCGCAATTATATGCTTCAGCGTCAATTTCATCTTCCTTAAACTCAAGGAAGGGCAAAATCATGCGATGAATTTTCTGTCCTATTTCACAGTTAAGATGAAGTTGAGTGATGTTAGAATAAAGACGCTTAGCAATCAAACAAAACACATTTCTTTGTTTCAAAAGTTTTAAATTGTCTCTTTGTAAATAAATGTTTTCGTCTTTGGATTTGATCAACTCCGACTCCTTCAGCTCTATCCACATCCTCCGTTCCTCACTCTTTGAAGACACCCTGCTTATTTGGTCAGTTAGGTTAGAATTGGTGACCCGTGTTTGAGTTAAACTGCTGTCTAGATGAGAGATTCTTGAATTTACATTTTTTAATTATTTTTCATATGAATTTTGTGGGACTTTGAATGAAACAAAAATGGATTGTACCTTATTGATTAATTCATCAAGCTCATTAAACTGCACGCTGAGAGGTTTTGCTGTGAAGCACAAGTCCTCTCGCTCTTTCATGTCTTCATTCCCACCGTCTGTGTTGTATCCCCTCATTTGAGATACATCCGACACCATCAAACACTTTCCACCGCTTCCTTCACCTTTCGCAACGTAAGCCTTTCCATGAGATGGCTTTCTGACTTCATCATCCTCAGAGTCGGTTGACCAGACCTCCACGCCACCGAACTCATCATCCGCTACCGAAACCTACACAATTAAAGCATTCATAGAAGGGTTAGCAGTAGTTTTCTTTCTCTTGATCTCTTCCAGCTTTTTCATCAACACAGCTTCTTCATCTTTTTCTTCATCCTTTTTTGCCATTTTCTTTAGGACACAGTCTTTGGCATAGTGGTTCTTTCCTCCATAGTAGTAGCAGTTCACACCTGAATCTCCTTCAGCTTTCGGCTCTTTCTTTGGTTCTTCTGCCTTCGGTTCCTCCCTCACTTTTTCAGAACTATAGCTTCCCTGCCAATTTCTGTTCTTATTGGTAGGAAACCTTTTCTTAATAAACCTCTTTGGATTTGACACCATCATTGCATAATCTTTAGAGGTAAGGTCATAGTCTTCTAAGTTAAGATCTTCATCTTCTACCACACTTTTGCTTTTAGATAGAAGGGCCAATGAACCCAAGCTTGAAACCACATTTTTCTCCTGCAAGACAATCTTTTCTTGGGATTTCAAAATCCCTACCAGTTTAGCCAATGAATATGATTTGAATTGCTCATGAGCTTTAACAGTGGACACAACCGCTCTCCACTCAGATCTAAGACCATTCAAAAACGTAACTTTTTGTTCAATCAACTTCCTTTCAATATCGTGTTTAATCATCTTACTGAGAAGATGATTGAAGCGATCGAATGTCTGAGTAACAGTTTCCTCGGGATTCTGCTTAAATTCGCCAAACTCAGATAAAAGTAAGGTCTGAATGGAATGCTCCAGATCTTCGTCTGTGGAATATAACTCTCGCAGCCTATCCCATATTCCTTTGGCAGTGCTGCATGAACTTACTAGCCTGAAAGTATCCGATTGAAGAGCGAATCTGATTAGTCTCAATGCTTTAATATTGCACTGAAACTTATCCTTTTCGTCTTGAGCAATATCTTTTACGTCCTTCAACAGATCATTATACTCTTTCTGAGTTTTAATGATTTTAGACGTTGCTAAATGAGTGAATGGTCCAAACACGATTGCTTCCCAAATAAGATATCCATTGTCTTCAGATCCAATGACATAATCTTCAAAGTGATGTGCCCAGACTTCGTAATCCTGGGTGTAAAGGATGAGAATCTTCGTCGTTGATCCAATGTTGTTTGAGATGTTTATGGGATTTGATTGTGACTCGTCCATGCTTGATCGTATAACCTGTTTGAAAGATCAGACTTGTAATATATAAGATTAGGGCAAAACAAATAAATGCTGAGTTACGTCAATTATGGGATGACAGCTCAATAAATATTAGTTAATGCGGAATAACCATAATCGCAACCTTTTTCACAGAAAAGATGTGTATGAATTACACAGCCTCCTGCTCTGATACCAATTGATAAGTTATTAATTAACTTGATGATCGATTAGATCTATGTAACAGGTAAGCGATGAATATATAAACAGTAAATAACCCAAGTATGAATCAAGATGTGTTGAATGATTAGATTACTCAATCCTTAGCAGAGCTCGACTTAGAACTTCCGCTGTAGAGGATTCTAGGGTTACAAGAACGATAACAATAAACTTGCTGAATAATAACTCTCTGATCGTTCTATTCTATTGTTACTTTCTAGGAGCATGCAAGCACCTATATATAAACTAAACCCTACTAAACTCACGGATGGACAGGCCCATACCGGAGATACATAATGGACTAACTAACGAGCCCAATAGACGCAATACATAACACAAAACACGACCCAACAGCTGGTCAGCTGTGCGGACTCAATGTCCGCAATCCATCGTCTGGCAGCAATGGGGTCCTTTGCCCCATGGAAATCCGGCACACCACTGCCCCTAAAGTCCTTAAAGGACAGTGTGCGAGATCCTGACTGGCCAGATGCCATGTCACTCCTGAACGCCCCTGAGGCGGTCCTCCATCAGCTCAACTATCCCTTCCTTGATCAACCCGAAAATGATGGGGGTCGACTCAAGGATGCCTCTGGTGATCTCTGATGCGATGAACTCGCGTAGCCTCTCATCTACTGGCTCGGAACCTGCTCCCGAACCCGATCCCTCTCCAGAACTGCCACCATTCTGCAATACACACAGACAACCATTAGTGATACTGATACCCCTAAAGGGGTCACATTTACTTCAAGTTCCCTGGTCTTGTCTCAGCCTTCCTTAGTTCGGGTACGGATCCTCTGCTTTCAGTAGTACGGGCCCATACTACCTTCCACATCTATCCGTACCTTCTCCAAGGACTGCCTTGACTCCACTAGGTCCTTTTCACTACTGCTAATCACTGTTATACTCATCATAGGCTTGCCCCAAGAAAATCTCTAACTCCACCCTACTCGGTCCTCAGTTGCTGAAGGCCTCCATGTAATGTCAATTAGTCATTACCTGAATACCATCACATGTGTTAAGGCTCAAATAATCCTTCAAGTAACAGACTCGACCCTTCAACGGTTAGACTCAGACAAGAGCTGCGCAATAGGGCCAAATCCAACACTCTAAGATTATTCAACCCTGATCACATGTGACGTGACGTATTCACCTAATGTCTAACTCCCATCACTCAGAGTCCCACGAAGCACAAAGCAAGCAGCATTCAGGAAAAAGGGAACATTCTCAAGCAAATCTATCCTCATAGAGAAAAGCTGAACTAGCATACCATGTTAAACTCATACTATCAAGCATAACCCTAACAGGCTATCCTACTGCTGTCTACTCAATTCTAGCATGCAATTTTCATACACTGAAACACATAAAGCAGGCACATAAGGCATCACTCCTAGATCCTTAGTCCTATTCTAGCATCCTGTTCTACTGAAACTGATAAACATAACATAAGCTGGTATGGGTACTTTGGGGAATACTTACTTGAGCTCGACCGGTCGCACACATCACACACTTCTTCTTAAAACTCTTTACTTAGCTTTTTAGAAAATATTTTCTGCTTTAAAATCTTTTAATCCCTCGATTTGAGTTCAGATACCCCCGAAGGTGTGTCCGAATCCCTCAAACCAGGGCTCTGATACCAACTTGTAACATCCCAAAAATACGAGCCAAAAATTTCATTTTCAAAACATATACTTAGTAAAGAATTTAGAAGTAAAAGCGTCACCGATCATAACATTTCATAAAAGATATCACATGTCTGGAAAACATTTTCATAAACATAATAATGTCAGAGTACAAATCCCCAGGAAGATCTCATAGTGCGAAATACGAGGCATGTGTGTGATGGGCCGCTACCGCGCCAGCTCCTTCCCCTTCGAAGAAGAGGTACCTGAAACCAAAACTGAAAACTGTAGGCACGAAGCTTAATGAGTTCCCCCATAATACCTCATACCATACAAACATACAATGAACAGCTAGGAGATACAGGCCTCGCCCACACTCATGAAGATACGGGCCTCGCCCACACTCCGCTAGCTGGGAGATACGGGCCTCGCCCACACTCTGCTATCTGGGAGATACGGGCCTCGCCCACACTCCGCTATCTGGGAGATACGGGCCTCGCCCACACTCCGCTAGTTGGGAGATACGGGCCTCGCCCATACTCCGCTATCTGAGAGATACGGGCCTCGCCCACACTCCACTATAAGAGAGATACATGCCTCACCCACACTCAACTGCTAATCCATAACATACAAGTATCACACAGACAAACGAGTATAGACAAATCTATCATACTGGCATATATCATAATCAAACTCGACCATGAGATACGGGCTCTGCCCACACTCTGACACTAGCATATTGTCTAATCGGGCCGACCTAGGTGCCTTAGACCCGTTCCTACTGGAAGGAAACTCACCTCGAAGAGTAGCTACCGAAAGTCTGACTGTTCGACGTCTGGATGCTGCACCGGTAATCCTCCGGCTACAAACCCATAAACATAGATTAGCCACTCATAAATACCCTTAGGTCAATTGACTGACCCATCCCTGGTCCAAGGTCAACTCCTTGGTCAAAGTCAACTTCCAGCTGACTGGACTCGCCGAGTCATTCTCCTACTAACCCAGTCCTACTCGCCAAGTCCCTCTTTCCACTCACTGAGTCACCCTTGACTCACTACTCGGGACTATGGAACCGACTCATGATCCGACTCGTCGAGTCCGAGAGCAACTCGCCGAGTTCCACGAGCAGATCTCCTACTCGGTTCCAATCCTCACCAGAACATCCCGCAAGAGTATTTGGGGTTTTGGGACTACGTTACACTGCTAATCCCGCGTGCAAATACGAAGGGTTGGACCTTCGACACTTAAACCCCTCTTACTCAGTGAAAGTTCATATGACTCGCCGAGTTTGAAGAACAACTCGGCGAGCTCCAGGAAATCTTCATAGGACTCGCCAAGTGGGTCGAAGGGACTCGGCGAGTCCCAAAGTGGAACTCGGCGAGTTCTATATGGTGGTCACGACAAGCTCATGTCAAAGGTTGAGCTATATGGTGGTCACGACCCACTTTATTGATGAAGATTGGGTCATGCACAAAAGAATTATCAACTTTAAATCTCTAGATAGTCATAAGGGAGAAGACATTGGGCGCACGTTGTTGACTTGTCTTCAAGAGTGGGGTGTCAATAACATAATGAGCATAACCGTTGACAATGCTAGTGCGAATGAAAAAGCAATCGAAATTCTAATGAAAAAGCTACCAAACTTGTATGATGGGGGGAAACAATTACACGTAAGGTGTATGGCCCACATCCTTAACCTTATTGTTAGGGATGGGTTTGATCAACATCAATCTAGTATCAAGTGCATGCAAAAGGCCGTTAAATACATTAGAACTTCTACACAATAGATTCAAAGGTTCAAAGAATGCATGAAAGAGTTAAATGTGGAATCCAAAAAGTTTTTGTGTAATAATAGCCCAACTCGATGGAACTCCACATACGAGTTATTGAAGATTGTGGTGGAGTTGGAGAAGGTTTTTGGCATGTTTGAAGTCAAACGTAATTTCATATTCCATTCCATTGTTTTTTTTTATTTTTTATATTTCAACATGTTTGCAAATTTTTAGCTAACTTTGAAGTTTCATAACGTCTTCGTTATTTGTCCGATTAGCCAAAAAAAATTTTCCAGCTTGTAGTTTACAATTTGAACAACAGTTTACACTATTTAAACGCGTTATTTGGTTGTATATTAAGTGAGTTACAGGCCTCTAAACATTGGATATTATATCTGAGTTTTCTGTTTCAGCATTTTTCCAAATTTTTTGACAACTTTGAAGAGTCATAACGTCTTCGTTATTTGTCCGATTAGCCCGATTTTTTTTCCAGCTTGTAGTTTACAATTTGAACAACAGTTTACACTATTTAAACGCGTTATTTGGTTGTATATTCAGTGAGTTAAAGGCCTCTAAAAATTGGATATTATATATGAGTTTCTGTTTCAGCATTTTTCCAAATTTTTAGCCAACTTTGAAGAGTCATAACGTCTTCGTTATTTGTCCGATTAGCCCGATTTTTTTTCCAGCTTGTAGTTTACAATTTGAACAACAGTTTACACTATTTAAACGCATTATTTGGTTGTATATTAAGTGAGTTACAGGCCTCTAAACATTGGATATTAAATATGAGTTTTTCTGTTTCAACATTTTTCCAAATTTTTAGCCAACTTTGAAGAGTCATAACGTCTTCGTTATTTGTCCGATTAACCCGATTTTTTTCCAGCTTGTACTTTACAATTTGAACTACAATTTACACTATTTAAACGCGTTATTTGGGTGTATATTCAATGAGTTAACTCACAGGCTCCTAAATAAGGGGTATTAAAGCTGTTTTTTTTTACAAAAATAAATACTAACATTTACTTTATTATAATAGATCCTACATTTGTTTGAGACGTTTTGACCCCCTCAAAAGAAGATTTCAACATTTGTAGAGCTATGGTTGGATTTCTTGAGAAATTCAAGGTGAAAACCGACATAGTATCAACGTCAACAAAACCGATGGCACATTGGTTTTTTTGGAGATATATGTGATGTATACAAACACATTAAGGAATGGGCGGCTAGTCCCCAATTTTGTTTGATCGGGAAGGGCATGATTGATAAATACGATAAGTATTGGGACAATCTTGAAAAATTAAATGATTTTTTGTATTTTGTGGTCATATTAGATCCACGGTTCAAATTTGATTTTCTTCAACAAGCTTTTGAGAAGTTGATTAAGTTGAAGAATCCACAAAAAGATCCTATGCTCAACTCGAAAGTCATTTTGAAGGCTAAGGTCTTAATACGGGGTCTTCAACAAAGATTTGAGATTTTTTTTATTTCTACAAATCAAAGTTTGACAATACCGACTCTTCTCAAAATCAAACACATGGTCATGAAGATGTAGTTGTGATTGATGATGAGAATGACTTCATGGGTGATTTAATAGTACAAACTGATTACCCATCGGCATCAATGGAAACGGAGTTGACACGATACCTAAACGAGCAGTCAGTTAAATAGAATAAAGATTTTGATATTCTACTTTGGTGGAAACAAAATGCATCTCGTTACCCTATTGTATCCCGTATGGCGAAATGTATAACTTTATTATTTGTATACTTTTTTATATAATTATATTTTAACATTTTCTATGTTTATGCTGATAGATATTTTGGGACTGCAAATCTCTACCGTGGCGTCAGAGGCGGCGTTTAGTACAAGCGGACGGATATTGGATCCATATAGAACAAATTTGTCTGCAAATATAGTAGAGGCTTTGGTTTGCACTCAAGATTGGGTAAGGAAATCAAGAAAGCAAATTGTGGACAACATTGATGAAATTTTGAAAGACGATGAGGCCGCGAAAGCTTTAGAAGAGGCGATAAAGAACAAAGATGGAAAGGGAAAACAACCAATTAATATTCCCGAATAGTTAATTCGTGTTTGAAAAATGTTATTTTGGATATTGGATAAAAACTTAAGATTTATATTTTAATTTGGGTGTTGAGTGTTTAATATTTAACTTATATACTTATAGATAGATTTTTAGGTGTTTAATTTGTTTCTTTAAAAGATTTGTTATGAAATTATAAGCTACACAAGTCATACAAAATACAATATTTATTCGGGTTATTCGACTTTTTAATCATCTTGTACATGTTATTTGGGTTATTCGAGTTATATACTTATAGATAGATTTTTGGGTTTTTTGGATGTTTAAATTTTAGTGTGTAATTTGTTTCTTTAAAAGATTTGTTATGAAATCATAAGGTACAAAAGTAATGCAAAATATTTGGGTTATTTGGGTTATTCGACTCCTTAATCATCTTGTACATGTTATTTGGGTTATTCGAGTTATATACTTATAGATAGATTTTTGGGTGTTTTGGATGTTTAATTTTTAGTGTTTAATTTGTTTCTTTAAAAGATTTGTTATGAAATCATAAGCTACAAAAGTAATACAAAACATTCGGTTATTCGGGTTATTCGACTCCTTAATCATCTTGTACATGTTATTTGGGTTATTCGGGCCGGAATCGAACCGAACCGAATAATACCCGAACCGAATCAAACTCGTATTGCTTATTTGGTTCGGTTTTCGGTTCATACAATTACCCTTATTCGGTTTTCGGTTTATTCGGGTCGGTTCGGTTCGGTTCCGACCCGAATAACATCCCTATACCATTGTCACCTGCTATAGCCGGTGGCAATGACAATATGTGAACACATATAACAGGTTAAATGATCAAATGTGTACAAAAATAAAGAAGTTACCTACATGTGAACAAAACGATAAAGATGATTACCCTCGTAAGTTATTATCCCTTAATTATAGTCCATCTTTTCTTTTTGGTTTGTCCCAAAATAATAGTCCAATTCTAAAAATAAATAACATTTTTACCAAAATACTCTCTTATTATTACTTAACCAACTAAGCATTTCATGAAACATTAAATGCAAAGTAAGGACAAAACTGTCATTTTATTATATAAAGTTAGTGATAATTAATGATAAAATATAGTATTTACATCTGTTCATACATAGTTTGTATGACATCAAAAGTTTGTATAACATCAAAAGTGTATAACAAAATGTATAAAAGATGCGACTTTATAAGCTCCGTCTTCTCAAAACCTACGGGTGTACCTGTCTACCGATTCCCTGAGAATACAAGTGATTTTGAAAGTGTATCAACATTTAAGTTGGTGAGTTAATAAGTATGTATTTGAGATGGAAAGCTTGTATTTGTTCTTTGAAAGTGTTATAGTGTACTTCCATAAAATCTAATATTTTCTTTAGTGAATGAAATGTAGTCTTAGACCTTAAAATAGTGAATTGTACTCTGTAATACTGAGTTGTAGTATGAAATAGTGATTTGTAGTCTTATTAGTAAATAAAACTATGTCATGAATGTTTCTTGAAATTGTATGTTGTACTAGTATACTTTGTACTAGAAAAGTAGTGTATAGTAATGGTGTATGTAGTAGTGTTTGTATGAAAACCTTATTATATAAGTGCTTGGAATCCATTAGTTGTAATGTAAAATAGTGTACTATAGTGTCATTATTTAAAATAAAACCATGTGTATGAGAGCCTGGTATCCACCAGCTGTAGTGTAAAATAGTGTACCCTAGTTTTATTACTTAAAATAAAACCTTTGAAGTAGTGCTAATCCCGTAAACTAATGTTTTAGTTGATCCTATTGTGAGTTTTATATAACCATGCTTGATATGACTAGTGACCTTTACGATGTTCTTTAGACGTCGGAATGTTATGACATTTTCCTTAGTCCAGAATTCGATTCCAAACTAAGTGGTTATTTTTGCAAAACAAAATTTTTTGATTATTTTATTGAAATACACATTACATTATAGTTAGATTACTCAATTTCCTTCTGGTAGAGGATCATATGTTATAATTAGTTAGCTACTGCTAAAGAATTATTTATGAATTTTCATATCCATTTTTCTTTTATCATAATTGTCTTTTAGACCAACGTTAACAATGTTGTGAAGACGATCCTTTCAAATTTAGCGAACGTGTACAAAATATTGAATTGCATATTATTGATGTTAATTAGAGTTACGATTTAAATGTAAGTTGGTTGCTCGTAAGAAATACTAATGTGTAAGTGGATTACGGGATTTAAGCTTTTATTGTGAAGTATAGAACGCAAAATTAATAAAACTTTTTGATTTGAAAAAAAAAAGTTATAATTTTGTATTTAACAAAATTGAGATTTCAAACACACACACACCCACATATATATATATATATATATATATATATATATATATATATATATATATATATATATATATATATATATATATATATATATATATATATATATATAAAATACAACAATTATGTATATTTAGGGATATGAATAACACACTAACACCCACATAGAGTGTATGTATTAACTCTGGAAAAGAACAGTGCATAAACCATGAGATTAATGAAATTAACTATTATCTTATAATATTTTAGAAAATTAAATCTCCCCTGTGTGTTAATAATTAAAGGGGTTTATTAAATTGATTCTGCAATGCTCTAGCATACATATATGGCAAGCAGTTGTGATGCCAGCTACAAATCTAAACCATGTTTTATTTAGTATAGAAAAGCATAAAAAATGTTCAACCTGATTGCTATCTCAATAAATACAAATCGCAATCATGTTGCATGAGATAGAGATATAGAACACAATGCTCGAATACAAACAAAAAAACGTCATGTGAACTCAAATGTCAAAGACTCAAAGTGAGTTAAATTTGCCTTTGGTTTGTGAGTAAATAAGTTATGAATCTAATTTAATAAAAAAGATTATCGGTGACTGTATTTTATTCAGTTAATTCGAATTAACTTATACTAATTCATATTTACAAGGACAAGAAGAAGAGTTTTATACACTACAAAAAATTCTTACAAAACGGGATTTTGAATACACCTTTATCTAAATTCATGAATTTCATTCCACAAAGGCAACCTTGCAATAATTATACCTCAAGCTTAATCAAAGGAAATTGTTTGTTAACTAATCGACAAAAAGGCATACCACATGACTAATTTGAACATTCTTATACATTGACTATTCTAGGAAAGTCAAAGCAACCATATTAGAGCATTTAATAAGAACATCCATAAGTTGCTATATATATATATATATATATATATATATATATATATATATATATATATATATATATATATATATATATATAAAAAGCTAGGTTCAAATGTTTTTAACAACTATTGTGTGCCTAAATGCACCAATGAGAATTCAAGAAATAATAAATAATTAAATAAATCATTAAAGGGTATTTTGGACCTTTTGTACTTTTATTTAAGGAAATTATTTAATTGAACTCATTCAATTAAGGAAATAAACTAATTATTCAATTAAGGAATTAAACTAAATATATTTGACCTAGATATGTTTGCGGTCGAACACTTCATCATCGACATCAACACCATCACCATCACCGATTCTACTTCTTCTTATACAATCGACGGATCCAAAAGGGAGCACATACTCTCGTCTCGCAATCGATGATGGATTCTGGGGTCTATGAGGCTGAAGAAGGGGATGCGGAGGAACGGTGGCGCTGTTGTGGGGTCTATGAACACGAATGAGAAGCGAGGAGCAAACGGTCAGGAAATCCCGACGATTGCAGGTACTTGGATGGAGGTATCCTCCGACATCCTCCTGTTCTTCTTTCTTTGGTCCGGTAATCCAACAACTAGGGGATATAACTGGAAATTATTTACCTCAATCGAGATTGATTTTATCTCGATTTTTTTTTTCAAGATCGAGATTGTGTTCATCATCTTATTAAATTCGATTTCTTCAATGGTTTATTTCTGTTCAATTGAAGAAATATTCTGATACAACTTGCACTTCACAGTCATAAGTTGGATTTTGTTTCGAAAAAGTCAAAATTGGTGTTCATATTTCTAAATCGATAATGTAAATGTGTGTTTGTTTCTTGAATTCATGACTAGGAATGAATGTATATGTGTGTTGATGATTCAATCACAGCTATTGAATTATGTATACAATCACAGCTCTTGAATTATGTAATGTATTCTATTCGAATTTATTTTATATAAATGTATTCTATTAGAATGTTTGAGAATAATTGTCAACAACAAGTACATTCTATCAGAATTTATAGTTTTTATTCTCTTAGAATGCATTGATTTTTTTAATTTTTGAATCTTGATTATGTTTTCTTTGTGGATTTAGGTTTTGAAGAGGCTAAAATTGATGTGAAGAAGGAAGAAAACATAGAGAATGAGAGTGTATTATACTAGAATGTGTTATGCTACAATGTATAAAATGTTGCTAAAAAATAATATTCTATCAGAATAGATTAGTGTTTTTGTTAGATTGTGATGTTTTTTTTTCTTTTTTCTTTCAGAATGTTGTTATTATTCAATGAATCACAATCATACAATGTAATTATTTGGAATATTATTAGTTCAAGAATTGATTTTGTGTATTCTTTTTAGAATGTATTTACTAGTTTATGATTGGCATTCTGTCATTCTGACAGAATAAAATCAAAAACTATATTTAATAGTTTATGGTTAACATTCTAACATTCTGACAGAATAAAATCGAATTTTTAATTTTGAATTAATTTAAAATATTCAGATTTTTAAAAATAAAGGAATTAATTATCCTTAAAAATCTGAAAATTTCTTTTTTTAATATAGGTTAATTGACTAAAATGCCCTTATGCTGAAATTTGTGTGATTATATGGTATATGTTATCATATTCTACTGTCATAGACCCTCAGATCATGACCTTTGATTATATTTCATCCGATGGTCCAGATCTGTGCATTCTGGCACACAATAGTTACTAGAAACAATATAACCTAACCATATATATATATATATATATATATATATATATATATATATATATATATATATATATATATATATATATATATATATATATAACAGTCTCACACAAGCTTAGGTATAACACCCCAATACTACGTCGTATTTGCTAAAATCAATTCCACGTATTGGAGATTTGTTAGCATATTCGGTTCAATCTTTTCAGCGTGATCTTCTTTAATTTACATAACATTCCCTTTTATTTTGACCTTATTGATTTCTTCATTGATCACGTAAGTAGGTTAATTGAGAAAACATCTTAATCGTATGATCATCTTCTTTCGCGCATACACGATTACACAAAATCCCACAGGTGCGTCACTCACAATTCCGAAACTTGGATCTTTTTTCCCCTTCCCCTTGGTGAATGGTTAATTGTTTCTTCCCTAATGCCGAACAATTATCAAATTGATCCCAGACGTATTAAAAAAAATTAGTAGGGTTTAATTTAAACTTCATTAGTGATGTTTTAAGAGCGTCGGTAGGTTAGTACACAAAGAAACAATTATAAAGGCAATTGGTGGAGCCTATGAACATGTTATCAAATTGCTTTTTAATAAGACATAATAAATACATTTTATTAATTCTATTGGTGGTGTGGGAAAAAAGGGTATTAAAATTCATTAAATTTGATGTTGCAAAACAGTGTCAATTCTTATTTGGTGGTGTTCAAGAAAAAACTAATTACAAATTTACTTTTATCATTATGTTCTCAAAGTATATTAGTAGTATTACTTTTAGTATGATATGATCATTAGTTTTAAGAAAAAAAATTACATGGTTTTTTTCTTTAGTTCATTGGTGAATGATTTTTTTCTTCTAATTCATGATTATTGTTTCTATGTAATATATAGTGAATGATGTCTGAAACTCAAGCGGATGGTCCTATCGACACACATACAATTGATGATGTTGACACAAATGATTTGTTAGAATCATCTGAAACTGAAGAAATAAACAATGTGAATGTCGAATGTGATGAAGATAAAAGTACTGAGGAAAGTATATTGGGAAATGTTTTCGATACGCCCAAAGATGCATATACTTTTTATAATGATTATGCATTTTTACATGGATTTGGTATACGTATCCATCACAAATATAAAAATAAGACAACAAATGAACCTTACCGGAGGATATATGTATGCAACAAAGAAGGTTTCAAAAGATTGAACGATAATACTTCAAGCGGAAATAAGAAAAAACGTCGTAGAGATGTAAGAATTGGTTGCAAAGCAATGCTTCGAATTTCAAAACAAAAAGACGAAAAATGGTTTGTGGATATGTTTAACGATACACACAATCACGATTTGAGCATGACACCAACGAAGGTAATGAAGCATAGATCTCATGGGAAGTTTCACCGTTCTATGGAATGCAAATCTATTATCGTTGAACTTAATCAAGCAGGGTTGAAGTCTTGCCAGATTAAAAAGGCTATTAATGCAATGAAAACTTCAGATGAAGTTGATGTTACTTCAAAGCAATGTGTTGATGTCTTATCCGAGCAACGAAAACAATACAGGGGAAAAGAGTTTTATGGACTTATAAAGCATTTCCAAGATAAATCATTAACGGACAATGACCACTATTTTGTCATGGATGTGTGTGATGATGGGTGTCCCCGAAATATGTTTTCGGCGGATGGAAGATCAAGAGAGGCTTATACTAAGTTTGGAGATGTTGTTGTGTTTGATGTCACTTATATGACAAACAAATACAAGATGTCATTTGCTCCCTTTGTAAGGGTGAATCAACATGGGCAATCTATACTTTTCGGCAGAGCATTGTTAGAAAATGAGAAAGAAGAAACATTTGAATGGTTATTTGAGAATTTCCTAAAATGTATGTTTGGCAAGTTTCCGAAGGCAAGTATTACTGATCAAGACAAAGCTATGGGTAATGCGATAAAAAAAGTGTTTCCACAAACCCGACATCGTTTTTGTGCATGGCATATTAAAAAGCATGAATCTGAACACCTTCGCCCATTTGTTGCTCGTTATAGTGACTTTCAGGAATCATATAGAGATTATGTGAACAGTGACACCATTGAAGAATTTGAAACCAAGTTTGAAGTTATATGTGGTAAGTATCAACTAGAAAATAATTGTTGGATAAGTGAAATGTTTAACCAACGGATACATTGGGCTAAACCCTTCTTGAAAGATATTTTCTTGGCTGGTATGACAACCAGTGGACGAAGTGAGAGTATTAATTCATTTTTTGATGGATTTGTCAACTCGAGCACCATGCTGAATGCCTTTGTACTACAATATGACAAAGCAGTTGAGTCTCGAAGAGCCACCGAAGAAGATGAAGACTTCAAGACCATGAACTCGAGGGCCGTTCTTTCTTCTGTGCACCCAATCGAAGCAAAAGCGGGTGAGTGTTACACTAGAAATGTTTTTGAGATTTTTAAAAAAGAATGGATTGAAGCCACTAGCAATTTAACCCATGAGACTGTAAGCAAAAGTAAAGAAGAAATAACATACCGAGTTGGGCAACTGAACGTTGATAAAACATATTGGCGAATTGTTAGCTTCCGTTCTATGAGTCAAATTAATGTCACATGTTCTTGTGCAATGTATGAGACATGTGGGATTTTATGCAAGCATTGTCTATATGTGATGAAGAAGAGGCATGTTGAAACACTTCCGAGTCACTATATTTTACCACGGTGAACCCTTAATGCGAGGTACAAAGTGGGTAATAGTCGTATCGGACTCGAAGAAGTGAATGATGAAAATGGGGTTAGTGCATTCACTTTATGGTGTGTTCGTTCAAATTTTACCAAAGTTGTCGAACAGGCTAAGGAATCCCCTTTAAAGATAGAAAAAAGTTAATACTGTATTGATAAAGCTTTTAGATGATTTAACGATTCAGGAAAACCCTAAAGCATTTGGAAATTCTTCTCAAGGTTCTTCTATGGGAATTTCACAAGTTGATTTGATGGCTCAATTTTCTGTCCGAGATCCTAGTGGTCCAACTAAAACGAAAGGCCGTCCTAAAAATGCAAGTAGAATTAAGTCTTCATTAGAAGTACCGAAAAAAAGAACGTGCTCTTATTGTCAAGGATTAGGTCATTACGCCTCTAGTTGTTCAAAAAGAAAGGTAGTTGCAATATTATTTTACTTTGACATGATTTACAAGTCTCATAATTATATTAATTTTTTTTTCATGTATCAGGCTGATGAATCGTTGCAAGAAAAAGATTAATGAGATATGTCATTGCTATGAGAGAATGAAAAATCTAGATGGTTGTTACCATTTTTTTTTTTTTTGATATTTGCAGTTTCTTTTTTTTTTTTCTTTTTTTTCTTTCTGTTTTGGGTTAAATGTAGAAGACCTTTTGTGAGAAAATTAAAGTTCATTACTTCGTTAGAACATAAATGATGGAAAAAAACAAAAAGAAAAAAGAAAAAAAAATCATCATCTTTATTACTTATATATTGGTCATGGTTTTGACCAGTGTTCTAAAAGGCGCGCCATGGCGTGAGGCGTGGCTCCGCCGTTACGAAAAGTCTCATAACGTTGCTGTTAGGCGTGACACGTGGCAAGGCGTGATATGGCGCGTCATAGCACGTTATGGCAAGTATTTTTTCGTTTGAGGCACGGTTTTTTGCTCTTTGTTATGTCTTTTCTAATTGGAGATACAGGTATTGTGGTTTTCGTTAAATTTTTGTTACTAGTTATTGATCTAACACTTATAAAAAGTAGTTATATTTAATATAAATTTATATTTATGTGGTAATATAATTTTAAATTAATACAAAATCGCCGCCTTACATCACGCCTTGAAAAACGTCATGGCTCGCCATGGCTCGTTAAGCTTGAGGTTTGACCTTGCCGCCACGCCACGCCTCACGCCATTTAGAACCTTGGTTTTGACAATAGACTTGTTTTACAATACTTATAAATGATGGAAAAAACAAACAAAAAGAAAAAAAGCAAAAAAAAGAATGAATGATCATTATCACACCCGTTGTTACCCTTAACTATACATAGACATGGTTATACATATTCAAATATCGAAATGCATAAAGTTGAACATGTTCACACAAAGACAACATTATTATAGAACCACATGATAATGTGAAAATGTTAGGTAATAATACTCAAAAATTGGTTCAATTGACAGATGTTTAATTACAGGAAGTATTCATTCTTGAGTGATAATGTGAAAATGTTAGGTAATAATACTTATAACATGCTATCCCAAACAATTGTTTTAACTATTACAGAACCACAATATGAAGAAGTTGTCATCTTTATTTTTTTTAAAGACAATTGTTTAAATATTATGGAAAATTCACAGAATCTATTTTGTAACTAGTTATTCATAGTGTGTAAGGCTCATTGCACTATTGCATTGAGAGAGGGTGACCCTAGAATCTATTTTGTAACTAGTTATTGCCATTGTCAATTTCAATCAAGCTCTCTTATCCATTTTTGTCTATTTTATTATCTTCTTGTGTTAGCTCAGTCCTATCATCAGAAAAAGTGTCAATTCCCATTTGGTGGTATGGCAAAAAAATGTATACTATAATGGTGGGCAATTAGTTCACTGAGGCAATTTAGCAAACACCTGGTGGGCAATTCAATGTACTTTTAATAGAAGTTCAAAACCATTAATCAAATGTCCCAAAACATACCTGTTAAATCATAACAAATGGATGAATCTAAAACTAAACAGTAAGTAAAACTGATTTTTGTAATGAAAGAGTACTATTCGAAGGATACATTTCAACAGGGCAACCGATTTCAATACAAAAGCTTGAGTTGTTTCAGTCGATTCCATCAAATCACCGATCTTTATACAACTTATATTTGAAGAAAGAGAGGGAAGGAGTTATTGATGAATTGGGGTGTTGGTGATGGAGGCACTACGCCATTTTCCTTCTTCTCTCAATCGATTTATGCTAATTGTTTACTCCCAATCATACGGTTAAGATGTTTTTCAACACACCTACTTTCGTGACCAGTAAAATATTAAATCGGAGATGAAGATGAAGGAAAACAAGATACGTTGTGGAATATTAAGCAAATCGATTATGTGTTAAGTTAGCTAAAAACGACAACGTATCTTATGTTACATACCTAAGCTTATATGGGTATATTCCCTTTTCCATATATATATATATATATATATATATATATATATATATATATATATATATATATATATATATATATATATATATATATATATATATATATATAAAAGCCTCCTTTACCAACTACTATAAATATAAAACAATTCATTAATGGAGATTTAATCTCAAAAAATTATTTGGTTTCAAGACCAAGTTGCCTAGAATTTATAGACCGTAAATAGAGAACCTTTGTAATCAAATAATCCAATCTCTTATGTATGTATTTACCTAATTACCTATAAACAGAAGAGTAATGGCAGAATTTGTACACAACAGAAAATACCCTTGTTCATGTTAGGAGGTCCCCCATTTACCAACTTTTCCATGGAACCTGCACAATTACTTATTATTGTTAATTAAACAAAAAATAAGAACGAAGCATGTGTTTTTTAAGCTATTGTAGCAAACCGAAGAGGTATAACTACTCCTCTTCCCATCTTCTGAAGAGTTTCTAAAAATATAACAAGTGTCATATGTCATATTTGACAAATGTTATATTTCTAGAGTTTTATTTAATTTTCATTTTTATTTATAAGGTTACACAAGACATTCTAACATATTTTTTTTAATTATTCATTTTTATTTAACTCTATTATTAATTTTTTTAAATCTTAAATTAAATTTAATAGATATCCTTTGGTTTTAACCATAATTTTACACCATATGAATATATAATAAAATGAAATCTTTAATTTTTGTTATCCTTAATTTCAGTTTAAACGGTTAACATTTTAATTAAAATATCAATTTTAAAAAGTGTAGTCAACGGTTACAACATTAATTTACGTAAATTTTTTATTAAATTATTATTATGAACAAATTGTTATACATAAAAAAACATATATTAATAATATATCTTATGTTTTTTTATACATATGAATATAATTCTTGCAAAACATAACATGTAGTTTATTGTATTTTGTTATCGAATATAATATAATTCAATCCAAACATTATTTTAAAAAATATAGTTTGACAGTGAACACTACTTACTTCAATACAAAATTAATTTTTTTTTTAACATTATATTTCAAATTTATAGCATTACTACAATATTTTTAAAGTCATATTTATTAAAATATAATATCATCCTACAATAATAGTTTTAATATAGTTTAGTATTGATTTTTACCTTTTTCTTTTTATCGATCTAAATTGATTGTCTATTTTATAAGCATGTGATTTCCACTGGTATCCAAAAACAAATCTCCATTCTTACTTCTTATAAATAATTCAACTTTTCAATTAAAAAAAAAATGTGTTAAGTTGTTAATCAATATTTTGTTCGGTTCTTGTTCTTGTTCTTTTTTAGCAGACATCTAGGGCGTGTTTGGCTTAGCTTTTAAAAGCTCAAAAGAACTTTTCCAAAAAGTTACAAAAAATCAGGATTTTCTGACTTTTTCAAAAAATTGTTTTTTCTTGTATTAAAAACCCCAAAAGTTATTAGTTTGCCAAACATTTTTTTATTTATTTTTTCTTTTTTTGGCTGTGATAAACTAAGCCAATCACCCCTATTTCGAATTTTGTTACACGATGAACTACTTAATTAATTAAAGAATTTGATTAAATGGCGGTTTAGTTTTCTCCGCAAGCCTGCAACCTGGAGCTTTCTGTTGTCTGCTTTCCACAATTCCACTCGTTAAGAAGAGATCATCGTAGTCTCCGATGTTATACATAGCATCAACAACACACCCTCTCCTCGAGAGCCGTTTACCCTTTTCCCTTCAAAAATTACCTAAATATCCATGTGAATTTGACATCAACGTGAAGAAAAACTTCTATTTTGATTATCTTTAGATTATTTGAAATTTGGGTTCAAATTGTCTCCAAGATCAACTCTTACGATTAGTTTCCCTAAGTACATACATTTGAGCTTGATCATCTCATCCGGGTCAAAATCTTTTGTCCAATTCGACTAAGCTCAAGTTTCTGTTATCGAGTCTCTTTAGTTTAAGCATTTGAACGTGGGTCGTTCCATAAAAGTGCAAATTATGAGAGGGGAGAAGTTAGGGTTTGTAATTTGCGTTTGGTTTTTGTTCTTGTATGGATCTTGTTTGTGTAGTTTTGTGGTGGAGAAGAACAGTTTGAAGATAACTTCACCTGAGAATCTAAGAGATACATATGAATCTGCAATCGGTAATTTTGGTGTTCCTCGATATGGAGGAACATTAAGCGGCGTAGTTCTATATCCAAAAACCGATCAAACTGCTTGCAACAACTTCACTGATGATTTGATAACAAAAAAACCCGGTAGCATCCCGGTTTTTCTTCTTGCAGATCGCGGTGGTAATAATAACAATAAATAATAATACTAGTAAATCATAATACTATTTATGTTTCTTTATGATCATCTGTTTCTTGATTTTTCAGATTGTTACTTCACGTTCAAGGCATGGAATGCACAAAACGCAGGAGCTTCAGCTATTCTAGTTGCAGACGACAGACCTGAACACTTGATCACCATGGATTTACCCAAAGAAGAAGAAGGAGCTGATTACGTACAAAACATAACAATCCCTTCACTACTCATAAGCAACTCACTCGGGGTTTCAATCAAGAAAGCTTTAGAAAACAACGATCTTGTTTTTGTGAATCTTGATTGGAGAGAAGCTCTCCCTCACCCTGATGAACGAGTCGAATACGAGTTTTGGACAAATAGCAATGATGAGTGTGGGCCCAAGTGTGATACCCAAATAGATTTTGTTAAAAGTTTTAAAGGAGTTGCTCAAACACTTGAGAAAAAAGGGTATACTCGATTCACACCACATTATATCACATGGTTTTGCCCTGAGGAGTATGTTTCAAGCACAAAATGTAAGTCTCAGTGTATCAACCATGGAAGATATTGTGCTCCAGATCCCGAACAAGATTTTAGTAAAGGGTATGAAGGAAAAGATGTTGTTGAACAAAATTTACGCAATGCATGTTTTTATAAAGTAGCAAATGAAAGTGGAAAACCGTGGGTTTGGTGGGATTTTGTGACAGATTTTGCTACCAATTGCTCAATGAAGGAGAATAAATCCACAAAAGATTGTGCGGATGAAGTTATCAAATCACTTGGTGAGTTGTGCAAACATTTTCTATGATATTGAATGAACAATTACTAGAAATTAATTACATATGAAATAAATTAGTCCATGCAAATATAAACATGATTAAATCCTTGACTAATTTTGACTCCATGCGCTTCTTAGGAGTTGATCTCAAGAAAATTGATGAATGCATGGGTGATCCAGAAGCCGATGCTGAAAATGCAGTCCTTAAGGCTGAGCAACAAGCACAGGTGTGGTTTAAAAATAATTTTTTTGGTGAATTTGTAGTTTGCATATGTGATGATATGATCTTTCATATTCTTGTGTATTTGAAGATAGGGAAAGGTGTTCGAGGGGATGTGACAATATTGCCAACTCTTGTAATAAACAATAGACAATATAGAGGTAAACTTGATAAAAAAGCAGTTCTAAAAGCCATATGTTCAGGATTTGAAGAAACCACAGAGCCACCAATTTGTTTGAGTCATGGTTAGTATAGAGCTTCAATTTTTCTCCATAATATTTAACCAAATATTCAAGTATTTCTTACACTTGATAAATTTTGGACCTATATAAGTTATGGTGTTTTATTTGCAGAAGTAGAAACGAATGAGTGTCTGAACAACAATGGTGAGTGCTGGATGGATACAGTTGCTAATATTACAGCATGCAAGGTAGGGAGATAGTTTTATGTTTACATGGCCCCACTTTTCGAGTATGAATTATCTTGTTTTATTTTTATCTTTTTTTGTTGTAGGATACTTTTCGTGGGAGAGTGTGTGAATGTCCAATTGTTGGAGGTGTGAAATTTGTAGGCGATGGATATAAACACTGTGAAGGTGATTAGCTTCTTCTTCATCCATTAATAAATTCAATATTTGACTGAGCATATATAATTAGTAATTACCCTTCATATTCCTGTGATTATATGTGCAAAGTAATAATCTTGGATTAAAACTTGAGATATGTAATTTTTTGTTGAAGCTCCGCGGGCCCCACGGTGTCAAGTAAACAATGGAGGCTGTTGGAAAAGCACCAAAGATGCCAGGAATTACTCTGCTTGTATTGTTAGTTCTCTCTCTAAGTATAACTTATAATCATTCTTTTATTAATTGTTTATTTAGAAAAGTCTTATTATTTTGAAATTTTTTTTATAAAGTCTTAAATTTTCTTTTTAAATAGAAAAATCCCGATTATTTAATATTTTGTCCAAATTAACGAAAAAACTCTTATTTTTATTTGAACAGGAAATGACCGATTATCTTCTAAAATTAAATAATTAAAACTTTTCTATTAAAAAAATGACTATCAAAAAAATTCTCAAAATAATGAGATTTTTCTACATAAAACTTTTTATCAATTAACCATTAAAATGTTATCGTTAAGGATGACCATACAGAAGGTTGCAAGTGTCCACCTGGATTCAAGGGAGACGGGGTTAATAATTGTAACGGTACAATTCCTCATCCTTAACTTTTTTTAGATATTGATGAATGCAAAGAGAAGACGGTGTGTCACTTTCATTGTCACTGTTTTAGATATTGATGAATGCAAAGAGAAGACGGTGTGTCAATGTCCCAACTGCAAATGCAAGAATACATGGGGAAGTTACGAGTGTAGCTGCAGTGGCAATTTGCTCTACTTTAAAGAACATAACACATGTCTAAGTGAGTATTCCAAAATAGTTTCATTTTGCTAGTAAAACGTGGTTGCATGATTCGTGTCAATCACATAAATTGGTAAAAGATGAAGCATTGTTGAATTTATTGATGAAAAATGAAACATCGCTATATAAATTGGTAGAAAAGTGAGTTTGTGCATCAATAAGCATTAAAACTTTAACATAGATATGTGATATTGACAATTGATAAATGGGAAATAGGTAAAGATGTTGCTACAAGTTCTGGCTGGGGTTTTGCATGGGCTGTTGTTCTTGGTGTGGCGGTTATTGGAGTTCTTGGATATACGTTTTACAAATACAGAGTTCGAGTACGCATTTACCTTTTCTCTATATTTATTTTCTAGTTGGTTTCGTTTTTTTTATCATTTTTTCACTTTCATTAAACTAATATATGTAATCTTTGATGCAGAGATATATGGACTCGGAGATCAGGGCTATCATGGCACAGTATATGCCATTGGGTAATGAAGGGGAGATTCCTATTCATGGATCTCATGGAGACATCTAAGCAACATGTGCTTAATTTGGTGTTCATAATTATACTCTTTGATATATACCATCTCATGTATTGTATATACTACTATATAATAGTTTGTTTTAAGATTTTTGTCGATCTTTATGGATTGTATAATGGTGAATAGGATTATATTTCCATGGATTGGTCATTTGTGGCTTAAATAAACTATAATTTTTCTCAATAATCGATCATTTGAAGACAATTTGATAATAGTTTGAAATGACTCAATATGATAGATAGTCATTTGATGATGGTTTCTCAAGAATTTGTAGGCTGGTGTCGTTTAATCTGCGTTGAACGAAAATTATAATAAATAGTAATTATATTTTGTTTTTAATCACTGCAATTTATAATATTTCTTACTAATAGGTTTTTTTAAATTATTATGATTCTAAAACTCCTTCATCGTTTAAAAAATCATCATCATAAACTATTTATCAATATTAACTTAACACGGGTTTTTTGAAAGTGATCATTTAATTTATTTTATATATAATGACGGTTTTACTAGTGTTTTTAATTTAATGATTATACTAGGTTAAAACCCGTGGAATCCACGGGTGTTAATTTTAAATAGAATTAAAAAAATTAATTATGTAATAAAATAATATATCATTAATTTAGAAAAACTTATGAACTTTAATATTATATTTTTTTTAATAACTTTGTAATTTGTAAGTATTTAATTACACATGTGAATCCTGCTATTTTATAAAAGTCATGAGTTTGTATAATGCAACATATTATCAGTTTTGGAGCTTTATTCTTATTAAATACATGGAAGTCGTGACGCACTCACAAGACAAACACGTGGGTTTATGGGATTCATGGATCCGAATTTGAGTCAAAATATGTTGGATTTCGATTTTAAAGTAGCAGAGGTTTAAAGTAGCAGAGGGCAAATGCGGAATTTTATTTAGATGTTTTAAGCGGGAAAATTAGCTTGGGGAAGACTTAGGAATTGTCGCGTGACAAAAATCTACTTATTCATTAAATTATGAGGTTAATAAAAAAAAATAAATATCAATGTGTAAACATTAAACGTTTGGCCTATTTTTTATTGTATAAAGACTTACCATTGTCTTATTTCAATAAATAAAATAATTATGTTTGTAATAATACATAAATAATTACAGGTCCATGTTTAGAAAAATGCATAAATGGCCCTTGTTAATTTTTTTAACAAAAAGGGTACATGTTTTTGTGATGGATGTTCACTGTTTAAACAAAACCAGCAGGAACGTTCCCTTTTTAAAAAAGCAAAAATGGCCCATATTAAAAAAAAAAAATAACACAAATGGTCATTTAAAAAAAATGCACAAATGGTCCACGTTAAAATATTAGCAAAAATGGTCCCAGCTTTAAAAAATGCATAAATGGTCCCTTTTTAAATAAATTAACAAAATGATAACTGTTTAAAAAAATTAACATAAATAGTCCATTTTAAAAAATATTAACATAAACAGTAATTGCTTAAAAAAATACACAAATGTAGTTTTATCTCTTTAGCAGTAATAACAATATGTCTGATAAAACTTGTAAGAATTTCACGGGTAAAATAATATAAGTATGTAGCTCCAATGTACCCAAAATAAAGTACATTGCTCATATTGAAAGCCAAAAGAAAGTACATTGCTATTTTTTCACTATAATGACTAAAATTATGGTCAACAAACATTTATTGACAAAAACAAAGACTTAAAGATAAAAAAAACTTGATTGAAACCAATATAAGTTATAATATAGTAATATTTTGTAGTCGTTTTGTTAAATTTCATGTTATCGAAGCCATTCTAAAATATAAAATGTAACCATGGATTTAAATATCATATAGCTAAAAAAATTATATAAGATGATAAATAATATATTTTTAACTATGGGTCAACATATTTCATGGTAAACTCCAGAATGACTGTTAAATACCATTTAACATTCCCAACCATTGTATAATTTGCATCAGGGCCAAATTTTATAAAGTTTAACTTACATGTATTTTCAATTTTAGCTAATAAAAATCACCAAAATGATATAGAAAAATAAATTAGACAGGTGAGAAAAAAGCATGATTTGGATAAGATCAGGAAATGTTTTAATACATTCCATTTTGAATTCACATTTCGCAACCAGATAAATCTTGTTCTAGTTATCATTATTAATGACCAAAATACCCTTCACTGCAGACGAGCCCAAGGTAGTGGTAAAACACTCATTTTTATAACTTTAATATCCAAGTCGTTACTGTAACTGACAAAACTACTTTACAAGGGCAAAAAGGTTATAAGACTCTTTTCAAAGACCATATTAGTAAGAATCAACAAAGCATATGTGCTAAATTGTAATTTACTCTAAGCATTTAAAGAGGCTAGAAATTACCAAATTATGTTGGAGTGTTCTCATCATAAGGTGTAAAAGCCCTAAAGTTTCTTAATTTTCGAAGATCCCATAGCTTAACACCATCTTGAGCAGCAGTCTGAAACAAAAAACTAAAAAATTGTTAGTGGATATGAAGTTAAACAACCTGAGCGAGTGAAAATAATGACCGGTTAGTTTTGGTATTACCTAACTCTTGGCATCCAAGATTTTAACAATAGGATGAAAATCTGAATAAGTGTAGCCCTCAGATACAAATGAATATTCAACCTACTTATTAATATGTTAAGAAAAAAATTGAACACAAAAACATATTTTAAAAAAACTTTGGTCAAGAAGATCATATTTGAATGGATTTGTACACTTAAAAAATGTAGTTTCAAGAGCCGACAAACATACACAATCATAAACACATTCTAATCAGATTTGGAGCATATGTATATACACTGAACTCCTTTGAACATAAACATACACATATGATTAGAATGTGTTAAGCTC
Organism: Lactuca serriola; assembly: GCF_051521515.1. Taxonomy (NCBI): domain Eukaryota; kingdom Viridiplantae; phylum Streptophyta; class Magnoliopsida; order Asterales; family Asteraceae; genus Lactuca; species Lactuca serriola. The sequence continues at coordinate 307,800,366 of NC_136412.1, read as the reverse complement.
ATTCTAAGTTGATTTAATCACATTGAAGAGAAAGTATTAACAGTGTTGGAAAAACTAATTCAAAATCAAGGGAAAAGAAATGCATGGGATTACCAGACAGATTAAAATTGCCTGCGATATCTGTATAATTCTCAAAATTCAAATGCGGGCAAACCTGGTTATGGCAATGGAAATGAGGGGCTTTTAGAAGAGTATAACTTCGATGGGATTAACAATGACTAGGATTACTTCCTTTCAGACCTTGATACATTTGCATAATGCATTGGAAAGCTATAACTCTCAAGAACCATAGAATCATCTCGCTTGCATATGAATATAATGAAGTTCATAGCCCCTACTTGTCTCTTAATTTGGAAGAGTTTAACTCAAGTCATATACTATGTCAATATCCACTCGTATACTACGTCAATTTCCAATTATACACATATGACCAAGAAAAATATATTATATTTAGGACCTAAAGGCGTGTGGGCAGATATCACAAAAAATCGATAAAACAATAGAAGGGCATATTAGGTATTTCATGCACAAGTTACTTGAATCGGATGTTGTTGGATGATGTTGGTAAGAATATCTTCTAACTTAGTGGGAGTTGTGTGTTTTGTAGGTGTTAATGGACAACTTAAAAACATGCAGTTAATAATAGAAGATTTGTATCATAGGTTTGGACTTCAAAGTAGTAGTGGGAGACGTTTATATACTTCACAATACACATACGAATACGCAAATTGTATGCAATGGTTGAAAATTACATTGTCATTTAAAAAAATTATAAGAAAATTACAACTGCAAATTTTAAAATGAATAAATTGGCTTTTACTGTGAAAACTATAAACCTTGCTATTGGTGTTTTCTTGCATCATATTTTCAATATGAACAAAGTACCTCTTACAATCGAAACAATGTATCAAAATCCAAACAAAGCATCAGAACACCCGTTAAGGCATTTTATTAAAAAAACTCGGGTCAAAAAACATTTCACCAAGAAAGCATTGAAGGGGTACTTTGCTTACATGTCAAACAAACTTCTGAAATGAAATGAATATGCTCCTGTCTTGCAGACAAATACAGATTTTGATTCTTCAGTTTCTTCAGATAATCCGTAACACCAACAGTTTCAAATCCTAAGATCAACAATGAGCGACTCACAATGAGCGACTCACGAATTTTAGGTCGCTTCAATAATGAAGGTGCATCCGAGACGGTGTGGAAAATCAATTAAAGATTCCTATTACAGTTACCATTAAATTTCTTGTGAAACTATGTTTCTGAAGAATCACAAATGACTTTCTGAGCTTAAAGCCTAGCCATGAGTGAATTACTTGCTCAGTCACACGCACATACAAACACATCAAACTTGCATATAAATACACATAAGAAAAGCAAGTATTTGTTCATTATATTTACAGCATCCCACTTTACTCTCTTTCTATGATGAAATGCTTGCACCTAATCAATGTCATTATATTCTTAGATACTTAAACATAACATAGAAAAAATCAACCATTGAGTAATTATGATACTTACATTGATTTAGAAAGCATCCCCCCGGGCCAGTTAAACCTGATAAGTAATCAAGTTAAATAACATTTCAACCAAAAAGTTTCATAATGATTAAAATAAATATAAGGGTCATCATGAAGCATAGCTTCAGTTAGGCATTTCCCCAAACACCTAATATGCAACTGTAGACACAACCACATGGTATATAGAAAGAAAATCAAAATTTATCCCCACTCTTCTAATTACTGAACAGAACTGGAACCAGACATAGCCTCGATTCACGAAATGTTGTCCTCATTCGATCAGAACCCCGACAAAAGAATCCAAGCCAAGAGAAACTTACAGTTTTCCATTTGATACAGGAACACATAAGCATAGGCTTTCACTCTTCAACATTGAAATGCTGTACTAAAAGGAACTGCATCAGTAATAGTAATTTCAACAGGCCCTTATGAAATCAGATTATAGCAAAAATTGAAAACAACCAACCATTTTTACCTTGGAACACAACAACAAATCTGAACAACAAAACAGTATTTCGCCCCTGTCGCAGTCGATCTCCCGTCTGGAACCCTCCAATCCTTTGTTCATAAGCGTATTATCTGGAACGAAGACGGATTTGCGCCATCTCGTCGAAATCAAAGGTGTAGAAGCAAGGCGTCAGCAGGATTTCTTAATTCCCTTCTCCGCCGGTTCCTTTTCTGGTGGTAGGGGTTGTGGCAGTGACTGAAAATTTTGACCCACAAAAACTGAAATCGTTATAGAAGACGGTGAAGAAAATCAAAATCCATACAACATTGAATTATTTTGGAAAAGATATATGAGTAATCGTGCAACTGAATCAAATGGATGCAAGATATCAGTGATTTTGGCCTTAAATGTAGGAGATTAGAAACGTCTAAAAAGAAACGCATTTGATTGAAACGCATTAAAGCTGAAGGGATTTTTGGGGAAATTCACTTTGGTAATTTGAGCGGGAAAAATTCAATTTGGAGGGCTTGGAACACGTTGCAAAAATCTACTTATTTATTAGAATAGGATTAAAAATAACATAAGTGTGCCATTTAATGCAAATTTGCATCTTGAAAATGACTATAGTAACGATTATTGAAACATTTCAAATTGCAAGGACTTTCAAATTCGAATGTATCAAACTTCAATTTTGTAGGGGTATGTAAAAGTTTAAATAAGACCATTCTTAGGAGACCGATGATTAATTTCTAGCCATCCGTTGCCGAAAAAAAATCCTCTATTTGACATTAATAATTATCACTTTTAAATTTCAAAAGAAAATTTAAAAATTATATATATCACAATTCTATGTTAAATATTTTAACCAAAATATTATTTATAAAAACATAATATTTGTAATATCTTAATTAAAAGATTACTATTGCGGAGTTTAAAAATCTTATTAGTATTTTTATAAGAATATTACAAATTGTATTTATTATATTTCTCACAACTATAGGATATGTACATTTTCATTATGAGAAGAGGCCATTTGAGAGTTTTTTTTAATAATAGTATGTTTACATATGGATCCATGGGTAGGCCCAATAGAGAGGTAGCATAAACCGATAGTTTAAGGTTTTAAATTTCTATGGCCCATTTTTTATACCAGAAAAAATAAATTAGTATCTCCCAAACAATTCTCTTGGAGCCGAAAATGTTCACGTCTTTTGTGATTCTCTAGGACCTTTGGGCCTTCAGCAACGTCATTAAGCCAACGATTATCAGCCCAATCTTATGATATTACTCAAAAATCATTATACGTTGTATATAAATTGTACAAATTTGGTACTTTTGTTTGTTATGATTTTCAGTCCAACCATTAGGAACAACCTGTCATATTTATAATTGTTGAAGGAGCATCGGTTGGCGATTCACGTTGCATACTTAGGTCTGTAAAAGGGGTTTATATTATCTATGTTGAAAAATATATAAGTTAATATTGATCTTTGTAGTTTGAATTAATCGAGTAAAAATATATAGTTAATATTGATCTTTGTAGTTTGAATTAATCTGAGTAAAGTGAAAGAAATCAAAATACAAATCTAATCAAGAACACAAAATGTAAATAAGATTTGTTTGACTCTATTATCACTTTAGTAAGAGTACAAAAATAAGAGAGTAAAATGCACAAAAGTTCTATACTCGTTACTCTTACCCTAGTACTAATCCCTATTTATAGGAACAACGGAAGTGGACAAAAAGTACATAAGAACGTAAACATGAAAGCTTCGAAAACTAAGCTACCCTTACGAAATACATATATTTGAATCTAACATACAGACTTCGAATCTTAACAAGCTACAAAAGACTTCGACACCTCACAACTAAATTTGAACCCAACATTCTCCCCCTTTGTGAGCGGTGTTGAACTTAAGTCATTAACAACTTTGTAGCTTGATGAAGTATCCTGCAAACCTCAGTATACCATGTGATTATGTAAGTCCCCAAATTCGTTTGACGTATTAATCCGATCCACTTGATGGTGTGGAATCTCAATCAAGTGGATGATGCAAGATCAAATGGAAAAGAAGAAGAAGAAGAACTAGATGAATCTTCAATGTATTTAATGATTTAAATGATGTTCCCGATTACACAAGATTCACACACACACTTCTTCTCTCTACTTTCTCTCACTAGAACTTCAACATATGACAATCAATGCTCCCTAGAACGTCCCTTTACACCTTAGCCCCTTATGTCACTTACCAAACACTCCTCTAATGACTATTTATACATATGGACCGAAAACCCAAGCCCACAACTCAAAGGCTAGACTAAAAACACATGAGTTTTCGGTCCAAGCTAGAAATAAACTCAATATTGTTTTCGGACCTAGACCGAAAACTACAAATGCCTAGAAAAGCGAAGTATAAAGCATATTTTAGACCCAACAATCTCCCCCTTGGTTTATAGCTTTCTTTTCTTTTGACCTGACAAACTCCCCCTAGGTTTGTAGATTGCTTTTCTTGTCAATCTTCAATTTGAACTTCGCTTAAGCGTTTATCTTTGTTTTTCTTCACAACTTCAAGATGAACATATGAATCTTCAATAAATGACTTCATCTTGAATAGTTGGGCTTTTCTTCAAAATTTGACTCTAAACACATATTGGGTGAGGAGGCTTCTTGTAAAGATTCTTGAGAATCAACACTTTTAGCTTGAGAATCTCGAAGAGAATGATAGAGAGACCGATTCTTCTGGGTCAATTCAACATGTTCATAGATAGCAGAAAATTGATTGATGAGGCTTCAATGCAATCTGTCACATAATCTTCAAGTACAGTTCCACCTTGCTCTTGGGGTTGAAAGATTGTATGTTAAAGAATAACCTTCACTTCTTGTTCCTTCGAATGAGAATTATTCGACAATCACGGATGAAGCCTTGGCTCAGAAAATTTGGATACAGTCTCCTTGAGTCTCATTTACATCTGAATCCACTTTTCAAGACAAATGAAATTTTGAGATAAGAACAAAACTAAAAACAAACTCAGCACACAATATTTTGTATTTTTCATATTTTCTAAAAAAAATAAAACAAAAACAAAAATATTTTTGGATTTTTGGTTTTCTGATTTTTGTTTGATTTTTTGTACTTTTTAATTCCCCCCCCCCCCCCCCCCCCTAAATTTGGGCATAGAGGAAAACTATGATAAATTAAACAAAAACAAAAATAATGACTAAATTTAAGACTTTTGGGATCAAAGTTTTCAAGCAATTCAATATCGTTTATCAGCACACACCTGCATATCTAGATCTGGTCAATCACCGGTATTGTGGTCCACTTAAACACAAAGGATATTGACAAATTTGACAGATTATAAGTGACAAGTCATTATGATCTTATTCCTAAATAGACCATTTAGCTGACGACAAACACAGACATTGTTGTCCACTTAAATTCAGCAACGAGATCTGCAGACAACCTTTTAAGTAGTTCAATTATAGATGTACCAGAACGTGTTCCCCACTTCCCGACATACCCCAGTAATCAAGAACTTCCAAAGAACTCCTTACTTTAGGTGAGTATTCAATCATTAAGAGAGAAGTCTGATATAGAAATGCATATGTTGTATCCCAGGTCAGATGTCTTCCAATCACGCAGAGGGAACAACATATGACTAACACATATATAGAGGGTTAGAACGATAGTAGGGTTCATATGTTGTGTCCCAGGTCGGATCTTCCGATCACGTAGAGGTGACAACATATGGCTAACAGACAGAAAGAATTTGCATAGATAAGGAGATGCAAAGAGATAGAGTTGCATATGTTGTTTTCTAGGTCGGATATGTTCCAATTGTGTAAAGGAGGCAACATATGACTGACAGATAGAAAGCAAGAAAATAATTTTCTACATACCTACTTTATCAGAACCCCCCCGTTGCCCTATCAGTACTAGAATTAAGGACATAGGTCCGTACATCGAAAAAAAACTGAGCCACATCTCTAGATAATTAACTTTAATGTATCTCGTAGGTTCCCATGTTTATCTCACTGCTAAATCTACTCGAGCATCGTATTGTCAGTCCAAATAAAACTATCTAAGTCGATACTATCAAGTCCTTTCATTTTCAAATGATGTCTAGTCCTTTTGAACCCTTCGTGCCTACCAGCACATTGAACACAGAGTCTAAACAATTCGGCTTTTGTGCATTACACGAAATTCAGATTGCCCTTTAACACTAAGCTTCATATCACTTCCCTAATGATACCTACAAATGAAAAACTATAAGAAAATAAAAAATTGTCTTCAAAACGAATCATTATAAGAAAAGCTCAGGGGTATCGAGAAGAAAACTCAAACCGTAAGTCACCAATTGAATTTGCAACCAAATAGTCTGAGAATAGCACGCATATTTCAATCTCAGAACAGATCCAAAAATTCTTCACATCGTTAAGAACAAACCCCCTGTGTGATCCTTTCCTTTCTCCCTTTTCCCATAAAGGAAACATACTCTCACTTAAAGTTCTGAGTGTTGTACAGTTAAGAGATGTCCCTTATCATGTGCCTAGAACAGCCACTATCAACGAATTGAAGTCTGATGATATGCCTCCATAGATGCTCCAACATAGAGTGCGGGATTAGTTGGTCTTTGGAACCCAGTCCATTTTGAAATTGGGTTGACCTTTGTCATCTGTGCAAGGTACTCTCTCCCATGACATATCCTGCTTATCACAAACAGAAGATGAAGAAATGTTAGAATCATTAGAAGATTTAGGAAAATGAACCTTTGGTACCCATCTTTAGTCGGGTTTAACCCATTTCTTATTTTTTTCGGATGGATGCCTCAACACTCGCTTTTGAACTTGAAGCCGATCGCCGAGATGACTTTGACCTAACCGGTCTAGGTTTCACCGGAGCATCTTTAGTTGGGAGTTTGATTCTTGTCCTTCTTGGCATTGCAGTTATCATTGTTTGAACTAGGCCTCGAAGGGTTTCTTTTGAAATATCTCCCTCTTAGTGCATTCTGCCAACCTTGTACATAGTAGAGAACATATGCGTAATTTGGACAATTTTTGGCAATGTGTCCAGGTGTTCCACAGTGAAAACATGTCTTTTTCTTCATGTAGGAATTGTTTCTGCCTACCCCTGGTGGCATGCTCCTGCCTCGTTTCTGATTGTTCCCACAAACACACTTTGTTGGGTCTAAAAATATGGTTTATACTTTGCTTTTCTAGGCAATTGAAATTTTCCGTCTAGGACTAAAAACTGTTCACGACCCATGTTCCATATAAATAGATGTTAGGTGGGTCAGGAGTGTACGGCCAAGGGAGAGAGAAAGGAGCTTAAGTGTGTGAAACTCAAGGTGTGATAGAGAGAGAAACTAGAGAGAAGAAGAGAGTGTGACTGAATCTTTTGTATGGATCTTCATTCATATCTTCAATACATTAGATTCATCTTATTCTTCTTTTCCTTCTTCTTATTTTGATCTAGCAACATTCGATTGATTGGGATTCTGCACCATCAGTCGGATCTGATTGATACGTCAAGCGAATTTGGGACTTACAGTTGGTATCAGAGCTTGGATTGCATCAATCATTTTGGCCAGATCGTATTTGATTTTTTTCTTGAAGGATTTTTGCGTTTTTGGATAGTTCTTGGCAAAATAGTGTAACAGCCTGGAATCCAGGTTAGCTTTATAACCCTTCTATTTTGGAGAATTGGCTAGTTAGTCCCTTAAAGTGAAAGATGTAATGGGTGAGTACGTTGGGCGTACTGGGGGCACGCCGCGTGTACTCGCGCGCTTAATTTGTACGCGGGTCATCAGGGTACGCTGGGCGTACCCAAGGTTACGCCGGGCGTAACCGGCCTAGATACAAAACCCTAATTTGTGGCCTTGCACTATAAAAGGAACTTGTAGTCCTTTGCCCTAGCCACCATACACCCTTTAGAGAGCCCTTGAAGAGCTGAGATTCGTGCTTTAGCTTGTGTGTGAGTTTTTGAGCTTGAAGTTGTCTTTTCAAGGTGAAGAAGGAGAAGAAGGAGCCATTGTTGGAGCTAGAAGTTGAAGAACAAGTGTAGATCCGAGTTCTACAGTGGTTGGAGATCCTTCCTGAGGTAAAAAGCTCAAAGCTTTCCTTGTTCTTCATGAGTTTTGCTTTTTGGACCATTTTTTTAGGGTTTTTGGTTCAAAGTTGGAGACTTTTTGTGTAAAGAGTCTCCATAAGCTTAGATCTGACCTTTTCTAGTGTAATATATGTTGAGGAGTCATAAAAATTGAGTCTTGGACGTGGATCTTGTGGCATGCATGAGTTATAATCTCATTATGGAAAGAGGAAAGGTGTTTTGAGCACAAAGTGACCTTTACAGCCATGAAAAGGCTTAAAGGCTTCAACTTTTTGGATTAAGTCATGTTAGAAGGGTCAAATCTGAATTTTGGATGAAAGTCTTAACCGTTTAAGACCTAAATGAGTTGGATGAGGAAGCTAGGCATTACGTTGGGCGTAATCCCAGTACGCGCGACGTAAGGGGCCGCGTACCCCGATTATGTGAAGGCTTCGGGTACGCCCAGCGTACACGTTTGGTACGTGCAGCGTAACTCGGAGGGTTGACTTTTGTTGACTTTTAGGGTTTGGTCAACTTTAGTGTATTTGAGCCAAGTAAGGGGTAAAATGGTCTTTTACCTCTCCTGAGAGTGATTAGAGGAAATGGTCTAGCCTTGGGAATTATGTTGATGACAAGTGATTATTTCATATGATTAGGCGGAGGCTAGGTCTTATTTCTCCGATTTCGAGATTTCCGAGTTACCGAGTTACACGAGGTGAGTCTTCTCACTATACGTTACCTAGAGTGGTATTATGTGTTTACCAGAGGGTCTTATGTATTATGTATGAGATTATGTGCTATGTGTCATATGTATGTTGCATGATGTTATAGACTGGACCGGAGAGTCCAAACGATACAGAGGGTCCAACGAGCTACGGTGAGACACACCGACCGGAGGGTCGTATTATAGCCTCGAGTGGCGTATGTGTTGTATGCGGTATTTTGGGGAACTCACTAAGCATTTATGCTTACAGTTGTTGTGTTATGTGTAACGCCCACAGATCCGGGCTAGTCAATTTAGAGGCAATAGGGGTCAAAAACGACTTTTCGACATAATATTATTTATAATAAATAATCGTAACCAATTTGTAGAATACGTTACAAGGTTTCCGTACATATAAAGAACGCCGAAATCCGAGTTATAACGAAGAAGTTATGGACCGTCAAAGTTTCGCGACGGAACCGGCACGACACCGGGAAGCGTAAATAGTGAATTTACGATGGAGGACTTTTTAGCCTTAGTGATCTAAACGAAAGTCGTAGAATATGTTAAATCGAGAAAATCCATAAAAAGAACGCCCAAATCTGACTTCGTATGAAGAAGTTATGATTTTTCTAAGATTCGGCTTAGCAGTGCACGACCCGAAACTCGAATTTTAGTTCGAGCGGTTTTTGACTTGCGCGACCTAAATGAGAGTTGAAGATCTCATTAATAGGAACTCAACGGTAAAAAGATAGATGAAAACGGAGTCTGTATTAAGAAGTTACGAATTCTTCGCGGTCATTTAACAGTCTAAAAGCCTCCTACTGTTAAATTTGAGATCGGTCGGGAATTAGACGACGGAGTCTAAATGAAAGTTGTAGATCTTGATTTTACCTACATGTTGAAAAGAAGAACGTGGAAAACGGAGCTCGCATGCGAGAGTTATAATTTTTCTAAGTTTGAAGGCTGATACACGATAGGGGGTGACGTGGCACCACCAGAATTGAACACGTGGCACCACCAGAAGGCCGCCACATGCTCCAACTCGGCGAGTAGGTCCTCCTACTCGGCGAGTAGGAATTCAGCATATAAATAGAGGTGTCGGGTTCCTCCATTTCCTCACCCCTCAACCCTCTTATTTCTCTCTCTAAAGCCCCAACCCCCCCCCCCCCCTAAAGTCTAGGTAAACCCCTAGCACCTGAAGGAAGCCCCGAGGCTCCCGGAGTCCTGAGAAAAGAGCCTTTCGGCTCGGGAACGCCGCTCCAGCGAAGCCCTGTTTTCGAGAAAACCCATTGTAAGTGAGTTGTACCTATCCTATCTTTAGTATAACTTATGTTTCAATATAGTAATGTTATTAGGACCTTATAAGGAGTATTTGGGCTATTATTATGGGTTATAAGTATTTTTTAATAGGGATGAGCAAAAACCGAACCGAAAAACCGATATAACCGAAACCGAAAAACCGAAACCAAAACAATAACCGACGGTTTAGGTTTGAATTTTACAAAAACTGAAAAATAACGGTTTGGTTCGGTTTTGACGTATAAAACCGCCCATAAAAACCGAACCGACCCACATATATATTATTTATTATGTTTTAAACTTTTAGTTTTAGACTTAAGACTTTATCTCTTTAATACTTTATGTTTATTTTCAATAAACTGTTAATGGTGTTAAACTTTGATATTTTAAACATTTTTATGTTTTTATAATACTAGAATTCGTACTCTTTATTTTGGTATATTTAAAGTAGATACAATACTATTTATCGCAACGTATTTTCACTAGGTTTGAACCCAAAAACTAGAAAAAAAAAAATAGGAGCTCATAAACCCACGGTTTAAAACCGAAAACCCATAAACCCAACCCGGAAAACCGAACCATGCAAAAACCGAACCTATATGGGTTTAAAAATCGAAAAACCGACTTTCTACGGTTTGGCTTGGTTTTAGCCAAAAACCGACCCAAACCGACCCATGCTCATCCCTATTTTTTAACGCTTATATAATAGTAATAATAGCTAGACTATTAAATTAGTCTCGTCAAGCGTTAATCTAAACTCTAGTGGTATTGATACTAGGTTTTATCGAAGGAAAATTGTTTTAAGAGTATTGAAGCGCTGTCCGAGTGCTGAGTCACCACCTAATCAAGTGAGTGCATAGTTACTTTCATCTTACACATAGATATGAAGTATTTTAATATAAATTACGTGCTATGTGTGCATATTGTCTGAATACTTGCTGTCTATGTTGGGTGAAATATTTTTATACATGTTTTACATGATTTAAACTGAATATGTATTTTATATCTACAAAATGTGTTGGGTAGAACATGGGTAGATGTAATAGTTTATGTGTGACCAAATAATATAACGAGAGGCCTCGATATAGATGTTTTGATGATCCAGTCATCTAGCAGAGTATAGATGACGACCACGAACTTTTCTAGACAGTCCAGTGGAACGCTAGCAGGCTCGCAACCTGTAAGTGTTTATTTGAACTGTGTGAAGTACTCCATCCCCCACATGGTTGCCTTATTTGAGATGAATTGCTAAGGAACCCCCGAAGCATGTGTTGTCACCCCGATGAAAGTCCTTAGGCTAGGTCCCTTGTGTTAGATGTCTTAGGGACGTAAAGTGAGGATAACGGGAACGGGTAATCGGGTTTGTTTGGTTTGATAAAATTAATAAACTTATTTATTGTGGGATGAAAACCCTTTGTACTCACCAGGTTTCCCAACCTGACCCACTCGGTTTATTTATATCACAGGTGTTGATATGAAGTCACATTACACTGAGAGATTAAGGAGATATAGATCACTAGTGATAATGAATGTAAGTTCTGTTTATGATTATGTTTCTGTATTGACGATGACATCCCAAATGTTTTAAAATGAATAAAAATACATTTCTTTAGAAATTCTTTGATAACATATTTATCATGTTTTTACTGGGAACAAATTCCGCAACATTTTTATTAAAAGAGGTACTCTGATTTTTATAAAGCATAAACAAAATCGGTCTTTTCTGGCCGTGAAAATGGGGATGTCACATTATGTGTTTCAGGTACTAGCGAGGACCGTGGAAAGGCGCCGGCGTGACCCGTACACACTAGAGAGAGGATTTGATTTTGTGATCTTGGGATATGTTATGTTTCGATAACTACTGTTGGATATTTTGAGAATATTTTTATGTGAACTTGGTTGATGAAAAATGAAAATTTTGTTTTGAAAATTTCGTTCTTACAAATAGGGGAGGTTTTCTTTGCATTTTCCATAAAAACGAGTTTTGTATCGAGTTTTGGGCCTAAAAAGGTGAAAAACGTCGTTTTTTCGTAACTGTTGAAGGGTTCACGGCCGAAGAAGGGTTCACGGACCAAGAATGGTTCACGGCTAACTCGTTTGCGGACCTCGGACAGTTCACGGCCTAGCAAGAGTTCTCGGCCAGCAGGTTCACAGCCCAGTTGCTCGTTCAGCAACCTCCTTCTCATTCAGCAGTCTCGTTCAGCGCTTATTAAAAAAATGGGGTTACCTGGAATCGAACCTGAGTCTTCTACCTCATCACTCCAGTGCCCTTTCCACTTGATCTAGCTTGCCACATGCTACATTTCATCCCAATTTAATTCATAAAGCTTCGCTACTTCAACCCTATTTTCGCAATTTTAACACTTTCAGCCCAAAAATCAATTTCTTCTATTTTTAAATTTCATTTTCTAACTAAATTTTTTAACTTTTAATTTTTAACCGAGATATATAAGTTATTGTTTACGAGTTGGTTGTGCATTGATAATGCATAAACACATTAGTAACTAGATGTTATAAAACGCATTGCTGTGTATGATTAATGAGTAAATAGTACAAGCATAAAAGTCAAAGTTTTTCTGTTCCTTTTATCTCAAGGGATAAAAGCGATATCTTGGGCCACTCGATGAGTTTGTGTTGACTTATGTATCGGGCCCGATCAGGACTGAGTTGATGTGTTCAATTAAGTTCTTTGTCCTACAAATCAGAAATCGGGAAACAAGCTATCGGACAATGAGAATGATTCTATTCCATGTCTTTGTCCACATGATATCTTGAAGAACGAATGATTATATGATCCTTTATCTCAAGGACACACAACTGAATAGGTCAGAGTTCGACAATGGCTTTTGAGAGCTACGATTACTAATGAGATTCTGAAGTCGTACTTGCAATTATAGTTATTAGACTTATCCAAGTGGGAGACTGTTGGATTAGGTGTCTAAGACCATAACTATAATTGGTATGAACTTGATTTGATAGTAGCATGGTCCTTTAGGGTTGCCTTCACTTTAGCAACTTGATAGGATGATTTATGAAGAGAGAGGTTAATAAATGATTTATTAATATATTATGATAATAATATATTAATTAGAAATCATATTATTTAATTAGTATTAGATTAGAAATTAATTTGGAATTAATTTTGGGATTAAAGGAACTGATTAAAAGAACGGGGATTGTTTTGCAAATCATTGATAGTTGCAAAACTGGGCTGTTGGACTCCTTTGGATGGAGTGGACAAAATGTATAGGGAGGCCCTATAGAATTCGTCCAAGGATTCTAGAATAGGAGGTCCATGGACTTCTTAAGGCCTAAGCAAGATATTAGGGTTTCTACCTGAAAACCCTAGTAGCCTTAGCTATTTAAAGATCCCTACACATGAGGTTTTTGTCCAATGCTCAAAGCATAGAAACCCTAGTCGAAATTCTGCATTATCCATCCTCTTTCCTCTCATCGTCTTGCTACAAGTGTTTGTGATCCATTAGAGGTGCAACATGTGGGGCACTAAGCTTTCAAAGGTCAAGATCAAGCTAGGAATTCTTGTTATTGCTATATAAAAAGCAAGGTAATCTTATTAACCCTTTTTCATATGTAAATTTCGAATTGTATATGCTAGATCAAGGGTTATTGCTTTGGAATTTCTTTTGCATGTTCAATTAGTGAAAAACTTAGATCCAAATAAATTAGGGTTGCATGAACACATAGGATGTTGTTATGCTCAAAACCCATCATGAATGTCTCTAATGGTAGAAACCCAAAACCCTAGAACACTAGAACTTTAGAAGGAGAGAAAGGTGACAATGATGACATTCAGATTTCATTATTCCATGAAGGTTATAAATGAAATTTCCAAGCCAATGGGTCCTATTTATAGTTGGTAGAAACCCTAATTTCAATAATAAAATAATAATATTTTAAACTGATTCAACTTAATTTTCTTATCAGCTATCAGGAGGATTCCAGAAACCCTAGAAGGCTACTTAAAACTGTCCCCGCTATAGGATGTTTTATAATTGCTTCTTTTGTTAAACTATTGATCAATTGCAATTCAACACTTACACTTTTAATTAATTTCAATTAATCCCGAATTGATTTCTGATTAATAGTTAATTAATTCTAACCATTTCTAATTAATTCGAAATTAATTATTAACTATTTCTAATTAATATATTAATCATATAATATATTAACTAGTCATTTTATCTCTCTCTTAATATCAATTCTAGCTATTTCTGGTTATGAGGACAACCCAGAAAAGACTTTACTTTTTATTCACTAAGATTATACCAGTTTAGTTAAGACCTTAGACACTTTAATCCAATAGTCTCTCACTCAGATACATCGTCAACTACAATTGCAAGTATATACTTTGAATAACTAGTAAAGAGCGCTTTCCATAGCCACTGTCGAACTCTGATAAAATCAAACATTGACCCTAAGATAAGTGATCAATTATCCCTTTGTTATACCAGATATTGTATGAACATGATACATTGATACAAAGCAATCTCATATTCCAAGATTTTGTTTCCTGATTTCTGATTTATAACGATTGAATTCAGACTACTATTTGAACACATCAATTTAGTTCGGGTGCAGCCAACCACTTTAACTGTCAAAACAAATCATCGAGGGACCCAAAGATATCACTTTTCCTATTAAGGAAAAAGGAACAAATACATTTTGACTATTTAGTTTTATTTAACATGTTAGACATGGAATTACACTTTATGAAATCCACTTACGGATGTATTGATGCAAACCAATGTACAACAGACTTGCCAACTATTACTTATATATATATATATATATATATATATATATATATATATATATATATATATATATCGAGGGACCCGAAGATATCACTTTTCCTATTAAGGAAAAAGGAACAAATACATTTTGACTATATACTTTTATTTAACATGTTAGACATGGAATATCACTTTATGAAATCCACTTATGGATGCATTGATGCAAACCAATGTACAACAGAGTTGCCAACTATTACTTATATATATATATATATATATATATATATATATATATATCCGCTTGAATCTATGAAGTAATATATATGTTTCGGTTTAACCAATGCTTAAAATCCTTTTTTTTCAAGTACTCATGAATACTGGAGCAATCCCTATGCAATGTCCAATCACCACAGAATCTCTATAAGTGTTCCATGACAGTGTTAAATCAATACACACTCCCAAAAGTATGTCTGAATGTGACATTTTGAATAATTTAATATTCAGGAAGTAACACACAAAATGAAACACAATAATAAACTAATTTTTCTATGGCATCATATGCTTTGAATATAAATAATTCCTCATTATTTAATCACCAGAACAATTACAGATTATTGATTGTATAAATGTTTTGGGGTAATCGATTTACCAACTAAACTTGTAAACATTTATCATGTCTGTGCTCTTAGCATGCATATCATGTTTTACTTTGGTCATCACTATTGTGAATGAATCATCGAAAAGATATTCACTTCACAACTAGATCTCCATCCTCAACCCCCTTCTTGGTTGTAGTGGATTTTCCATCTTCTATGAATTGAACTACTGTGATCTCGTGAATCATTAGTCAACTCGACTGTACTTTCACAAAATATCTCAAATGGCAATGTGTTACTCAAAACAACTCCAATGTCAACTATGAAGTTTTCTAGTTCAGGTATGCTCCTTAGATGCATCACTTGCAATAAGGTAATTTAAATCATATTGTTGAGTCTATCACATCTCCTACATGAAACCTTTCATGTTATCATACTACAACTTAAAATGAATGTCCATTTAGAGTATAACTTAGAGTCATCTAAAAAATTATGTCACTATAGCTCTTCTCAATCATGTTTTCTACTGTCTACTAGAAACCATTCCTTAATATCTTTAAATACCTATGAATGTTCTTAACAGTTGTCTAGTGATTTAGTTGAGAAATTTTTTGATACAATCTAAAGATGCTCAAAACATCTAAGACATCAGAATAATCACAGGTCATAAAATGCATGATTGATCCTATATACGAAACATATGGTACTCAACCCATCCTATCATATTCGTGACTAAAACAAAAGACTTTGAGATTCACTCAAGTCCTTACTATACAGCCTATGAACAATTCCTTTGGAATGTTCCAAGTTGAAACCTTTCAACACATTGTGCTTTGGCTGAATCCTATTAATCATTATGATTAATACTTTTATATTCAAAGACCAAGTACCAAATGTCGCTTCCCCATGTCTATCATAGTGAAACAATTCTTGAGCTTTTTCACTTTACAACTTAGGGATAATGTTTCCTATAAGCAACATTGTCATCACCATGAAATACCAGGAAGAGAACAACTCCGACACTAGCTTTGTTATGTACTCAAAACTAATATAGACTTCTAGAAAGAAAATACTTTTTGACTCTTCTCATGGAAAGTAGATTCCTGCTATGTGATGCTTGTCTAAATCTACGAACAGACTTCTCAAGATTGCACAACTAGTTTGGATATTTTGTATGTTTAAATACTTTTAGGATGTTTCAAACATCCTTCGAAAGTTTCCTATTAAGAAAATTCATTTAAATATCCACTTTGACACACATTTTATCAAAGAGAATGGTAATAACCACATAGACCTTTTCTTAGCTACTGTTGAGAATGTTTCCTCATAATCAAGTTCTTGAGTCTGAGCGAAAACCTTTTCTACCATATTAGCTTTGAATGTGTGTATATTCCTAGCCATGTTAGTATTCATATTAAAGATTCGATTACAGCCTACTTTCATAGGGCTAGGCTTTGGATCAACCAATCTCATACTTGGTTATCCTTCATGGACTGAATTTCACTATCATTAGACTCTTCTAATGGTAGCCATAGGTCCCACCGTTGTTTCCTAGTAGCTATTAGGCTTATCCAAATTAATCAATGTTTTATCACTAATTAACATATTTCCTTCCATGGTTAAATGAAACTTATAAAACTTGAGAGTTTCTTTAACTCTAGATTTGTAAAAAGGTAAGGTAATGTCATTTGACACAACTAGTATTTAAACCTCAATTTGAGAGCTAGTTCCAACTATAGGTTCATTGTCGGTTATATCTTAAATTTCTTCAAGGTCAATACGACTCCCACTAACTTCTTGATATGTGTATGTTCTTTCCCTCCAGTAACATTCCTTTTGGCTATAAGTACCGCATTCTCATAGGTCTTTAAAACAAATATCAAAATTCTTTAGTGAATACCCGCCAATTTAACACTTCTCAGATCGCGATTCAAGTTGATCGTTGGTTTCTCGTATAACAAGAAAAAAAACCTCACAACACCATATCTGAATGTGAGGGAAATTTCCAGCTCCACATTTCAGGAGGTGTCCTCAAAACCTACTCATATGGTTACAAGGTTCAAAATACTCTACTATTTTAAGTGTATTTTCGCAAATAGTAAATGGTAGCGAAACATGATTCGTCATAGATCGAATCATTACATTATGGTGTCCTTGTAACACTCGGTTTCGAATCACTTTATTATTCAGGGTCGTGGCCCGATCATCAGTTATTTTAAGGCTTCGAGACTTGGGGGAAGAGATAATTAGCCCTTTTTGGATGTGGGTATTATAGATTAAGTGATATGAATGTTCAATTGTGTTTCGGAGACTAAGGGTATAATCGTAATTTGGCAGTTCAGGCCTTTATGAATTTTAGGTTTGTGTTTGGGAAGCCTTAAGGCAGAGGTGAGTTGTTAGAAGTTTAGGGCTTCTTGTTACCTTTCCGTGGATATAAAGTTTGTCGGAATTGGTCTTAGATCTAGGGAGTTATAGCTAGATGAACTTTAGGTGTTTTGGAGCTTGGTCGAGTACGCGGGGCGTAGTCACCAAGTACGTTAGGTGTAATGAATGGTCTGATTGTAGGTGGTTCTTGAGTATGCCGAGCTTACTAATGGGTACGCAGGGTGTACTCCCTTCAGTTAAAAAACCCCTCATTTTTAGAGTTTTGCCCCTTATTTAAGCATCTTTTATTCTTGAGCCTTATTCTTTATCAGCCTCCATGCCTCCTAAACCCAAATATTCGACCCTTAGGCACCATCTTGGAGTTCTTAAGTTTTTTTGAGGAATCTTGGAGTGTTTTTATGCATCTTGAAGAGTTTGAAGGTTGTTGAAAGATCATCACTTGGAGTGGGGCTTGTAGATCTAGAAGTTTCCCATCTTTTGTAACCAATTAAAAGGTAAAAAGCTCTCATCTTGGCATCTCTTTGGTTAGATCTTGTCGGAGTGGTTTATGGCACATTTTGGTCTCTTTGGTTTGTCTTTATGAGGTTGAGCTTGCCCCGAGAGTTTGGACACTAGATATGGACGCTTTAGGTGTCCCAAATGCATAAAAATGTGATCTTGAAAGTTGATATCAACTCATGCATGTGTTTTACCCTCCTTGGTGAAGTTGTAAAGTAAGAACTTGGATTTGGGACCCATTGAGCCATGCAAAAGCTCAAAGTTAACAACTTTATGGATTAAGACATGCTTTGGAACTAGATATGGGTATTGGACGTTTTCACTTAAGGGATTAAGACATTTTATAAGTTGGTTGTGAGCAGAGTCAGTACGCGGGGTGTACCACCTAATATGTTGCACGTACTGAGTCAAATGGGCGTACGCTGAGCGTACCAACTGAGTATGCGGGGGGTACTCAGTCTGTTTGGTTTTCTTGATTCGTTGGCTTTTTGACCTTGGACTATTGACCATAAGTTTGACGAGGGTTGACCATAGGATATTTTGGGCCTTTAATGATATCGGGCCTTATCGGGTAAGGCCCATGATGGTTCCGGGGCCAATTTGGATATTTGGACCTTATTAGGCCTTGTAGTTCCATTTAAGGGATTTGGGTTTATGATGCTAGTGGATTGGTCCTTGGATTTTTGGCAAAGTAAGGAAAGGGGTAAAATGGAATTTTACCTTGAAGGTTGGTCTTTTGGCTAGAATTCTTGATTGGGTCGAGAATCAATCATTGATGGAATGTTATTTAATGATTTCAGCACAAGGTCTCCGGTAGCAGCAGTTCAGGTGTTCGGTTATCTTGGTTCGAGGTGAGTCTTCTCACTATACTATGGGTCGAAGGCACCAATGCCGGCCTATTGGCTTATATTATTAGACGACTAGGGGTGGCCTTTGGCATTTGTATGAAATACCCAGAGGTGGCTCCTGGAACATCCTTATGCAAGACCAGGGTTTGGACCCTGGTAGTTAAGTAGATAGTTAGTGGTGGTTTGTATGTTAGTTGTCTTTGTGATGCTTGCATTAAAGACCAGGAGGTGGCTCCTGGATCTTGTCGGTGAGACCCAGAGTGTTTGGCCCCCGACCTAACAAGGAAAGACCATAATACTGCTCGTGGCAAAATGGCAAGACGATGGTGGGCACATAGCACCTTCTATTGCAAGTATGATATGTATGATATATATATATATATATATATATATATATATATATATATATATATATATATATATATATATGATATGTGGTATTTTGGGGAACTCACTAAGCTTTGTGCTTACAATTTTTGTTTATGGTTTTAGGTACTTCTGGTTCAAATGGGAAGGTCCCAACTTGATCGCAGCGCATATACCCATGTTTTTCTGCAACTTAGTGATTTTGGGACTGTACTTTGATAACTGTTTATTTATGAAATACTTCTATATGTGTGAGAAAATGGAATTGGTGTTTTGATTACGTTAGAAATGATTTTTTTACCTTGTGGTTTGTTGGGATGTTACTAGTTGGTATCAAAGCCTTGGTTTGAGGGATTCGTGCATAGCCTAGGGTATGTTTGAACTCAAACTGAGGATTTGGTAAATTTTTCATAAAACAAATATTTTATTAAAGGGATTTCTAACAAAAGAAAGGGGTGTGATGTGTGATATCGTCTAAGCTCAAGTAAGTGATTCGCAGAATACCCATACATGTTTATTATGTTATATATTATGAGAATTGCATGCTAGATAAGGGCTTAGGATCTACTTAGGATTTTATGCTAGGAAAGATGCCTTTTTATGCCTGATTGTTTGAGCTTTTTGAATTGCATGCTAGTATGAATGGATTGATTAGTGATGCGATGGTTAGATTTTTTGTTTCCCGAATGCTGCTTTCTTTGTGCTTTGTGGGACTCTTAGTGACGCGGATCAGCTACTAAGTGAATATGCTAAGTTACATGTTGCCCTATTGCGCAACTTTCGTTTGAGTCCAAACGTTCTTGGGTTGAGTCTTTTACTCGAAGGATTATCCGATCTCTTTTGCATGTGGTTGTATTCATGAGGTAGTTAGTTGACATTAACATGAGTCTTTCAGCAGTTGATGGCAGGGTGAGGTCGGGAACATAGGGGAGCCTAGGAAGTGCTTGTAATGGGTTAGTTGCACTGTGTAGCGAGTATTTAGGCACCAGTTTGAGAAGGTAACTTAGAGGATTTAGGATGATTCTTGAGGAAATTATGGATAGGTGTGAAAGGTAGTATTGGGTAATGATTCCAAAGTTGTAGATTTTCTTAAAGTACATATTTTCTCTCGGTTTGGCTCTCCACAAACTCTCATAAATGATCGTGGGACTTATTTTTGCAACTAAAAGATCGAAGCTATTCTGAAGAAGTGTGTGGTGACTCATAAAGTCTCAAAAACTTATGGGTAAGCGGAGGTCTCAAATAGACAAATCAAATGAATCTTGGAGAAACAATCAATCTAAGCTACAAGGATTGGAGCATAATGTTGGATGATTCCTTATGGGTATACCGAACCGCTTTCAAGACTCCCATTGGTATGTACCCATAGTGGTTAGTGTTTGGGAAACCATGTCGCCTTCTGATCGAGCTTGAGCACAAATCATTTTAGGTTGTTAAGAAATTCAACTTTGGATGAAGATGAAGTGGGCAACAAAAGAAAGCTGGCATTCAAAAGTTGGAGGAGATTAGAAATGACGTGTATGAGAATGAAATGATTTACAAAGAGAAGACGAAGGCATATCATGACAAAATGATCTCTCGGAAGACTTTTGCAAAGGGTCAAAAGGTGCTTCTTTACCATTCAAGATTCAAGTTTATATCGGGGAAACTAAGATCAAGATGGGTTGGTCCCTTTGTGGTTACAAATGTCTTTGACCATGGTGTAGTGGAAATCACAAGCCAACAAATCGGGAAGACACTTAAAGTCAATGGTCTTAGATTAAAACCATATTATGAGGGATTTGAGGTGGAGAACGAAGAGATAGAGGTGTTCGAGAGCCCCACGTACCAAGAGTGAAGCATATTTAAGGGCCAAGTTGAGCCAACGACTTAAACAACGACGGCTAACCGAGAGTCAATCCGGCGGTATTTTCGTCTTTTTATCGAATTTCATTTATGTCAATGTTTCATCTAGTTTTATGATCCCAAGATGTTTTTTCATAATATTTGAAGTTTAAAATCCACTTTTGAGGCAGTCAAAGACTTGCGGTATTGAAAAATCAAAAATAATTTTTTTTCTTGGTTAGAGAGTTCCACGGTCGTGGAAATTTTGCATTGCAATTTACACGACCCATGGAATCCAAGCCTATCATTTACACGGCCTGTGTAAATGTAAAATCCAACTTGCAGTTTTTAATGAAAAAAATCGACTTCTTTTTACCATTCAACTCAAAAACCTAAGACTCATCTTTCTCACTACTGCCCCCTTCATGAAACCTCACAAAAAATCTTCCATATTTCTCATTTTTTTATTCAATTTGAGAGCTCCAAGGTATGAAATCCTTCTCATTTCTTCATTTTCTTGTCTTGCACCTCAAAACACCATCTCTCATGGCCGATATCGAAATTTTGAGAAAGACCTAGAATTTTTGAGTTTCAATTTTCGAACTAATTCTTGCAATTTCTTGGAGGATAAGCTTGGGGAAGCATTGGACACCACTCAAACTCCATTTGAAAGCTTAAATTTGGTATGTCGTTCCAATTTTTTTGTTTATATTGTCAAAATTTTGCTTTTGGAGTGAAATCGAGTAAGGAATTGGTGGTTGTGTGCTCTGGTGCCTGCATTAGTCTTTCTAATCTTCATTATGTGAGCAAAGCTTTATGCTTTCATTGGAATATGAAATCCCATGGAACAAGAGCCCGAATTATGCCTTCCAAAATGGGTGGTCAAGATGCCGAAGATGAGCAAGACCAAGAACCCGTAGACAACCCATGTCCATTTGGGCTTAACTTTGAAATCCCCCGCACAACAAATTTTGTACTCAAGTTTAATCCTTAGGGGAAAAGGGCACCAAAAGTTTACGGATGTTCAAGCTCTAAAGGACCTCCACATATACAAAGGAATTCGCAAACTCTTGATTAACATCAGTTGGGAAGGTCTTTTAACTCTCCATGAAAATAACTACCAAACACCCATGATAGAATTCTTATCATCCATCAAGTCATTCTATTCATCAAGCATTATTTCTTTTAGTCTAAACAACCAATCCCATTGAATCCATGTAGTCACAATCTGTGACATTAAAGGGAAACTAGAATAATCACTTTCATCGAGACTATAAGGAATTTAGGTACAAACTCTCTAAGGAGGATACTTATAATTCATGTAACGCCAAAGCCTCCAGCATCATCCACCCGGTGCTTAAAATCACACATCGCATCATCGCTTCTCTCTTGTTCCCACAAGAAGAAATTAGTAAATCAAGAAAAAAAGAGTTGGAAGTTTTATGGTGTATGATTTATGAACTTGAAAATTCACCTCATTTTAGATATTGGGTGCTTAACAAGACACTCAAGGTCTCAGAGAGCAGTAATGGCCAGCTGCATTGTGGTGGTATGATCTCGATAATAGCTACACATATCGGTCTCCAAATTCCCAACAACCCCCAAGACAAAAATCTTGGATCAGACTCGCTTATCCATTCATGCCATGGAGAATATGCATCTTTTCTACTACAAGTCCAACGTGAATGTTCATTGGACCGTTGATGGTCAAGAGTACTTGCATATTGATAGTCGTAACAAAAAGATACTCGGCCTAACCAACAACATCCCAAATACCAATTGGACTCTTACGTCTAATTTGGGTATTGTTGCATCCCGTCTACTTCCCGCCCCTCTGTTCCATCCTCAAGTGCTTCCACTTATGCTCATCCCATCATTTTTTCCAAGCACACCATTGTAGGAATTAAGTAAAACAAATTGACTTAAAATCCTTAAGTTCATATGCAACCTAAAGGATCTATGTTTTCACTATTGAACCTATAACTAAGAACATTAAATAATAAACCCTAGAAACCCTAGGATATTTTCGAAAACACCAAATAAGGGTTTAGGATTACATACCTTATTTTTGTTATAGTAAATAACACAAATCCTTCACTTGTAGATCTCTTGGAAGCAAACACAACAATTGTTGTGCCTCTAATGGTTCACATCCAAGCTAGGAAGAAGAAAGAGTATAGAGAGGAGAGAAAAGAGTAGAATTTTGGCAATCTCCTTAGAAGAATGAATGGTTAAAAATGCAAGGCTTAGGGATCCTTATATAGTGCCATCTAGAAACACTAGATAACCCTAAAACCAATATAATAATATGATCTTGAATTGGTAATTATTCAATTTCCTAATTATCCTCCAAGAATAATTCTAGAACCCTAAAACTCCTCCTAAAACATCCAAGGCTCTAGGAAGGTTCTAGAGTGCCTCTTGTTCAATTATTGAACAATTACACTTTAACCCATGTATTTTTAATTAATCAAATTAATTCTGATTAATTATTAATTAAATATTACTATTTCTAATTAATATATTTTCTCATAATATATAATAAACTATTTAGTTCAATTTATTAATCACGTAATAAATTAATCACTATCTCTAAAAGTCATCTTGTCAAATTTCTAGGTTTAAGGGCAACCCAAAAGGACCATGCTATTATCAATTCAAGTATATACCAATTATAGTTATGGACTTAGACACCTAATCCAACAATCTCCCACTTGGATAAGTCTATAACTATAACTGTCAGTATAACTTATGCATCGATCAAGAAATTATAGCTTCCAAAAACTGCTGTCGAACTCTGACCCATTCAGAAACATGTCCTAAGATAAGTGATCATATAATCCTCCGTTCTGCAAGATATTATTTGGACACGAGGCATGGAATAGAATAAATCTCACTGTCCAAGACTTTGTTTCCCGATTTTCTGACTTGTAATGAGATAGGGCTTTTAGTCGACACATCAATTTAGTCCTGGCTGGGCCCAACATTATAAGTCAACACCAAATCACCCAAGGGGCCCAAAGATATTGGTTTTCCTGTTAGCGTAATAGGAACGAATAAACTTTGACTCATATGATTGTATCCTTTACTCGTCAAATCATGCACGACAAGATGTTTTATAACATCAAGTTACTTGTAAATTACAACTCATATATCTCCGTTTCAAGATCATAAGATATTATTGTCTTAGAATTAATCGTGATAGATTCCATGTAGTAATTCTCTGAGCGTAGGTTTATCCAATACTTAAATCCCCATTTCTACGTACTCTTGAATATTACAAAAATATTATTGATATGTCTAACTCCCTTAGACAATCTACAATCCAATTCATGACAATCTTAATTCACTAGTTACTTCCAAAAGTACGACCGACTGTGGAATTTGAATAATCATATTATTCGGGAAGTAACATATGCAAAACGAAACATAAGAATAAACGATTGACAAAAGGTAGTAGACAAACTCATAAATAATTCTCCGTTATTTAATCACCAAAAATTAATTACATTTATTATATACAAGTTTCAAAGTAAATATCTAACTACTAAAACTAATATCATATCTCAAACCAATGCTCCTCGCATGCTGACTCTGCTTGACCCTACTCAGAGCCTTCGTCAAATGATTTGCATGATTATCTTCTGATGATACCCTCTTCATGATGAGGTGACCTTCTTCTACTCTATGTCTAATGTGATGGTACTTCCTATTGATATGTCTAGACTTTCCATGATCTCTTGGTTCCTTAATCAAGGTAACCGCTCCTTCATTATCGCAAAAAGTTCCATTGGTTCCTAAATGGTTGGGATAACTCCAAGATCTTTGATGGAGTTCTTCAACCAAGTTGCTTCCTTTGATGCTTCATTTGCAACTATGTACTCTAATTCATAGGTTGAATCAACCACCGTGTCCTGTTTGGAACTCTTCCAAGTGACTACTCCACCGTTTATAATGAACACTCAGCCAGATTGAGAACAAAAGTTGTCTTTATTTGTTTGAAAGTTGGCATCATTATACCCACTCACTCTCAATGTATCACTTCCACCAAGGACTAGAAGCATGTCCTTCATCCTCCGCAAATACTTAAGAATGTTCTTAACCGCTGTCCAATGAGCTTTACAGGGATTTCCTTGATAGTGACTGACCTTGCTCAAGGCAAAGGACACACCAGGGTGAGTACTTGCATAAAATATATGATCGCCCCTATAACCGAAGCGTAAGGTACCCGACGCATATCAACTATCTCTTCATCGGTAGTAGGACTTTAAGTCTTAAATAATTTGGTATTGCTCTGGATAGGTAGCTCTCCTTTCTTGGAATTTTCCATACTGAACCTATTTCGTACTTTATCCAAGTATGTACTTTGTCTAAGTCTTATTAGTCTCTTCTTTCTATCTTTCATGATTCTTATCACGAGAATATAGGCTGCTTCTCCAAGGTCTTTCATGGCAAAACACTTTCCAAGCCAAGACTTAACTTCTTGCAAAGTTGGAATATCGTTTCCCATGAGTAGTATGTCGTCGACATATAACACCAAAAAAGTCACTATACTCATACTATCCTTTATATACACACATGACTCATCTTCACTCCTAGAGAAACCAAACTGTTTGACTTTCTCATGGAAGCAAAGATTTCAGCTGTGATATGCTTGTTTCAATCCATAGATGGATTTCTCAAGCTTCCAAACTCTATTTGGAAACCTTACATATACAAAACCCTATGGCTGACTCATGTAAACATATTTAGCCAACTTCCCATTAAGGAAAACACTTTTGACATCCATCTGCCAAATTTCATAGTCATGAAAGGCAGCTATGGTGAGTATTATCTAATAGATTTTATCTTAGCTATTGGTGATAAGGTATCATCATATTTAACCCATGGGGTTTGAGTGAAGCCCTTTGCAACCAGTCGAGCCTTGAAAGTGTGTACCTTTTCATCCATGTCGGTCTTCTTCTTGATGATTCATTTGCACCCAACTATCTTTCGATATGGTACATTATTAACCAAATTCCAAACTTGGTTGTCAAACATGGACTTGATCTCACTGTCCATTGCCTCTTTCCATTTAGCAACATCAGGGTTTGCCATTGCTTCCCTGTATCTAGCTAGCTCATCTAAATTTATCAGTGTCCTAAAATCAACAAAAGTATCACCATTTGTAGTAATATGGAAGCCATATAACTCAAGTGGCATGCTAACTCTACTAAAATGCCTAAGAGGTAATGACTTGTCTATCGGTTCAACAGACCTCTTCCTCTTGTTAAGTTCTAGTATCATTTAAGGTTCCTTTAATGGTTGACTCTTGAATTACTTCAAGGTCAATGGTACGCCCACTGTCCTCTTTGAATATGAGCTCTCTTTCTCTCCCTATCTTTCTCTCTCTTTCTTTCTTTCTTTCTCTCTCTCTCTTGAAAGACTCCTCTTCGTGCTACAAAGACCATGTTCTCACTAGGTCTATAAACCAAATATCCAAATGATTGCTTTGGTGAAAGCAATGAAAATACACTTCTCACTTTTATCTGCTAGCTTGTCATGAGTCTCTCATCTTATGAAAGCCTCACAAAACCAAACTTTGATATGTGCTAACAAGGGAACTTTCCCTGTCCACATCTCGTGAGGTGTTTTAGCAACCTTATTTATAGGGACAATATTGAGGATATGGGGGCTGTCTCTAAGGCATACCACCAGAAGTGAATAGGAAGAGAAGCATAACTCATCACAGAACGAACCATGTCTAACAAGGTCCAATTACGCCTCTCAGCCACACCATTCAGTTGTGGTGTCCTAGGAGGAGTCAATTGTGAAACTATTCCACATTCCTTTAGATAGTCTTTAAACTTGATACTAAAATACTCTCCACCCATATCAGATCTAAGCATATTTATCCTTTTTCCCAACTGATTCTGACTTCATGTTTAAACTCTTTGAACTTTTCAAAGGTTTCTAACTTATGCTTGATTAAGTAGAGATAAACATATCTGCAATAATCATCTATAAAAGTCACATAGAATCGATTAGCATCCCTTGTGGATGATCTGAAGAGTCCACACACACCTATATGTATGAGATCCAACAAATCTTCACCTCTTTCACAAGATCCCGTGAAGGGTGATTTTGTCATCTTTCCCAAAAGATAAGATTCACATGTATCATCTGACCTTAGGTCAAATGATTCCAATACTCCACCCTTTTGGAGTTAGGTGATTCGTTTCTTGTTAATGTGTCCAAGACGACAATACCACAAGCACACTTGTCTACACCATTGGACGACTCAATATGAAAAACATTATTGCCTAATTTATTAACACACGTCACAGTTTCATACACACCATCACAAGGTAAATCTTCAAATATATAAACACCATTTTTATAAGTAGAAATAGAACCATTCAAATCATTAAATGAATATCTAAAACCATGTCTAAACAATTCATGAAAAGATAATGGTTTGTGTCATTTATGACGAGTAGCAACAATTCCTTAATCTAAACTAACACCACTACTAAGCACTAGACTATAAAATCCAATCTTTGTAACAAGAGAATATCACCTATTCCCCATGATCTGTTTCATTCTTATGTGCTCTCCACCTCCTCACTTTCTCTTACTCCATGCAGATCAGAACAAATGTGAAATCCACATCCTGTATCAAGAACCCAAGAACGAGAAGATGACGAGTTATTAGATGAAATAGTGTATATAACTGCAGAAGAAGGCTTCACCTTGCCATCCTTGATATCTTGCAGATACTTTGGGCAACTTCGTTTCCAGTGCCCCTTATCATTGCAGTAAAGACAATTGGCCTCTTTAGGGTCAGAAAAGTAAGGAATGTCAGAACTAGGCTTTCCTTTTGGTCAATGGCTTGACGACCCAACATGAGATTTTCCTTTCTATTTCCTGTTTAGGAGGACCTTTCATCTTCTTCCCCGGTCCCTATCTCATAGCCAGAACGGGAGAACTAGCTGGAGTGGAGGCTAAACCTTTTCTCTTCACTCCTGCTTCAGCTGTTTTGTAGTAGGTTGTGCAATTGAGCTAAGGTGGCTTCAATGTTGTTCAAATGATAAGTCATAATGAACTGGTCATAAAAACTTGGTAGGGAGCTTAGGACTATGTCAATAGCCAACTCCTCATCAAAGTGCACATTTAGTCTAACAAGGCGCTCTATGTATCGTTGCATCCTCTACACGTAGCCACAAACAAATTCTCCTTCTTTCATCTTGCATGCCATGAGGGATTTGACCACCTCGTACTTTTCTTGACAAGCTTGTTTGTGGAACTTTTCTACAAGGTCCTTGTTCATCTCATGTAACGACCCGAAAATCCTATATTAAACAACGTTAGATGTTCCGTTACTCGAAGAAGTATTTATGCAAAATATTTTAGTTTTATGAGGTTAAAATGGAATAAGTCAACTAAAAATAGTATTATTTAATGTCTAGAAGAATTAAAAAAAAATTAAAAGGTGTGTAATTTAATGAAATTGGTTTATGAAATTATTAGGGTAAAATAATAATAATAATAATAATAATAATTATAATTTACTTAAGTGACTTTATATGAGTTGGGGGGATAAGGTGTCATTTACAGAAATCTAATTTGTCAAGTTAACTAGGGTTAGAGTAAAAGGGATACAATATGGGAATTAAGGGGATAAATGGTAAATTCGGGTATAACTCCCATGTAAAGGAATCAAAGAATGGTTAAGGGTCGTGTGTTTTTTCCACATTCCATTTATTTGATGGGAAGAATCGATCATCCCCATTGGGTGTGTGAACGTGCAACGCAAGTAGCAAGAAGAAGAAAATAACGATCGTTTGAGAGGAGGCAACAAGGCGTCGATCTTGAAGGCAAGGAGAGGGGTCGATATTTTGTGTGGACTGCTACTAGGGTGGAATTGGGGCAATCTAGAGGTAATTTTCTGAAATTCCTTCTTCCTCAAGGTTTAGGTTCCAGTTGATTGATATTGGTGGAGTTGTGGTGTTGAAATTCTTTCCCTTTGGTGTGATTGATCACACCTTCTATCTTCTTGCAATCCTTGAATGTTCATATGGTTAAATTTCAGTTTGTTGGGTGTATTTTAATGGCCTAATGCTGTCAAAATATTGTTATGAACACCCTAAAGAATTTTATTTTTCATGTCCATGAATTGCTTCATGTTTTTGTTATCTTCAATTCCATTGGATTCATGTGAGTAATTTCCTCCATATAAGACCTTGTTTTGAACCATCCAAAAGGTCTTCAAAACAGTCCCTAATAGGTATTAATGTGAGGCTTAATGGTGAAGAAGACTCAAGCCCTAGTGGTGTTTTCTCTTTTAGCAAAGTACCTTATTTTCTCATATAAGCATTGTACTTTGAATCATGGCTTGAGGTTGAAATTGTTATTTTAACTTCTTGACATGTTGCTACTTTTAAGAACTCGATTTACAACTTTATAGTTGATTTTGGTTGTGGCTTAATAGGTTAAGTGGTCAAAAAGTCCTTGAAATTCAAAGCTGGAAAATTCAGCAAAATTAATAATTTGTCCCTGTTTTCAAAAAAATAAAATAAAAAAACCATTAGAAGTCGGATTAATGATCCGTAAATTCTCAAAGTTTGAAATTCAAGTCTATTTTGTCAATGAATTTTTCCAAACCTGTTGATGCCTCCAACTTAGGTGAAAAATCGCCTTTTTCACTTATTGGTCGGAAATTAGCTGTACGGATAGACTGATTTGTAAAAATCATATAAAATTATAGAAAAATCGTTTGGACTTTTAAAAGTACTTTCTGAAGAACTAAAAGTATAAACTACTGGAATATACAAAAATATTGTATAATTTGCAGTCCTTGGTGGTGTTAAAATGGCTTTGAACAGGTGGCTGTTACGGGTCGAAATCTTGAACTTTGTTCTAAACGTTTGTCTATATGTTTAGGCATTCTACTCTCAATGTTTTTGTGTCATCTGTTTGATATTCTCATAAAATTACATAATTGATGTCTTAATACTACCATTCAATCATCTTGTGTGTAAAATTGAGCATCTATAATCATTTATCTAAAGTCTTGAATCATATAGTGATTTTTGGTGAATGTTAGAATTCTGCACAACAACTTTTCCCCATCTTGCGAGAGCTATAGCTGCTAATTCGGCCAGAATTGGAAGATGCTCCTGTCTCATAAAGTTCTAGGAAATCGAATCTAGTTTCCATAATGTCTGATGTCAAAGTTCTAGGAAATCGAATCTAGTTTCCATAATGTCTGATGTCATCCCAATTGGAGCTGTAGATTAGGTTTTATAAATAAAACACTGAGCGGGGGTCGGGCAGGGAAAATATAAAAATTAATATAAAAGTTAGAATAAAGTTGTATCTTTGAAACATATACTTTATTTGTTAATTGAATGTTATGTGTGGTGTTTAGGTGGAGCCTTGAGAACTTCAAGTAAGTTCAATACTTGGAAATTGGAATAGTAGGAAGATTTCATCAAGGCTAAAGGTGAGTTCATAGTTTTAACTCACTAAGGTTGCATTATTGAAACGTGAAATCCGTAGATGGTGATTTGATTCACTTTGGGATGACCATGTCATTACTTGTACTTGATGATGATATGATATTGGTGATGCTAATATATTCTTTGTGCTAATGCCATGATATGATGTAATTGATATGTTGCTTACACTTTGATGTACTTGATGTATATGACATGCTAGCTTAAGTTACTTGAAATATGATGTATGATTATGTTTTGATGTGCTAGTTATGAATACATTGCTTGTTTAATACACATTCATAAGGTATGCATTATATGACTTGCTTAATCTATAAATGACATTGCGGGGTTATGCGTAGAGGGTTTGGGTAGTTCATGATCTTTACCTAAAACCTTATCTGGATCATTGAGGGTGCATACTAGGTTGAAAGAGTGCCTATAGGAAGAGTTATAGCCACAACAGTGATTAGTTGTCGGTCTTTCTAGATGACCGCGTGACACATGGTTTGCGGGCACTTCGGTGTTCGTGGGCTAGAGTGATGTTGGTCCCTCGTCACGGCCAGCGCAAACATCACGTGGGAATCGGTAGGTGTATCGTTGGAATTGGCATTGTTTGTACCGATCCTGAACGACACTGCGGGGTACTTGTACTTTGAAAATTCGGAGTAGCGAAAGTGGAGTCACGGGGTTGGTGTTTCGGGTGGAAGTCATGAGCCACTTAGAGCATTCGGCTGGCCGTGCATACAAGTAGTGAACGGGGTGTTTCTCTTGGGTTAGGTAGCACTAAGAGACACTTTTCTATCAATCGGTTGGATAGATATAATAAAAGGTTGAACATGTAACAAACGGTTGGTTGCATATTAAAAGGTTAAATATATAACAAAAGTTGATTATTAACAAAAGGCTGAACATGTAACAAAAGGTTGGTTGCATATTAAAAGGTTGAATATATATCAAAGGTTGCTTATTAATAAAAGGTTGAACATTTAATGGTTGCTTATATATGAAATGTGATTAATTATATGCTATGTGGTTGCTTATGTGGTATTTGGTTGATCATATATGTTATGTGGTAGAATTGTGGTTAAACATATATGCATGTATGCGGTTGAATATGTGATCGAATAATTATGATATGCGGTAATTTTGAAAGTGGTATTTGTCTATCATTTTTATGCTTCATCATAAAATGAATGATTGGCCCATTTGGGGCTTGTATGTTTTATGTGCAACTTTTTGAACTCACTCAGCAGGGGCTGACACTTGCATCTTTTCTCTTTTGTGCCTTATGATTGGTACAGACAGTTTAGAAGATTGGCCTTGGTGAGAGGGGTTCTTATGGGTAGTAAATTTATATTAACGATACCACTCTTGGACACGTTTTTGATTATTTACTTTAAAGTACTGTTGTTTACATTTTAAATGGTTTGGAATTATGATTGGATTTTTGAAGTAACGTTGTGGTTTCGAAAATGTTTTGAATAAAAAAACGAAGTCTTCTGCTAATGTATTCTGTTAAATAAATGTATTAAAAAGAAAAAAAATTATGGTAAAATCACGACATTACATCTCATACGACCAGTAGTCTTCATAAAACCACTGCAACTTAGGCGTCATAGTAGCGACCATGATTCAAGCAACTTTTGTTGTATCACCGTAATTTTTCTTGTAGGAGGCTAGTTCTTCAGGAGTAGTATTCTCTTCATCGATATCATTAAGTTCCTTCTCAAGGACATACTCCTTGTTCTTGAAACGAAGGGCCATCTTTATGTTGTGCATCCAGTCATTATAGTTAGTGCCGTCCAATGTCACCTTTGAGCATATCGACACCAACGAGAAGTTATGGTGGTTGGAGGAGGAGGAAGCAAAAGCATTAACTGGAGTAGATATCTATAAAAAGAAGGTAGTTTTAGTTAGATAAGGATAAACCTTAATATAGTATTCCAAAATAAATTATTAAGGCTAGGACCCAACTAGCTAGTTCACAACTTAGAAAATGGATGCCGTAATCTAATTGTAAATTTTATAAAGGTATGTAAATGACGATTTACCAATTTCACCAGAAAATAAATGAAATTAAGTGAATCCCAGATCTTTTGAGATTCATTGAAACTATTCAATGACATGTTTAATCTCAGATTATGCTCTTCTATTTGTGGCTGGGATACCGAGGATCACAAACAAGATGTGAATAACCATGCAAATGTGCTTTGTAACCTCATTGTCATTTATCATCCCAATTGATGTGTTGGTAAACCACATACCCTCCATCAACAATGATAATTTATGAGATACCCATTACAACTCTTTATTTGTCCTTATTAGTGTGTTAGTTAACCATGCACGCTACACTAACGACTTACAAAATGTAATGTGTAATTTTATGGGTTAGCATACAAAGTCACATTTTTCCTAAAGTAACTAGATTTGGGATTTTAATAAAAAGGTTCTAGTACTTTTAATATAATTATACTTTTAACAAGATTTAGTTGTCCTATCAAATCCGTTTTGCTAACGACCATCCACCAATCAAGGAAACGGTGGCTGAGAGTGGACATCCATTCAACTACCATTTTATAGACAGTTTCCTTATACCCTCTTATAGATTAGCTTCATGAACGAGACATACTAGCAATTTGACTAACTGATTCTTATACATATAATATATTAACAATTAATAATATATAATGTATGTTTTAAAACTTTTCGAAATACTAGGTTTATAATTTAAATTTCGAAAATTAATAAACAATAAATTTAAATTTAAAAGTAAACCAAATGATTTAATATTTATCTGTTAATTTAAAAATTAACTAAATATATTAAATTAAATAAGAATTAACTAATTAAATTAATCAAATAATTTAATCCTAATCCTCACCTGCTAATTTTTGAAAATTATGGTGTAGGAATTATCCAAATTTATAATTATCCCTTTTAATCAAATTAAACTAACAATTATCTAAAATAGGAAACTCTGACAACCTAGCCATTTTCGAAAACTTGGGAAGGAAGGCTAGAGTTTCATAACCCTAATCAAGGGGAAGGCACTAGGGTTTCGAAAAACTCTAACCCTAGTCAAAATTATTGGCTTTTAGGGTTTAATTTCTATAAACACTAATTGATATAATTCTACTATTATAGCTATTCAATTGAAAACAAAATAAACGTTCTGATACCAATGATAGGAATTAGGTAAAACAAATAAACTTAAAATCCTTAAGTTCACATGCAACCTAAACGATCTATGTTTTCACTATTGAACCTATAACTAAGAACATCAAATAATAAACCCTAGAAACCCTAGGATATTTTGAAAACACCAAATAAGGGTTTATGATTACATACCTTATTGTTATTATAGTAAATAACAAAAATCCTTCACTTGTAGATCTCTTGGAAGCAAGCACCACAATTGCCATGCCTCTAATGGTTCATACCCAAACTAGCAAAAAGGATGACTATAGATAAAGGGGAGAAAAGAGTAGAATTTCGGCTATCTCCTTAGAAGAATGAGTGGCCAAAAATGTGAGGCTTATGGATTCTTATATAGTGCAACCTATAAACCCTAGATTACCCCTATAACCAATATAATAATATTATCTTGAATTGGTAACTATCTAGTTTCCTGATTATCCTCCAAGGATAATTCTAGAACCCTAAAACTCCTCCTATAAACGTCCAAGACTCTAGAGTGTCTCTTGTTCAAATATTAAACAATTACACTTTAACCCTTTTTCTTTTAATGAATCTAATTAATCCTAAAATTAATTTTGATTAATTTCTAATTAATTCTTATTTAAATATTACTATTTATAATTAATACATTATTCTCATAATATATTAATAAACTATTTATTTCAATTTATTAATCACACAGTAAATTTATCTATCCCTCTCTCTAAAAGTCATCATGTCCAATTACTAGGTTTGAGAGCAACCAAAAAGGACTGTGCTACTATCAATTCAAGTATATACCAATTATAGTTATGAGCTTAGACACCTAATATAACAAACATTTATGTAGGTAAGTTTGCACGTCTAAACACTGGCTACACGAGTTTCCAAGAAGAGGTGGGAGAGATCTACACTTGTGAACATTTGATTTCATTTTGTAAGCACTTTAATTTCATTTTCTAGACTTGTGATCTTGTTCTAGTCATGAGCGGCTAGAACCCTAAATTCTCCAAATTTATGTTTTGACTATTGGGTTGTGATTTTAATCATATTACTTGATGTTTCCTTTCAGTTTTTATCTAGTGAATTTGATTTTGTTTTAATCGAATGTTTGATTCTAATTTTATTTCTCATTGGCCATTTGAATTAGGGTTAGGTCACTCAAATTATCTAATTGCAAGATTCTTAATTTTTTTTTTTTTTTGAATTTGGACTACGTAACAAACACTAAACTGATTTCCATTGAATGAATTTAGTGTAATTCTTATTCACACACTCTTACGCTCCCGATATTGTGCAGAGTATTAGGTGTTGATGGGAATATTTACATAAATCTTATTACAACCTTTTGATTTCTATCTAAGAGCTTGTTTAGACGCAAATTAGAAAGTTAGGTTAATTTCAAAGAGCTTATTTTGAATTTGGCAACTTGGTGAATGGGAAGTGTTAGAGTTTGTTAACACTTTCAAGTATCAACTTAGTTAGAATTGAGTATATATCATATCATCCTTGGAATCACATTGCTAAATTTTCATACATAGAGTTGGAGCCCTCATGAATACTGAATTTGCTTCATTTAGTAGTTCATTTACTTATTGCTTATGTGACCATTTTTTGTACCTTACGCAAACAAGTATAAGCATTTGTTTCTTGTCTCTATGGGTTGACCCTTCTTACCTTCTATTACATTTTAGTGCAAACTATTAGTGTTTTTTGAGTCATTTTGTACCCCTTTATTTGTTAGGTTTAACACCCTAACAAACCTAAACCCTAGGTTTGATTTATAGAGAGAAAAAGGAGATTTATACCTCAAATCAATAGCGGAGATCACTATATTGCCTTGTTTGCTTTTTTTTTTTTCAATTTGAAACCCTAGAATGTTCAATCTTCATCAAAATCGCCATTGGAGCTCTCTCCCCTCTCAAATCGTGATCCTTAAGCTAATGAGGAAATACTCCTCTATCTAGCTCCCATCTTTCATCTTTTGGCAGATGCTTTTGGTATCTTTTATACTTTAACCACCAAATTACTTCATTTTAGTCATATGGTCATTGACTAGTCAACACATGGTCTTTAAGTTTGCAAATTAGCAAAAATAATCATTTTACTTAATTTTTCTACTCATTATACTCCAAAAACTTATTTATTTAAAGTCTCATCCTTTATATTGTAAAACTTCATTAAATTTAGCTATAATTCATTTATTTATTATAGATTTTTTATATTTCTAAAATTTTAATTTCTTAACAAAAAGGGAAAAACTCCTAGGCCCGTATCTAAGATGTTACAAAATAACATTGACATAATATGATCCTATATGAGTATGCTCTGGAACATTGGAAAGGAAACACAAATTTGATTAGATTGCAAACCTGCCTTGCAAACCACCAAATTAATCAACTCATAGAGTTGATATTGTATAATCACACACAATATATTTGCCTAACACCATAAATTCTCTCTCATGACCCTTGAAACCCTAAATACATTTGATATACAATAAATGAGAACCCTCAATATGTAGTGTAATGTAGGTATGAAATGTTGCCATGTATAAAATGTCAAATATTAATGTCCAAAATATATGTGAAAATCAAATGTTGATGTCTAAAATGTATTTATGTTCGAACTATAAAATTTCAACTTGTTGTCACGATTGAAATGTATTTTAACAGTCCAACACAAAATTAGGCTTTTATGAAGTTGATCATTTAGAATCGAAGATGATCCATACACAATAGTTTTTTTCGTCATACATTACAATGACATGATTTTTTTTAAATATTGTACAATCCCAGAAAAAACATAAATTGTTATGTATAACAAAAAATTATTGTTTAAATTAACTTATTTTTTTTTAAATAAGTTATATCTTTAAATGAAGTTAATTCATACATAATAGTTTTTCTTCATACATAAAAATTTATATTGTAAAATTTTATATTTTAAAATATTATATTATAAAATCATATAAAATTTATATATATAAAAAGAATTTATTATATACGAATCACCTTTTTTTAACACTACTTAACCCCACTAAAAAGGGTCATTTTTCACAGCATTGGGTTTGGGCAACTAGTCATAACACTATTTTTGTGCCACCTCACATGCCACATCATCAATGGTGTTATAACACAAAGTGGAGAAATAGTCACCATGTTACATCTTGTTATAACACCAACTTTTTTTCCACTTTATAATTTATTTTTTATTTTTTTCGATTTTTTTTTTAATTTTAAACAAATATATTTTAAATCTAACATAATAAATAAAACATAATGTTTAGAAATCATAAATAACATAGAATAAAAATTATATTTAAAAATTAAAAATAACATAGAAATTAAATTACACATATCATCCAAATTCAAAAAAATAACATAAAAAATAAAACGCTATTCGTTAAAAAAACATTTAAAGAAAAACTAAACGCTATTCGTTATCGTTATCGTCATCATTGAAGATATGATCCGCTAAATCTTCTCGAAGTTATCTGTGTCTAGTTGCGTCTTGAATGTCAACAACTCTCTGTAAATATTCAGTTGTTCCTGGTTGAAATTGAACGTGTCTGGGCTCCGTTGAGATATAGTGTGCAATATTCCGTCCTTTATCTTCTACTGCCATATTATGCATTATTACACATGCATACATGATATATCGTAGAGTTTCTAAGTCCAATGTTGGTGCCGCATGTTCAACTATGTGTCATTTCTCCTTTAGCACTCCAAAAACACGTTCCACATCCTTACGTGCTAATTCTTGTTTTCTCTTGAATAATTTATCTCTTTCTTCAGCCGGGTATTGGAATGCCTTCACGAATGTGAAATACGAAGGATATATGTCATCTGTAAGGTAATACCCATATTTATATTTGTTTCCGTTAATTGTGAAAGTAGCATCCGGGGCCTTTTCATTCAAAAGATCGTCGAATATTGACGATTGATCAAGAACGTTGACGTCGTTGTTGGAACCCGCAACCCTGAAAAATGCATGTCAAATCCATAAAAATTGAGAAACAACAACCTCTAAAACCAACGAAGACGATCCATGATGATCACTTGCGTACTGTCCTTTCCATCCTACTGGATAATTTTTCTGTTTCCAGTGCGTGCAATCAATGCTTCCATGCATTCCGGGAAACCCATGTCTTTCTTCATGTGCTGCATAAAGCTCTTGTATATCATGTAAAGAAGGTTTCCGCAAATATACGTCTCCGAATGTTTCAATCACACCTTTTGACAATTTATACAAACTTTCTCGTGCAGTTCTTTCAGACATTCTCATATACTTGTCCATGGTATCGGGTGACTCCCCCATAACCATCAAACAAATGGCCGCATCACATTTCTGCAACGGTATAAATCCTCGCCTACCTCTAGCATCATGTCTCAATTGAAAAAATGTATACCTAAACATATATTAACTATGATTTAAAAATATACTACATTTATTTTAAAAATAAAGAAACATGTCGTATACACAATTATAAAAGTATAGTAAATATGTATTAAGATTAAAGAAATATACTGGCTTTCCAAAGCATTTACGATCCGTAGGAACACATTCCCCTCAAATGAAATCTTCTTTTGAAGTCCTTCGACCCGTATAAACAATCATCCACAAAGTAATTGTGATATAGACGTCGTGTTCTTCCTCGTGATTTCTATTTAACATCGCACGTCTTGTTAATAACGGAGCTAGGTCTAGAGGTGACATAATGATACATCATATTGATGAGTATATCATCACCAGAATCATCAAACGAGTCGAAAGGATCCATAATTTTTTATAGATGAATTGAAGAGAGAAATAAAGAAGAATTGTGTGAAGAAAAATTGTAAATAGATAGTAGGTATTTATAAAGGTAAATAAATAATTTTTTTTTAAATAATATATTTTTTTTATTTAAGACCGTTTTCAAACAGTTGAATATTAATGGTCAAAAGTTCGAAATTAAGCTCGTTGCATCCAGTCTATGTAGCAACGAGAAGCTCCATGACGAGAACCGGAGGCGGTGTAAAAAAGATGCAACGCCGTTTTTGGCTACAACGAGTCTTAACAAAACTCATACCGATCACTCTCATGGTTATTTGAAAAAAAAGGCTCATGGTTTATTTATGCATATCCCTTACATTGAACCTATTTTATTTATAAATCGAAGTTGACAATCGTACATTGGAATATATTAATAGAGTGGGGATGTTGACTACGTGTATAGGTGGGTGTCATTAAAAACCAAATTAACTGCAACGTTACGACGCAATTAATTTGTTTGCTTTTTGTTGTATACTCTCTGCGTCCCCGCCTTTTACGCTCAAACACCATGTACTTATCGAGACCCCTACCCCCACATTAAAATACAATAACATATTAATAAATACATATGTATTGTTTATTAGTTTTATTAAAATCAATAATGTACTACTCTATGAATTTTCATAAGAAAAAAAAACATATTAATATACTCTACATGTTTAACTCAAATCTAAAATAACTTATCAAACAATCTTTGAAGTTCCGAATTTTCAATAGATTTAAAAAATCTCAGTTTATATAAGTAAGTACAAGTTAACAAACATCTATTACATGGAATCCAAGTTACGTTAAACATCCCATTCTTATTATAGAATTAGAATTTTGAGTAAAGGTATAATAATATTGTGCTTTAGTACAATGGTTTAATAAAAAAAAAACATATAATATATCACGTGGGAAAAATATTGTGTTACTCTTGAACTTTTTTTTCGGCCCTGTATTCAACTAGAGAAATTAAACATCCTCATATTTTTTATTTTAAAAATCTTCATATCTATTTAAATGATGACATTTATCACGTTAATATATTAAAATATTATTAAATTTAATTAAATGAACATTAAATGTTAGATATGTCATCATTTAATTGGATAAGAGTATTTATAAATACAAAAAGTAGAAGGATATTAAATTTCACATTTAAATAAGTATAAATTAACAAAAATCTGAATTATATTGAATCCAAGGTATGTTAAACATACGGGCGTTTGATTTAACGGTTTGTAAACTGATAATTCTGAAAATTATTTAATTGACATATGACAATATGTAAACTTCGGGTCTTATTTAGGTCGTTCTCAATGTTCCATTTGTTTATATTTGATCGAAGTATAAAAGTCTTATGATATATTTGTTACTCTAAATGTCAATACCTTTTTTCCTCAAAAATAATAGAAAAATATGGAGGCAAAGAGTTACCTGGAATTAAAAAAAGGGGACATAGCAGTGTCTATGAAGTATGAAAACACAAGGTGTTATTTGTTTATAGTATGATTTTGTGTTTGGTAGATATCGATACAAGTACAAGAAAAAAGAAACAAAAAGACATTTTATAAGTTGGACTTATGGAAACAACCAAAAGAGGAGCAGTGAGATTTTATTTGACTTTAGCTTTGGTAATTTCGCAAATGGTGCTTGCCATTTTACTGTCTTTTACTCCTTTGGATTTATCTCAATTCTTGTTTCACTCTAACATATATCAACCAATACCTTCTTTCTGTTATTTTTTTTATAAGATTGTCTTTGGCATTTATATATTGAGTTTTTTTTTTTAAACTATAAGATATTCTATTTATTTTATATAATCAAACAAATTCCATTTTTTTTCTACATGGGTAATCATAGTTTATAAATGAGATGTGGAATGGTTTCACAACATAATGATGAAGAAGCCATGAGCATGAGGTTGTAAAGAGCAAAAAAATACTCATGTCGTATTTTTCTTTTATTCGAGAAAATAAAATAATTAAAAAAAAGAAAAATAAATAATGAGGTTAATGCAGTCCCACCAGACACGCTCATTACTCATTACTCCTCTTTCACTTTTTCCAACCTCTTTCTTTACATGCATTCAAACTCTACATTCTTCCTCTCTCCCTCTTTCACTTTTTTTTGTTCCTTTTTTTTTAATTATTTATTTTCATCTACGTATAGTATTCCTCTAAATCTAATCACATTATCTTATATCTTTAATATATTCAAATCATACATTATATATATATATATATATATATATATATATATATATATATACACTAAAAAAAACATTAGATATATTTTTGATGAAATTAAGGCGAAAAAAGTATATGGTATGTTTCGCATTTAATCGCAATTTCAGAAGTTGATATCTAAAAGTTAAATATATCTAAAAATATATTATTTTTTGTAAAAAAAACCTGGTATGTTCTATTATAATAAGTCGAAGTTTTTTTCTCTAAACGTATCTTTCGGATTAGAAGACGTTATAATATAAAAACTGTCAACTTATACTACTAACAAAATTTTTATTTTATAGATTTTTTTTTAACAAATTAAAGGCTTCAAGCACTCAAATCATATACTTTCTAAATTGTCAAAAAGTAATCTCAATATGCGTATTAGAGCTTTGCTTTTACGTTTTCTATGAAAATTGGTAATTCCTATAGAATATAGCATAAAACTTGTAAATATTTTAAAGTATAATGTTTATCTATTTGATTATTACAATCTTATCTATCATTGTATAATATACTTAACTTCGAAAACTTTTTTATGTAAAAACTAGTATGACTTATAAAATAAAATTGTAATAATGGATTTCTAATAAAGCTATAGACTTGAATTAATTTTGTTAATAGATTAATTATAAAGTTTTTACTATAAAAATAGAAGCTGTGAATACATAAATATATAGAAGCAAAAATCGAAAAAGGAAAAAGGTGTGTCTCCTCTCTCCGGCATCCATCATCACCAATAACTCCACCAGCCATAAAGACGGCACACTCCCACACACCAGACAACTCCTTTTCTTTCGCCGTTTACTTCTCTCCTCTCACATCTTCTTCTTCAGATGATCTAGAACATAAGAACAACAAATTTCACACACCATCTGTTCTTATCTCCGGTCAATTCCTCTTATTTCATACACCCAGAAATCCGTCGCTTTCCGGCATTAAACCTCCATAACCACCAACTTTTTCACTTGTCAATTCAAACCCCGTCATCCAGTTCCACAAGTCGTCAAAAGATCTCCTGTCATCTTCTCTTTTTCTCAATTTCGAACTTTCTAATGAATCCAAGCTTTGTTCTGAGCTTTCTTCAACCACCGTCCATGGCTATTTAGATCCCTACTGTTTAAAACCCCATTGACGAAAGAGAAACGGTGAAAAAAAATGTGGACGAAGACGACGCCGTTTCTAGTGATTGCTGCTGTTCTGTTGTTATTATCGCCGGACACGACGATTCTCGGAATGGGGTCTTTGAATGTGGCCCTGAACGACGACGTTTTGGGGCTTATGGTGTTTAAAGCAGACATTCAAGACCCCTACTTGAGGCTTTCTACATGGAAGGAAGAAGACGACAGTGCTTGCAAATGGAGCGGAGTTACATGCGACCCGTATTCGAACCGGGTAACGGAGCTCCACTTAGATGGGTTCTCTCTCTCGGGTCATATCAGCAAAGGTTTGTTGAGGTTACAGTTTCTTCAAACACTTTCTCTCTCTAGAAACAATTTCACTGGACTCATCGGCAACCCCATTCTCACACAACTCATCAAGAGCTCACAAGTAATCGATTTGAGTGAAAACGGGTTTTTTGGGTCCATACCCGACCAACTGTTCGTCGATTGTGGGTCAATTAGATCCCTTTCATTAGCCAAGAACAAGTTAACTGGTGTAATCCCTGATTCATTTGGTTCATGTATGACTTTGCAAAATGTCGACCTTTCGTCGAATCAGTTATCAGGTGGTTTACCCAATAATATCTGGTCGTTAACTTCATTAAGATCAATTGATTTGTCAAATAACTTTTTTGATGGTGAAATCCCACATGAAAAGATTGAGACCTTGTTCGATTTAAGGGTTCTTAATTTAAGCAGCAATAATTTCAGTGGTGAGTTACCTGAGAAGATTGGAGAATGTTTGTTGTTGAAATCAGTTGATTTTAGTAACAATTACTTCGTTGGAACCATTCCTTCGTCTCTACAGAAGCTTAGTTTATGCAATGTGCTTAATCTCAGAGGGAATTACTTCGCCGGAGACCTCCCTGAGTGGATCGGGAATCTAAAAAGCCTTGAAGTACTTGATATCTCGGTTAATAATTTCTCCGGTTTGTTTCCGACCTCATTAGGCGATCTTGAAGCATTGAACACTTTGAATCTTTCGTTGAATCAATTCACCGGGAACTTGCCTGAGTCATTGGCGAATTGCATAAACCTCTCAGTTGTTGATTTCAGCCGGAATTTGTTCACCGGAAACATTCCTGTTTGGGCTTTCAGCCTCCTACGATTGAAAGGCGTTTCTCTTTCCGGGAATCAATTGACTGGAACTCTCGACTTTGGTGAAGCTCCTGCCGCTTTTGACACTCTAGAAATCATGGATTTATCTTCCAATTCGTTTTCCGGCATCATCCCTTCATCCATCGGAAATTTCAGCAGCTTGGTGTTCTTGAACATGTCATGGAACAGTCTCACGGGTCCTATTCCTTCCAGTTTGGGACGATTAAAAGCTGTTAATGTCATTGATTTTAGCCATAATTGGCTCAATGGAAGCATCCCCGATGAAATCGGTGGAGCAGCTTTATTGGAAGAATTAAGGCTGGAGAATAACTTTTTCACCGGCGAAATTCCTGCAACTATCGGAACATGCTCTATTCTAACCACTCTGTAAATCCTAATTCTTAATCTTTTAATCTTAATCGTGATTAATCTTGTCTACACTGTTCTTAATTCTTCAAATTTGCAGAATCTTATCCGAGAACAACATCACCGGTGGGATTCCGTCAGGTATTGCAAACTTAACGGAGCTTGAATCTGTTGATTTATCATTCAACCACCTCACCGGAGGTTTACCAAAAGAGCTCACAAACCTAACGAATCTCATCATCTTCAACATCACCCACAACGACCTTGAAGGTGAACTCCCTCTAGGAGGCTTCTTCAACACCATACCCCTCTCTTCAGTTTCCGACAACCCATCTCTATGCGGATCCATAGTCAACCAATCATGCCCAGGTGCACACCCAAAACCCATAGTCCTGAACCCAAACCCATCTCACTCAAACCATGATTCACCACCATTAACCCTAGGTCACAAACGAATCATTCTCAGCATCTCAGCCATCATAGCCATAGGTGCAGCAGTGTTCATAGCATTGGGTGTAATCATTGTCACCATCCTCAACCTCCATGTCCGGAGCTCTCTTTCCCGGTCACCCGCCGGAGCTTTGACTTTTTCTGGCGGAGACGAGTTCAGTCACACCCGGTCTCCGAGCTCCGATTATGGGAAACTCGTGATGTTTTCCGGCGACACCGAGTTCGTCTCTGGGACCCACGCGTTGCTCAACAAGGAATGTGAACTCGGTCGGGGCGGGTTCGGGGTGGTTTACTGGACCGCTTTAGGAAACGGGCGATCCGTTGCCATCAA
Organism: Lactuca serriola; assembly: GCF_051521515.1. Classification (NCBI taxonomy): domain Eukaryota; kingdom Viridiplantae; phylum Streptophyta; class Magnoliopsida; order Asterales; family Asteraceae; genus Lactuca; species Lactuca serriola. The sequence goes on along the minus strand of NC_136412.1, from coordinate 307,755,932 downwards.
AAAGCTTCACGTCCCGAGTTTGATAAAATCCCGGGAAGATTTCGATCGAGAAGTTAAAAAACTCGGGAAGATTCGTCATTCAAATCTCGTGTTACTCGAAGGGTATTACTGGACTCCATCTTTACAACTTTTGATTAACGAATATGTATCGAGTGGGAGCTTGTATAAGCATCTTCACGAAGGAAATTACGAAAATACCCTCACGTGGCGGGACCGGTTCGATATTATACTCGGTACTGCTAAAGGGTTGGCTCATTTGCATCAGATGAATGTGATTCATTACAACATGAAGTCATCTAATGTCTTGATTGATTGCTCCGGTGAACCAAAGGTAGGTGACTTTGGGTTGGCCGCCCTGTTGCCGTCGTTAGACCGCCATGTTTTGAGCGGGAAGATTCAGAGCGCGCTTGGGTACATGGCACCGGAGTTTGCGTGTCAGACAGTGAAGATAACAGAGAAATGTGATGTTTATGGGTTTGGGATTTTGGTTCTTGAGGTGGTGACAGGGAAGAAGCCGGTGGAGTATATGGAGGATGATGTGGTGGTGTTGTGTGATATGGTGAGAGGGGCGGTGGAGAGTGGTGGGGCTGAGGGGTGTGTTGATGGAAAGTTGAAAGGTGATTTTCCGGTGGAGGAGGGTATTTCGGTAATTAAACTTGGGTTGGTGTGTGCATCACAGGTGCCATCAAATCGTCCTGACATGGAAGAAGTGGTGAAGATTTTGGAGTTGATTCGGTGTCCACCGGAAAATCAAGAAGAGATAGTATGAGAAAGGGCAAAATGCTGGTGGCAAAGATGAACGACTGTTGAAGGAGAGAGTACAAACAGATGGAAGCATGATTCTTTGGCGAGAGCATTTTGCTTTTTGTTTGATATAGGTTTAGGATCTATACTTGTGGTTGTTTAAGGTTGTCTTTTGGTTTTTTTGATTGTTTTTTTGTGGGATTTATGTTTTGTTTCCTACTTCTACCCATTTGTTGATATTTGTTTTAGGTTACAAATCACAAATTTACAGGGCAAATTTGTCTTTTACTATAATGTTGGTGGCAATCGAGTCATGCCTCATGTAAATCAACTACAAAAGTTGCCCATTAAATAAGTTCCCTCTCGACAAAACATGCGGTTGAGGATTGAAACAAATTATGGTTGGATCAAAACAATTGCAATCACATACAAGCAATCATATAAGATCAAATACAACATTCTTTCAAGTTAAAAGAGTTATTTCAAGTTAAAATAGTCCTTTGAGGTTTGTTGCATATTTTATATTTGATATAAGGGTAAAATAGTCATTTTTATAAAAACCTAACAGCTGAAAAGATAGTTTTAACGTGTGAATGACCATTCATGACATTTTGCAAACCAGAAGTACTAAAGTCCTTAAAGTGATATTTTACAAACGACATGACATTTTGCAAACTATAAGTACTAAAGTCCTTAAAGTGATATTTTACAAACGACAAGCGCCAGTTATGAAATTTTGTCTTTAAACATTTAGTGTTTTACGTTTGTATCGTTAAAATAAAAAACAATCGACATTAATCATTTAATTGCAAGTAAAATGCATGAGTTACACGAGCAATATCAAAACAACACCATTGAGTTGAAAATTTCTTCCATTTTTTTTTTGAGCTTGTTATGCTCCTGGTGTGATTGTGAAAGGAATTGAAATGATTTTGTAATATCCTAAAAATTATGATAATTTTTTTTTTCATTTTTAATAAAACATTTTTATAAAACCATAAGATAATCAACCATTGTTTTCAAATCAAATCAATAGAAAATCAGAGTATCGATAATCTCTCGAAACATAAAATAATAGGAGGATGTGTGCAATCACATATTCGTCTTGTCTCAATCATCAGAAGTACCTGAAAATATTAAAATCAACAACTGTAGGTCAAAGCTTAGTGAGTTTTCCCAAAATACCCCACACAACAATACATATACAATACATGCACACTAGGCCTACAACACAAGACTAGACCGCCCGAGCTTACAACATAAAGTTGGACCGCTCTCGAGCCTGCATCATAAAGTTGGACCGCTCCCGAGTTTGTTGGCCCACAACATCAAGCGGTACCGCCTCAACCCAACCATACCATGTCGATATATACAAATAATAATCAATAACCAACACGTACAAGTAATCATACAGATCTATCCAATCTAACAGATCACAATATACCAACATCCAACACATAAGGACACATACTACAATACAAAGTATAAACTCACCTCGCAGTCTAGAGGATATCAATACTGATCACGGATCCAATAATCAGCACTATAGGTCACCTATACAGCAAACACAGACCAAACCTTAAACTACAACCCCAAACCCTAAATTTGACCTCTAGTCAAACTTGGTCAAAAAGTCAACGATCAATGGTCAAAGTCAACAATTAAAGTCACTCAGCAAGTCGCCACGATGTAGACAAACTTATGCCACGTCGTGGGGATTTTAGAACAAAATAGCCAAGAATCTGCCAAACGCCATGACCTGGAGAACAAACCTCCACGTCGTGGGAATTGCCCAGACCAACTTAATCCATTAAGCTCTTAATCCTTTACCCCACCCATCCATACTCTCCAGAAAGCTTACATACTCCTAAAAGATCATAAAAATCGTAGCCTTATAGACATGCATGTCCAATGCATGTCTTGAACTTAAGTTAGGAAAAAATGGTGTAAAATGGGGTCAAGATCTCATGCAAGAGTTCAAAACTCCATCAAGCTTCAGATCCACCACTTTTAAGTACAAAGGGACTCTGGGCATCTATAAATTTAGCAACTTTATGGAACCCTAACACTCCAACTAGCCTAAACATGAAGTAAAGCACATGAAAACCTAGATCTAAGCAGATATGATCATCAAAACATGGAGCTTGAATACTCATAAAGGTCCAGAGAGTGTGAGAGAAGATGGTGGTGAGGCTTGCAAGCTGAGATGATGCACTAAAACTCTTTTTCTTCTTCTTGGCTAGATATCACATAAAAAGCTCAAGAACTTCAACAATAGAGGATAGGGTTTCAATGAGAGAGGATGAAAGGTGATGGAGGCTGAGGGTGTGGAAACCCTAGCCATCACATCCCTTAAATAGGGGTAAATACCCCGAAATTAGGGTTTCTCATCAAATGGCTGCCATGTCGTGGCCAATAGGATGCTATGTCGTGGCGCCCACTCAACCTCCGCGTAATCTTGGCCATGGCCACGTCGTGGGAATTCGTTCACCACGTCGTGGCCACCAAAAATCCAAAAATTAAGTAATAAAACTTTTAAGAGCTAGGGACATACCAGAAACTTGATGTTACAATTCTCCCCCACTTGAATTAGATTTCGTCCTCGAAATCCTCATCTGAAAATAGATCTAGGTAGTGCTTGCACATCTTCGACTTGGACTCCCAAGTCCACTCGGAGCCCTTCCTATGCTGCCACCGGACCTTGACAAAAGGTACCACCTTGTCGCGCAAGGTCTTCATCTTCCTAACTAGAATAACCACTGTGTAACAACCGTTTTTCAGATTGGATCAAAGTAGGGCATAAAGGAGTCAAAGGCAAGATTTTTGGGAAAAATCATGTGTCACGATGATAGGTGCATTTTAGGCACCTATTTTGCACGTATATTCATTGCATTTTACTTCATAATTCTTGCATTTTACTTCATAATTCTTTCATTTAGTTAAGTATTTGGGCGCTAACATGTTTTATTCAGGATGCCTGGTATTTCACTATTTTTTATTAACTTTGTAGGCATTATGGAGCTTGGAGCATTGGAACTATGGAGGCGAGCATGGAGCCTGGAGCATTAGAGCATGAAGAGAAGATGGACCGGTCATGCCATGGAAGAAAACATGAAGACATAAACCGAGTCGTTGCATATTATCATAACAAAGGAGTACGTTTGAAACATGGTTCGTTTCACACTGACACGGGTCGTGTTTGTCCTTTTTCATCTTATATTTGAGCAACATGACTCCAGGTAAAGCTAGACGGAAGACAAAGCAAGATTTGAAGATTTTTTGAGTTTTTGCAAGAAACACAACCTTGTAAGGGTCGAAATGTATAGTGAGGTGTCGAAGTCCTATTTGGTATGTGTAGTGTTGAAGTCTAGCACTTCGCTATGTATGTATTTTGTAAGGCACTGTTAGATGTCGAAGCTTAATGTCTAGTCCTTACATATTTTTTTCTAAGTCTATATCACCCTATAAATAGAGTTAGTACTTAGTATAGAAGTAGAGAGTAGCTTTTAGGCACTTCGTTCACTTTCTCTCTCTTGTACTTGTATATTCCTTTAGACTAATCAATGAGCCAAACAAAACTTAATTATTTACGATTGTGTTCTTAATGCTTTCTATTCTTGATTTTGTTCTTTAAACTCGAATCAAACACACTACATTTGGTATCAGAGCAGGATACATTCTGCCAATACTTGTTTTCCCATCTTTTTTAATAGTTTTTGAATCGCTCTTTCATATTCAAAGATTTCCGCACTATTGATTAAGAAAACTTGTTCTAATTGATTGATTAATTTGTTTTGATTCTGCAATCGGTTTGATAGATCGAGTGTTTTCTGATCATTTTCTGGTAGATTCATCTGTTAGATCTCTTTTTCTGAATCTCATCATCACTTTTGTCCATATGAAAATGGAAAATTTCAACATGAACACTATGTCAATCTTTTCTTATCTACTTGGATCTTCCACTAAGATTCCAATGCTCATTCTAGAGTATTATGAGTAGTGGGTGGATCGTATGGAAGATTATCTCAACGGAATCGATGAAGATCTTTGGCGTTGTGTTACGGGAGAAAATTATCGTCTTGATATGTTTACTTAAGTTGGAAATGCAGTTTCATCCATTGGAATGGCGACACAAAAGGAAAAGTATGGGTCCAATGACAATAAGTGTCTTCGTGAACTTCACGGTGCTCTTCCACTGGTTGTTTACAACTTGTTTCGAGGATGCAAGACTGAAAAAGAGTTTTGGGATACTTTGAAAGAAAAGTATCAAGGAAGTGAAAAGACGAAGAAGATCTCTATGAAGCAATGTTTACTGGAACTAGGTGAATTCAGGCAGAAAGAAAGTGAAACCATCAAACTCTACTATGATTGCTTGAATGGGTTGATATTCAAGTGCAACCACTATGGTGAAACACGCTCAACTCTTGAATACAATCTTACATTATTCTTATGGGATTGCAAAAGGAGTGGAGGAACATTAGCCTAACGATAAAAACTCAACAAAGTTTCGATGGCTATTATGTGGGAGATTTGTACAAATGCTCAAAGCTCATGAGAGTGAAATCAATGAAATTATAGAAGAAGGAAAGCTGAGTCTAGGAGGCCCCTTTGGCCTTAATGTCGAAAGTGTCAGCAAAGGACTATGAGATCGAAACTGTTGAACAAGATGGTTCTGAAGATGAAGGATTTTTGGGGAATTCAGAGGATGAGGTAGTGGCATATTATTCAAACAATAAAGTGAAAAAGTTCTTCAAGAAGCCTTTCAATCCAAAATACAAAAACAACAATAAATTCAAGGGAAAAACTTCATCTGGCAAAGTCACGAGAGTGGAGTTGAAGGAAGAGAATAAAGAAAGTAAGAGTGTTGTTGAGAAGATTGAGAAAAAGTTGAAGGGAGATTCAGGATTTGATTGTAACTACTGTAATGGTGCAAATCATCTTGCAAAAGAGTGCATGCTAAGAAAGAAGAGAAAAAGAGAGAGTAAAAGATGAAGCATACTTTTTTGAAAGGTTGGAGGAGGTAAGAGCGAAGACCAAAGGTTTGTCATTGGTCGTGAAGGGTGGAAATGAAGAGCATGGAACTTACCAAATATGGCCATCTGGTTCAGATGCTAAAGAGATGAGAAACCCTACTCATGGTGCGATGTTTTCATAATTTGAAGAGGAGTGTTAGAAAGAGAAAAAAGTCATTGGGAGGTGTTTTGTGTCAACAGGAGCTAATAAGTCACCTATGACTTTGAAGGTACAGTCTCTTCTTGAATCTTTTAATATTCCTTTAAGTTATTATCTTACAGTTTTATCTGATTTTGATGATACTCTCTCATATGTTAATGATATGCTAATTTTTGTTAGTGACGAAGCTGAGGGTTTATTACATTGTTGTTAGATGCTCAAAATCGTTTGGAGTCTAAGAAGAGTAGAATTGATAGTCTATAGCAACAATTGCGAAATATCACTCTAGATAGGGATTCCGTTAGAGTTGACAACACTTTGTTAATGAAACAACGAAACTTTTATTGTAATAGCGCTAAGAGATTGTATGCCAATTTAATTGAACTCCATCTCTCTTCAGACATTTGCAAAGAATAACATAGGAAATTATTACCTTTCTTAAAATATGAAAGAGAGAAAATTGATGCTACTTCCTATGATTGCGAAAAGAAGATATCTGAATTTGATAAAGTGCCTAATGATTCATATGCTTATGGAATTGTTAAAATTAATGAATGCTGATGATTTAGTGCATATTGTTAATAAAACTCTCTCTAAAACTGAACAAATTTTAATTTTGAACATGACTGAGAATTCAACATTAGACTCTCAACAGGAACAAGTTCTTTGTGATCCTCATGCTGGAGTTATGACGTGTGCACAGATTCGAGCTAAAATGATATACTGAATGTTCACCAGGAATACTGTATATTCAATGTGTTTATTTTGAAACTTGAAACCAAAACAGTAAAGGTTGCATTAGAACACTCAGATTGGGTTGTTGCAACGCAATCTGAACTGGCAGAATTTGAACGTAACAAAGTTTGGAGGTTAATTCCTAAGCCAGATGGTGTTTCGTTAATTGGGTTAAAATGGATCCTTAAAAATAAGACTGATAAAGAAGGTAATGCGATTAACAATAAGGCAAGATTAGTTGTTAAAGGTTATTCTCAACAAGAAGGAATAGATTATGAGGAAACCTTTGCCCCTGTCGCAAGACTCGAGGTTGTTCGCATCTTTCTTGCTTATGTAGCACAGAAAGATGTCGATAAATATCAAATGGACGTCAAATGTTCCTTCCTGAATGGTGAATTAGAGGAAACGATCTATGTCGAACAACCACCAGGTTTTGTTAATGATAAGTATCATGATTATTGTTATGTTCTCAATAAGGCAGTTTATGGGTTGAAATAAGCACCTCGTGCCTGGTATGCAACCTTAACCAATTTTTTGAAAGTTGATAAATTTAAACAAGGATCAGTTGATCCCACATTATTTCGAAAGAAAGTTAGAATCACCTGATGCTTGTTCAAATTTATGTCGATGATATAATTTTTAGTTCAACTGAACCATTATTGTCGAAGGAATCTGAAGAGTTAATGAAAAGTAAGTTCAAAATGAGCATGATGGGCAAAATAAATACTTTTCTGGGCTTACATATTCTTTAAAGCATGGAAGGCATTTTCATCAATCTGGAAAAATACATGTGCAACGTGCTGGAAAGATTTGGTATGGCGAATAACACAAATCTAAAAGTACCAATGGCTGTTGGAACATGCTTGAATCCTTTGTTGGACAAGCAAGCTGTGGACCTCACTACATATCGAAGCATAGTAGGTTCGCTTTTATACTTAACTGCGAGTAGACCTGATATCATCTTTGCTGTATGTAACCGTGCCAAGTATCAATCAAACCCAAGAGAAACCCATCTTACTACTGTGAAGAACATCTTTCGCTATCTAAAGAGAACAGTGTCGTTGGGACTATGGTATCCTTCACATACATGATTCTTTGTTCAAGCCTTTTTAGACGCAAAACTTAGTGGATGTCAACTTCATCACGAAAGCAAAACAGGTGGATGTTAGTTGTTGGATAGGAAGCTTGTAAGCTGGAAATCAAAGAAACAAACATGTGTTTTGATTTCCACAGCCGAAGTAGAGTATGTTGCTGCTGCAACTTGCACTTCTCAAGTCATATGGATTCAAATCCGACTTAGTGATTATGAAATCAATATGAAGAAGACCCCTTTATATTGTGACTCACAACGTGCCATTCTCATCTGTCATAATCCGATCCAACATTCAAAGACAAAACATATAGCTCTTTGCTATCATTTTATCAAGGATCATGTCGAATATGGTCATATTGAGGTTCATTTTTTCAAAATGACGGATCAACTTGCAGACATATTCACCAAAACTTTAGATGAGAAATAATTTTTAAGGATTTTGAATGGTTTACGAATGATTGACACAAGCTCTGTTCCTGGTTCTTCGTGAATAAATAGATTTCGAAGTACTGCTGAAGTGTTCAAAGGTTACTGTTCACTGTTCAGTGTTCGCATACCTTCGCTTTCAACATTCCTCTAAATGGTTCAGATCACACTTCACTTTATGGAGAGAAAAGCTGTTCGATGTACACTGTCTCTGGGAGTTGCTACTTCTTACATCGAAAGTCTCTCGTAACACTTTATTGCTTTGTTTTTTTATTTAAGTATTATAAAACAAAAATTCAAAAATGATTTTCTTATTTTTGTCTTTAATTTTCAAAAACAAAAATCCCAAAAAGATTTTCTTATTTTTGTATTTATTTTTCAAAGACAAAAATCCAAAAATATTTTCTTTATTTTTTTATTTTCTATCGTATTTAACCTTTCTTTGACTAATTATATCAACATACTGTGGTGGCGAATGCTCAATCGATTACATTCAAAAGAGGGACATGTATGATTTCGAACTACTACACTAGTTAGAAGTCCCTAGAAACATGCTGCTGTATGTTGACCATAAGCCTCAAAGACTTTATGTGTTCGAAGCCTTAATGGATCTCTCACTACGAGTGTTCCTTCCTAATTAGGCTATATTCACATTAGTCGAAGAGCTACCTTTCTATTCTCATATCGAGTAAAGAGATTTCTGCTAAGTCCACATCTTTCGTAGAGGTACACTGAGTTTCCTTAACCAATCTTTTTCACCAATTTTTTTTATTTACAATCACACACATCACTGCATATCCTCGACGTCTCAGGTAGAAACCAACTAGAATGTAGATATTGCACCAATCTGTGTTTATGATCCTGATTCATTTTTCTATGATGGTGAAACCCAACAATCCCAACTTCTAAGGAATTGACATCAAACATCTTGTTGAATATTATAACAAAACATTTGTTTCAATATCACTTTTCGATATTCAAAATCATATTCCTTTCGTTATGCGTGATCTTGACAAAATGTTCTTTAATCAAGACATTTTTGCCCAAAAGGATCCATATCTTATTCTTTTTTATGGGATATGATTTCTGTTTGAATATCTTTTTGAATTCTTGTCACTTCGAAATATTACCTAACCTCACACTTGTTCTTAACTACACAGGTCATATAAGTAATTTTGTTCAATCTACTCACATTTATGTTAAGTTGTGGTATTATGCAAAATTGTGCCCACGTTCGAAACCTATGAAAAAAGAGGCCCTTCGATACTCATTAAGGAGTATTTGATTGTACTTTATGGGAACCACGCATGCAGTTTGTCATCTCTCTCGATGTCGAATGAAGAGATCTTTGCCCGGGATCCTACTGCGTTTGCAACAAATATGATTTGATGTCACTTTTCACACATTGTAACGCCCGTAGATCAGGGCTAGTCAATTTAGAGACGATAAGCATCAAAAATGACTTTTTGATGGAAGATTATTTAGATGGATTAATCTTAACCAAGTTGTAGTATATGTCACAAGGTTTTCGTGCATATAAAGAACGCCAAAATCCGAGTTATAACGAAGAAGTTATGACCTGTCGAAGTTTCGCGACAGAACCGGCACGACCCAACGCGGCCCAGCGCGATGTAAATAGTGAACTTAAGGTAGATAGATATTTATCCTTAGTGATCTAAACAAGAGTTGAAGATTTATTCGATAGTAGTCCATCGATAAAAAGACAGACGAAAACGGAGTTCAGATGAAGGAGTTATGAATTTCGAGCGGAGTTTTCCTGTCCTGACCTACTAAAGATAATATATAACTAATATACTTATAATATATTAAAAATAAATTCAAAACTAGCCAATGGAGTCTAAACGAGAGTTGTAGATCATAATCTCACCTTCGCGTCGATATAAAGAACGTCGAAAACGGAGTTCGTATGCGAAAGTTATGAATTTCTGAAGTTCGGGGCGCGAAACCCCAAAACTGTCAGAGCCCACGACGTGGAACAAGGTTGCCACGACGTGGCAAGTGTCCTGACACCTCCGGGAGGCCCCCAGATGCAACTTGGGATGACGCATGCAGTGACGACCAAGCCCACGACGTGGAACAAGGTTGCCACAACGTGGCAAGGGCCAAATTTGCCCTATAAATAGATTTGAAGGGCCAGCCGTTTAGGGTTGCCAATTTCTTCTCTTCTCTCTCCCGTTTTGCATCGTTTTGCATGCCAGAAATACCCCGAAGCCCCAGTATTATTCTCTAGCCCCGAGGCAAGTCCCGAGATCCCGAAGATCCCGAGAAGTGCGGTTCCCGAGCCGAAGCTCTGCCCGCGATAAGTTCGATTTTTGTGGAGATCTTCCAGATCTGCTGTGGATTACTACTTCTGCAAGTTGTAGTGCTGTCCGATCATCATCTGATCAAGTGAGTGTGTGGTTACTTTCTTCTAGCGCATAAATACGAAGTATTTTATACGAAATACGTTTTATGTGTATATTTTGTTGTTATATTTGTGAATGTATATTCACTTTCTTCTACCGCATAGATATGAAGTATTTGCTATGAAGTATGTGCTAGGTGTTTATACATTGTTTGTTTACTTGAGATAAATGTTGAAATAATGTGTTATACATGTTTTAAAAGATTTAAACTTTATATGTGTTTGCATCTACAAATATGTTGGGTAGAACATGGGTAGATGAAATAGTTGATGTGAGACGAAATAATAGGTGTTTTGAACTCAATGTGTTCATTAGGTATTTTGAACTATATGTGTTCACTTGGTGTCCTTGAACTCAATGTGTTCGTTAGGTATTTTGAACTATATGTGTTCATTAAGTATTTTAGAACTCAGTGTGTTCATTAGGTATTTTTGAACTCTACGTGTTCACTTGGTGTTTGAACTCAATGTGTTCATTAGTTATTTTCGAACTCTATGTGTTCACTTGGTATTTTTGGACTCAATGTGTTCATTAAGTATTTTTGAACTAGATGTGTTCACTTGGTGTTGTTGAACTGAGTGTGTTCACTAAGTGTTTTAGAACTAAGTATTCACCAGATGTTTGAATTAATGGTTTACTAGGAGTGTTAGAACTAGGTGTTTGTTAAGTATGTTGAACTAAGTGTTTACCAATCGTAATTTGTGGACCTTGGCAGTGGTGGACTTTGTGTCAATTCCTTAGCTCAATCCTTAGGAATAAATGGTTAAAGGATAGTTGATTCTTAGGATAAATCCTTAAGAAATAAAGGAGATAATGGGAATGAGTATTTGGGTTGATTGTTTGATAATTCAATATAATAAATGTATTATTGTGGGTTGAAAACCCTACATGCTCACCAGGCTCCCAAGCCTGACCCACTCAGTTTTCTTTGCATTATAGGTAATGGCACAAGAGTATAAATTGGTGGACTTGATGAGAGATTTTGGATTATAGATCAGTAGTTACAAATAACTGTTGTAAGGTCTATTTTATATTGTTTATGCTTTTGGTCTGTATCGGAACATGACATCCCGAGGTTTTATTATTTAATGAAAACACATTCTCTTTGAGGAACGTTTTGATAAATTTTATCACATTTTGTTTGGAAACAAATTCCGCAACCGTTTTCTTTAAATGATTACTCTGATTTATAAAACAAAACATAAACAAATCGGTCTTTTCTGGCCGAGAAATTGGGGATGTCACAGTTGGTATCAGAGCATTAGTTTAAGCGAATTAGGAATTTGTAGGAAATTTCTAGACTTAAACTTAGAATGCTAAGTAATGATTGGGAGGATTGTGTCTAAAATATGTTAGGTAGTACACCTAAATTGACACAAGCACTAGTTTATTTTAGGAGCGGTCCCTAAAATGCTTTTATGTGCTAAATGTTATATGCTGCCATATATGATATTTTTGTTCGGATCTATGGTCTGTTGCCGACCGGATCTGGAAACCTTATGTGTGTACGATTCTAAGCGTACGTCTACGTTATTAGAGCTAGCATGTAAACGTTTCGGAGTGATAAGGATGATTTAATTATCTATTGTGGATGAGGATCTAATTTCACCTTATTTGGTGTGTAGATAAAAAATGGTAAGAACCAGGAGTGGCGTTGGAAACGCGGATGAAAACAGGAATCAACCACCAGTTATTGAGCAAATACCTATTGTAGCAGCAACACCAGAACCAATAACGATGGCTGGGGTGCAAGCCATGATTCGGGCTATGTTAGCCGAACAAAGGGATGAGATGCGACAGATGTTACATGAAAATAGGGACGAACCTATCATACCTATTGAGGAACCCGATCTGATTCCCGAACAATCGGAGGAAGGAAACAATAGTCGCGCTGTGAGTCAAGTTAGGACTCAAGGAGAACGAAGGAACGACCCGGAAAGGGGATACAACAAGGATGGGCGAATGTACAAGAATTTCTTGGGCGCCAAGCCGCCAAGTCTTTCGGGGAGCCCAAAGCCTGTTGAGATTATGGATTGGATCTCTGAAATGGAGATGGTATTTGAAAGTTGTGACAGTAGCAACAAACAGAAGACTGTCTTTGCAGTTAGACAACTGAAGACTGGAGTCTTGAGCTGGTGGAAGTTGTTGGCAGATACAATGCCAAGAGGAGAAGCCATGCAAATGTCTTGGGAAGCATTCGTGGAGCAAATGAAAATGCAATACTGCTCAGAGATAGATCTAATAGACCTAAACAACGAATTTCAGAACCTGAAGAAAGGAAAGATGAGTGTGGATGAGTATGCCACCGTGTTCACCGAGAGGATGAAGCTATTCCCCTACTTGGTGCCTACTGAACTCTCCAAGATCGATAGGTTTGCTAACGGATTGCCCACGGACTTTGGCCCAACAGTCAAAATGGCAAATACCTTGAAAACGGCCGTTAGAGCAGCCAGGAATGTTGAGACCCAGATAAGAGAGAAGGGTCTGGAGAGAGTTGAAGTTGGTGAGAAAAGAAAGCATGAAGGTTCTTCAAGGTCCGACGAGAAGAGAAAATTCTCGAAGTCTGGTTCAAAAAATTTCGAAGGAGGAGGGGATGAAGCGAAATGGTGTGATAAGTGCAAGAAGAAACACTTAGGAAAATGTGGCGAGGAGGTTACATGTTTCAAGTGTGGAAAGACTGGGCACTACGCCAATGAATGTGCATCTAGTAAGAGAGTGTGTTATAAGTGTAACGAAAAAGGGCATATTTCGATCAATTGCCCGAAGAAGAAAGAACCAGCAAAGCCAAGGGCATTCCACATGATCCTCGACGAAGCGAATCAAGGATGCAGATTTTATATCCGATAATCAGTTATGAAGTAGCGATGCGAATAGTAACTTGTGGTGTAGCCTATTAGAGGCATAGTATAGGGTTAACTTGAACCATTGTGTAATCATTTCAAGAATTAATATAAACCCTAGTTTTGATATCTATGTGATATGTATGGTTTTGATATCTATGTGATATGTATGGTTTTGATATCTAGGTGGTATCTATAGTTTTAATATCCGATGTAGTGGATGATTGTGTGATTTTGTGTAGTGACTTGGTTGACTGAGAGACAATACTTGGGACGAGTATGAGTAGGTGTGAATAGTAGTAGAGATCTATACTACTGGAAGCACAGGACTCACGCTTGGATCATGGAAAGTCACATGGTTACCAAGAAGCTAATAATTGATTCCATTTTATTCAAGTATGTCATTACCATTGTTTCAGTAATGACTAGTAAGATGGTTGTTATTCCGACCCTAGTGGTCATATCAATTGAGTCCGACTACGATGAGAGGTCATCGGGACACGACCCATCGGTCTATTACAATAGATAAAGGAATGTATTTATCCCAAGAAGAAGAAGGAGTCCGCAATATGGATTTATTTTGTAACTTGAACGTTACGATTGAAAGTACAAGGTAGTACGAAAAGTAGATGCAAGATTTGGGCATCGTCTGTAGTCAAGAAAGCCATAGAATTAAACACTCTTTCGAGGAAATATAGAACTTACGGTTATTACCTAGGATGAAGAAATTACGTGTGGAATCATTATATAAGCCCTATTTCGTTGATGATTCCGGGACGTAATCATCCTAAGGGGGAGATAATTGTAACGCCCGTAGATCAGGGCTAGTCAATTTAGAGACGATAAGCATCAAAAATGACTTTTTGATGGAAGATTATTTAGAAGGATTAATCTTAACCAAGTTTTAGTATATGTCACAAGGTTTCCGTGCATATAAAGAACGCCAAAATCCGAGTTATAACGAAGAAGTTATGACCTGTCGAAGTTTCGCGACAGAACCGGCACGACCCAGCGCGGCCCAGCGCGATGTAAATAGTGAACTTAAGGTAGATAGATATTTATCCTTAGTGATCTAAACAAGAGTTGAAGATTTATTCGATAGTAGTCCATCGATAAAAAGACAGACGAAAACGGAGTTCAGATGAAGGAGTTATGAATTTCGATCGGAGTTTTCCTGTCCTGACCTACTAAAGATAATATATAACTAATAAACTTATAATATATTAAAAATAAATTCAAAACTAGCCAATGGAGTCTAAACGAGAGTTGTAGATCATAATCTCACCTTCGCGTCGATATAAAGAACGTCGAAAACGGAGTTCGTATGCGAAAGTTATGAATTTCTGAAGTTCGGGGCGCGAAACCCCAAAACTGTCAGAGCCCACGACGTGGAACGAGGTTGCCACGACGTGGCAAGTGTCCTGACACCTCCGGGAGGCCCCCAGATGCAACTTGGGATGACGCATGCAGTGACGACCAAGCCCACGACGTGGAACAAGGTTGCCACGACGTGGCAAGGGCCAAATTTGCCCTATAAATAGATTTGAAGGGCCAGCCGTTTAGGGTTGCCAATTTCTTCTCTTCTCTCTCCCGTTTTGCATCGTTTTGCGTGCCAGAAATACCCCGAAGCCCCGGTATTATTCTCTAGCCCCGAGGCAAGTCCCGAGATCCCGAAGATCCCGAGAAGTGCGGTTCCCGAGCCGAAGCTCTGCCCGCGAGAAGTTCGATTTTTGTGGAGATCTTCCAGATCTGCTGTGGATTACTACTTCTGCAAGTTGTAGTGCTGTCCGATCATCATCTGATCAAGTGAGTGTGTGGTTACTTTCTTCTAGCGCATAAATACGAAGTATTTTATACGAAATACGTTTTATGTGTATATTTTGTTGTTATATTTGTGAATGTATATTCACTTTCTTCTACCGCATAGATATGAAGTATTTGCTATGAAGTATGTGCTAGGTGTTTATACATTGTTTGTTTACTTGAGATAAATGTTGAAATAATGTGTTATACATGTTTTAAAAGATTTAAACTTTATATGTGTTTGCATCTACAAATATGTTGGGTAGAACATGGTTAGATGAAATAGTTGATGTGAGACGAAATAATAGGTGTTTTGAACTCAATGTGTTCATTAGGTATTTTGAACTATATGTGTTCACTTGGTGTCCTTGAACTCAATGTGTTCATTAGGTATTTTGAACTATATGTGTTCATTAAGTATTTTAGAACTCAGTGTGTTCATTAGGTATTTTTGAACTCTACGTGTTCACTTGGTGTTTGAACTCAATGTGTTCATTAGTTATTTTCGAACTCTATGTGTTCACTTGGTATTTTTGGACTCAATGTGTTCATTAAGTATTTTTGAACTAGATGTGTTCACTTGGTGTTGTTGAACTGAGTGTGTTCACTAAGTGTTTTAGAACTAAGTATTCACCAGAGGTTTGAATTAATGGTTTACTAGGAGTGTTAGAACTATGTGTTTGTTAAGTATGTTGAACTAAGTGTTTACCAATCGTAATTTGTGGACCTTGGCAGTGGTGGACTTTGTGTCAATTCCTTAGCTCAATCCTTAGGAATAAATGGTTAAAGGATAGTTGATTCTTAGGATAAATCCTTAAGAAATAAAGGAGATAATGGGAATGAGTATTTGGGTTGATTGTTTGATAATTCAATATAATAAATGTATTATTGTGGGTTGAAAACCCTACATGCTCACCAGGCTCCCAAGCCTGACCCACTCAGTTTTCTTTGCATTATAGGTAATGGCACAAGAGTATAAATTGGTGGACTTGATGAGAGATTTTGGATTATAGATCAGTAGTTACAAATAACTGTTGTAAGGTCTATTTTATATTGTTTATGCTTTTGGTCTGTATCGGAACATGACATCCCGAGGTTTTATTATTTAATGAAAACACATTCTCTTTGAGGAACGTTTTGATAAATTTTATCATATTTTGTTTGGGAACAAATTCCGCAACCGTTTTCTTTAAACGATTACTCTGATTTATAAAACAAAGCATAAACAAATCGGTCTTTTCTGGCCGAGAAATTGGGGATGTCACACACATTTTTTTAAATTTGATTCCCGTTAATTCTTTGGCACACATTTGCACTGGAATCCTTGAGGTTTTGGGTAATACCAATTCGAAACCTAAATTTCGCAAAGTCTGGCATATGATTTCGCTTTACAATCCTAAAAGTAAATGAGCCTAACCTCATAACGAAGGCCTAATGTTTTATCGATGTCAAAATTTTCTGGTATACTTGTTCCATTGTTTCAAATATGTGACGGTTCTTATCTCATTAGGATCAATGAAATGTTCGACGGATGCGATGGTTCAGTATTACATTGGTTTTTAGGAAATTGTGATGATCACTTTTTCTGACGTGGCGACTTTTACGGTAACCGATCCCGTAACCAAGGCAACACGTGGCATAATCTAATTGGTTACCGATTCAAATTCAAATTAGACGTTGACTATAAAAGGAATTTGGTGGTGTAAATCGAAGACTTTACGCTCTCTGGTTAATTTTTCCCCCAAATTCTTCAAAGATAATCGTTTTCACACAATTCTTGAAAACCATAACCATGGCGGCTCCTACTTGAAATGTTGATCCTTCTAATACTACAAAATGAAGAGGAGACTTCCTAGCCATTGCTTAAGATTCAAAGTTCAAATCTTCGTTTACAGCCAGCTATCACGCAATATGCTGAATAGTTGCAAATATTGATTGTAGCCCTAAATCACTCTGTTCTTTCAACTGTCATGTCATCTTCATTCTCTGTTCCTATGAAATGGTTATCCCTTGCGGGATAAACGACGGTGTTTAACAAAACAACGCGGTTATTACATTTCAACTGACGAGCAACAAACTTTAAAAGCTCACCAAGAGATAGTTTGCTCAGATCATGAAGCTTCCATACACAACTCCATTCTATGAAGTAACAAATGAACAAGTTGCTTATATGTTTAATGAGATGGGTCATCAACCTTCTCTCACTGGGATTAGTTAATTCTGCAAGTCGAGTTTGCCCTATGTTGGAATTTTCTATTTGGTATTTTTATGATGCTTGATTGGCCGTAGTTCAGGGCTTGATAAGGTGAAGCTATAGGTGTATGCGATGATTGCATGTCTTTATTATGACTTAAATGTCAATTATGTCACTCAGCTATGGCAAGAAATTGGTATAGGAATCTCTCACACCAATGTAACGAATGGTGTCTCTTGTGGAAGATATTGGAGTTTAATTCTAAGGGATGTGTATGAAAAATAAGGGATTTTGGTTCCATCGGAAGATGAAAAGGCATAGTTTTAGACGTTGCAGACTCTAAAATTGGTTATTGATGGTCCAGTTCTTTTTCCGAGTGTGGCTCGCATTCCCGATGCCATGTTAAGATGAACTTATCCAACAAATCCAATTCTAGTTCAATATTTGACTTTTGTTAACCTAAATGTTACAGTTAGGGTTCTTTTCCCAAAGGGGTGAAGGTTCATCAAAGGCTGCTAAAGCTTCTAAGAAAACGAAGAAGGATGAACAACCAAAACCTGTTCAAGATAGTGTGGAGAAGGATGTTCCTAGGGAGGTTGTTCCTTTGAATACATGCATTCTCAAAAGAAAAAAGAAGCCTGCACACAGGCCGCATCATTCTCCTAAAAGGCCAATAGTTCAAGAAGTTTCTAATCAGGTGTCTTCAACGAAAGGGATAACGAAGATTCGCAAACCTCAAATTAACAAAAGAGGTGTGCTCATTCGCGAACTTCTTGCTCCTATGTCACCTACTTCCAAGAAATGAAAATCTTGTGAAATGCTAAAAAACATCACGAAGAATAAGACATATGGTGGATCCACTTGATGAAGTTGTTGTTGAAACCAAAACTGACAGTGAAAGCGAAAGGTCATATATTTGTTATGATGATACTGGTATTAGTTCACCTCAAAGGGATTCTCTAGTCAAGTAGATTTTTGAGGAGAGTGAAAATCCTGGTGGCAATGTGCATGTATCTAATATGGATACAACCACCAATTTGAGTGATCCT
Source organism: Lactuca serriola (assembly GCF_051521515.1). Lineage (NCBI taxonomy): Eukaryota > Viridiplantae > Streptophyta > Magnoliopsida > Asterales > Asteraceae > Lactuca > Lactuca serriola. The sequence goes on along the minus strand of NC_136412.1, from coordinate 307,737,450 downwards.
CCTGCTAATTCGATTCCTGGGAAGGAAACGGTCACACCATCTGAGATTTCGTTAACTGAGTCCACTACAGAGGAGGTTCGAACCTCAGGCATCCCAGTGAGCGTATTTGATATGAACACTAATGTCACTATGGGTGAAGGGATAATGAATAACAAAGCCCTTGGTACTTCTTTTCTTGAAACCTCTACTGTTCCTACAACACTTATTCTCTCTTCTATCATCGAAACCACATTACTTGATACCTCAGCTTCATTACCACCCTTATCTTCTCCAATACCATCTTCACTTCCTGGTTCTATGATTTCACCAACATTCTCCACAATCATGCATGGACCAATCACAACCCTTTTCTATTCGCAATCCACAAAAGGAGAAAGGATAATTCAATAAGATGAACCTGATGATGATGAGGTTATGGTTTCTTTTGCAGATTTACAGTTCGATCCTGAAGAAGACAATATTCTTGATATGCTCATGTCAGGAAAACAGTTTAAGATTCTCAATAACAAGCTTAACTCTTTGTTACAAATCCAAGCTGATGCAGGAGGACAGAACTTTGTTTCTGGGGTTGAGGTGGAGTTTATGCTCAAATCTTAGGAGAATTGCCTTAAGATTGCAATGGAGCAAATTGAGAAACAACATGTTGATCGATTAAAGAATCATGCTTGAAATTTTAAATATAAGGTTACAAAACTTCGTGATGTTGCTAAAGAGCGTCATGAAATTTTTGTTGAGCAAGTTAAGAAGTTGGAAGATTCTGTTAATCTCTAGGTGGCAGAACTTAAGTCTAAAATGACAAAATAAGTGGAGAAGATAGAGAAGAATTATTCAATTCTTCATGGAAAAGTCGATGTTATAGTTGATGTCATAGCGAAGCTTGTGGAATATAACATCTTGTATTCAACCAAGCTTAATGTAAAAACAAAACAAGATTTTAAAGTTTTTGAAAAGCTAGAGGAATTTTTGAGCAAATTAAAAGAATCTTTTTTGAAGGTTAATCTTTCCCAATAATCTTCAGTTTCTACGAAAACTATTTCCAAGATGATCTTCTAATTAATCGAACATCCAATAGGAGCTTGATCCCACCCTTAAGTTGGTAATTCTATTACCAACTAATGCTCCACATGCGAAGCATGCGCCGCAAGGGGGAGAAAAAGGATACGGAGGTGTTGGCCCTTCTAAAGATGCTGATAAGGGTGCGGTTGTAGGGAAGGTGGCAAAGACTCAAATTTCTACATCACTTCCAGTTTTATCGACAACTACTTCTACAACAACTACATCAAGATCGATAACAAAAGGGATTGTCATTGGAGAAAGTGTCGGAGGCTCAGAGTCAAGTTCAAAACCACCTCCTTTTAAAGATGATAAGGGAGATAAAGGGAAAGGCACCGAGATAACCCCTGCTGAAGAAGAGAAGAATAATAATTTGGAGTTGGAAATTAAAAGGCAAAGACATATACATAGTATTTTGAGGCTTAGACAAAATGATCCACCAGGTTTGAACAAGGGTGATCCGAACGAACATTGGTGTTATGAAACTATTGAGAAAGTCATTTATGTGGGTAAAATGCATGATTTTCGAAAGGATCCAAAGAAAAGCTATGATGTCGAAAACTCAGACTTTAATCAACTTGATTTTCCTATTAATCATATGACCTATATTTCCTCACAGTACAATTTGGTTAATCGCTTTAAAGACAAAGAAGAATATAAAGGATTGAAGATAAGATTTCATGTTGTCTTGGGAAAAAGCGAAGAGGAAATTTGGTCTGCTGTAAAGATCATTAAAGTGATGTCGATCACTAAGGAAAACTTGTTCGAGGGAATTCTTCAAAAATTTCGATATGTTGTGGTAAGGGCGAATAACATTGTGTGTGAGTTCACTTTTGCAGATTTCTCTTTGATGAATTTGAACGACCTGGTCATAGTGACGACGATTCTCAGTAATGTGGATGTATCAAAACTTCCCGAGAATAGAAAGGATGATTTTGTTATCGGTTTCGCTCAAATCAAAGTATTCATCAACGATTATTATGAATGCCTTGCAACCACAGATATCGAGCTTTCCATGGCAGTCCATAAGACTTCGAAAGTACCCCAAGCTTTGCTAAAGGGACAGATTAATATAGACAAATATGAAGATGGAGAGATTATTCATAAGCCTCTAGGTGTAGTTTTCCATGGTAAGAACAAGAACTAGAAGATCTATTTTTTTTCAAGTGGGTGGTGTTGAAAGGTATATGAATGTTCAGTATACAAGCTTGCTTGTTTAATCAACAATTGCAAAAATAATAATGCAGAAGAAAAGGCTGAAATTCGAAAGACTATTCTATGGTATATGGATATTCGAAAGGTACTTCTCCATACCATGAAGCTGATGACGTGAGTTTGACACTTCTCACTAAGGGGGAGATTGTAAGGGTCGAAATGTTTAGTGAGGTGTTGATATGTGCTTATTTGGTCATAAAAACAATGCATTATCTTAATACTTTAAGTTAATTTTATCTCAAATAATGGACAAAAGATGCTTAATTATGTTGAAATTTCATTTTCAGTAATAATGACATGCTTAGAAGAAAAACGAAGCGAAACTAGCGATTGGAAGTTTGGAGATTTGATTTTGAAGAAAGAAGGCTTAAATGAAGAGGAACTCGAAGAATTGGGCAATCAACTCGACGAGTTGGCTGGAAGATTCCCGATATAAGGATGCCTTGCCGTACACGCGTATTAAGTAAAAAACTAGACGAGTTTATCTTAAAAATTCGACGAGTTAGAGCTAAATTTTGGAATCTATTTAAAGATCGTTTATTCCCGAAACCCTAACGAATGCTAGAGGCTTTGGACGATTTTTGGAGGCCAGAAAGGTTCTGAGAAGTTTTGGTTTTCAATTTTCAACTAGGAGCTTAAGTTTTAAGAGATCAAAGGCATTAAATATCACTTTACTCTTAATCTTTATTTTTAATCATGTTGATAACATTAGATTTCGAGTTTATGATTTTTATTGCTGAAGTTATGGGCTAAACTCCATACTTTTGTTTAGATGTAGAGGATCTAATGAATATGGTTTGATTGAGTGGCTTGGATTAATTTGATTTGGTTATTTATCTTGTTAAGCTTGGTAAAAGATCCTTATGTATTAATGATAATTATTTTCTGTTAATAACTAAGTTAATTGAGTTACATGAACATTTTCTTGATTGCTTGAATCTTATAGTTTTGTGAAAACAAGATGATATGCCTAGTATTAGTGAACATGAACCTAGGGTTAACTAGATAATAAGTAAGTTAATGTGTGAGCATGTGTGATGACCAACTACATATGAGTTAATTGAATCAACCAATTTATTTAACTAATATTACAGGTCTTACTTGATTCGAATTGAACATTAGGAAACCTTTTAGTTTAATCAACTGGCCACTATTTGAATTAACTTGTTTGGTAAAGGATTAGTAATAGTGAACATGAACCTAATCATATGATTAGGTTCATAGTCTTGCAAAACTATCTTCTCTGTCCTTGACTCACAAGGACCACTCACGAAGAAGGCACCCACAATTATAAAAGAATTGATTGAAGAATTCTCCAAGCACTCAAGAGAATATCATAACCAAAGGCACGAATCAACACGAGGGGTGGTGAATTCAGTTTATGACGGCATGGCGAGAATGATGGCTAAGTTAGAGAGCATGGATTGTAGGATGACAAAGATGGAACAATCCATCCATTCCATCTGGGTGGGATATGACAATTGTAGCCAGCCCCACCTTACTAAAGACTGTGACCTTGACGAGAACGGGAACCAGAAAGCACAAGTTTGTTATTCGAGTGGCGATAGGTTTGATGACTATTGGGGGAAACCGAAAAAAGAATGACTACCATATGATGAGTATAAGAAGGCAAATAAGGAAAAGTATAAGTAAAAAATGAGAGGGTTCTATCAAAAGGAAGAGCTGGTGCATGAGAAAAAGACAGATTTTGAAGCCGTGCTTGCACGTTTTGCGAGTGCATCCGAGAAAAGACATGATGAAGCTGACGCTGCTATAAGGGAGCAACAAAACATGATGAAAGAGCACCAATATATGATGAAGGACCAACAAGCTCTACTTCAGAATCAGAAGGCCTCAATACTTAACATAGAGAAGCAACTCGGGCAGCTAGCAAAACAATTCAACAAAATAACACCGGGCGGACTTCCTAGCAACACCGAGAAGAATCCGAGAACGGATCATATTAATGCAATAAAAAAATGAAATTTTTTTCAATCCTATGACTCTAATCTAGAATGAAGATCCAAGTGTGTTGCAGAAAAACAGAGAAGATATTCAAGAATCACAAACAGTGACAAAAACTCGACGAGTTCAGAAAACGAACTCGACGAGTTGTGCAGCCAAAGAAAAAAAATAATTCTCCATTAAAACCGTACCAACCTCCTTTGCCATTCCCAGGTCGAGCCATACACGACAGGGAAAATGAAGAGTATAAGAAGTTTTTAGAGCACGTAAAGGCCCTCCAAGTTAACATTCCGTTCCTTGAAGCAATATCACAAATGCCCAAATATGCAAGATTCCTTAAATAACTTATCACAAATAGAAGAAAAATGGAGGATGTCTCATAGATAGTTTTAAATGAAATTTGTTTAGCCGCTATGATGAATGAACTACCTGAAAAGATGGGAGATCTAGGTAGCATAACTTTGCCTCACCAATTTGGAAATTTGACTACTACTTATGCATTGGCTGATTCGAGGGCTAGTGTAAACCTAATGCCATATTCCTTCTTAAAGAAGTTGAATCTTACAGAACCAAAGCCCATCCATATGACAATCCATCTAGCTAGCAAGACAATAATCTATCCAAGGGGTATTTGCGAGGATCTTCTAGTCAAGGTGGATAAGTTGGTATTTCCTGCTGATTTCATAGTCTTTGATATGGAAGAAGATCATAAAGGTCCACTTATTCTTGGAAGACCATTTCTAAACACTACGTGTGCTATAGTGGATGTGCGAGAATCAAAGCTCACTCTTCGAGTGGGAGATGATTCGGTCACCTTTGGAGTCAATCAAGAGATGAAGCACTCAACGTCAAGTGAAGATAAGATTTCCTTAATAGATTTGGATGATGAATTGTTAGAAAAAGAGCTAGCACTTTGGCATGAAAACAATTCAAAGGAATTCACATCCTCTTCAGAAGAATATTTTTATGCCCAAAGAGACTTACAAGAATTGGAGAAACTACTTGAGGAAAGTAAAGGTGATGAAGATATAAGTAGTTTTGAAGATACAAACTCGACATGTCTTGACAAAAAATTGCAATATGGTGAAACATATCAAGACGAAAAGAAGGAGAGTTTGGAGAAACAAGAGAATTCCAATGCTTGGAATAACAAGAAGAATAACTCTCCCATTGGCTTGCACAAGATTGATCAAAAGATGGAAGAAATTAAGTTGCGACATCCCCAAAATCACAGCCAGAAAAGACCGGTTTCGTTTACGCTTTTAAAATAATTTCAGAGTAAATCCATTGATTTAAAAAGAGTTGCGGAATTTGTCCCCAAAACATTACATGATAAATAAGATTTATCAAATCATTTCTTAAAGAATGTATTTTCATTATATATCAAAACTCGGGATGTCATGTTCCGATACAGACACAAAAGCATAAAAAATAAAACATAGACCTTACATAGTTGTATACAACTACTGGTCTATAAACAAAAACATCTTCACAAGTTCCCCAACTTATGCTCTCGCGCCACTACCTGTAATACAAATAAAACTGAGTGGGTCAGGCTTGGGAGCCTAGTGAGCATATAGGGTTTTCAACCCACAATAAATAATTATATTTAATTTTCACCAACCAACAATAACCCGATTACCCATTCCCGTTATCCTCACTTTACGTCCCTATGACAACAACTATTACAAGGGACCTAATATAGGATTTTCATCAGGACGGACACTACTGGAGAGGGGTTTCCTCAGCAATGAATGCTCTAAGGCAACCATGAGGGGGATAGAATACAGCGAATGAACACCCCAGCTCACCAAAACCTACAAGTTATGAGCTTACCAGCATTCCACAGAACTGTCTAGAAAAGTCCGTGGTCGTCATCCATATTCTGCTGAATGACTAGATCACAATCACATCGAGGCCTCTCATCATTTTTATTTCATCACACATCACTATCTACCCATGTTCTACCCAACATATTTGTAGATAAAAAATATATACATTTATATACAGCTTAAAGCCTGTACAAATCACTCATTCAATAATTATTTCAAATAAGCAAATAATATACAAACACATAACACGTATTTTGTAGAGAGTATTTCGTATCTATGTGTTAGAAGAAAAGGAATATACACTCACTTGATAAGACGATGATCGAACAACAACTCGTCTCTTAAAACAATCGTTTCCGATAAAACTGGGATGCTTCCTTGAAAACCGGGCTTCTCGCGAGCAGAGTTTCGGCTCGGAAACTTTACTTCTCGGGATCTTCGGGGCTTCGAGACTCGCTTCGGGTCTCAGGATGATACCGGGGCTTCGGGGGTATAATTTTCACGTAGATCGATGAAATAGGGGTGAGAGAGAAAAGATTAGGAAACCACAAACGACTACCCTTTGGTATATATTTATAGGGTGAAGTCTGACGCGAACATAGAGCGTTTCCCGATCGTTGGGCGTTCCCTTCGAACGCGGTGCGTAGGAGCGGGGTTCCGATCCTATTCCTTATCCGTTGAGTCAGCATCGACGTGGCCAATCCGGAGCCAAGCACTGAACGCGAGGCATTCCCACTTTGGGATGCGTGCCTCAAATTTCAGAAATTCATAACTTTTGCATACGATCTCCGTTTTCGACGTTATCTATATCCACACGTAGGTGAGATTATGCTCTACAACTCTCATTTAGACTCCATTGGCTAATTTTCACTTTATTTTTATTATATTATTTTTAGTAGGCCGGGACATGAAAACTCCGTCAGAAATTCATAACTTCTTCATCTGACGTCAGTTTCGTCTGTCTTTTCACTGTTGGACTACAATCGACGAGATCTTTGATTCCCGTTTAGATTCTTTCGGCCAAATATCACTCGATCTCAATTTCGAGATTTAGGCTGCATACTGCTAAGTCGAAACTTAGAAAAATCATAACTTCCTCATACGCAGTCAGATTTAGACGTTCTTTTTATGCACGCACTCGGTTTAACAAAGTCTACGACTTCCGTTTAGATCACTAAGGCTAAATATCACTCTAACGAAAATTCACTATTTATGTCATGCCGTGTCACGCCAGTTCTGTCACGAAACTTCGATAGGTCAAAACTTCTTCATTATAACTCGAATTCCGGCATTCTATATATATTCGTAAACCTCGTCACAACCACTACAACTTCCTTCATAGATATCGGGTTTATCTAACATTTTATTTTTAACGCTTAAATTATCCTTAATTCTATTAAGTCACAACAATTGGACATAAATCACATAATACTCAAATAATACATTCTTATTATTTCAAAATGGGTTACAAAGGTTAACCTAGACTATTACATCGACATTAATGAATAGCCCAGAAACACAGGCGTTACAAATGTCTCCCCCTTAGGATGATTCCGTCCCCGGAATCACACATCAACAAACAAATGCGGATAGAGACTCATCATGTCACTCTCCGCCTCCCAAGTGAGATTTGGCCCATTCGTATGTTTCTAACGGACAAGCACTAACTCGACCATCTTGTGTCGCAACTTCTTAGTCTTTCGATGAACGATTGCCTCTGGTTCTTCAATTAACCTCTTCTTCTCATCAATTCTCAACTCCAAAAGTGGAATCATGTCGGGGACTTCCCCCGTGAATTTCCTTAGATAACACACATGAAAAGTGTTATGAATTCCATTCAGTTCTTCGGGTAATTCCAACTTGTAAGCTTGGTTCCCAATCCCCCGAAGAACTTTAAACGGTCCAATAAACCTTGAACTTAACTTTCCCCTTTTTCAAACCTTATAATTCCCTTCCACGGCGAGACTTTAAGCAAAACCGAATATCCAACTTCAAAAGTCATCGGTCTTCGCTTGTTGTCAACATAGCTCTTTTGAAGATCCTAAGCTGCTAACATTCTCTCCCTGATTATTTTCATCTTTTCAGCAGTTTGATGGACTATCTCAGGTCCCATAAACTGCTTTTCCCCAGCCTCAAGCCAGCAAGACGGTGTACGACATTTTTGTCCGTACATAGCTTGATAAGGTGCCATCTTTATGCTTGAGTGGAAACTATTATTGTAGGATAATTCTACCAAAGGTAAATGTTCATCCCAGTTACCTTGGAATTCCAGGGTACATGCTCTCAGCATATCTTCAAGTGTTTGTATCGTTCGCTCGCTCTGACCAACAGTCTATGGATGGTAAGTTGTACTCAAACATAACTTGGTACCCAATTCCTCTTGTAGACTTCTCCAAAATTGCGAGGTGAAACAGATGTCACGATCTGACACAATCAATAACGGAACACCGTGAAGCCTCACAATTTCCTTCACGTAAGAATTCACAAGCTTATCAATAGACCATTTCTCATTGGCTGCTATGAAATGCGCACTCTTAGTGAAGCGATCAACGACCACCCAAATCATGTCGTGACCATTCTTTGTTCTGGGCAGTTTAGTGACAAAATCCATAGCAATGTATTCCCATTTACCCATAGGCACAGGTAAAGGTTCTAAACACCCAAATGGTTTCTGATGTTGTGCCTTGACCCGCGCACATGTCATACACTCCAACACGTACTTTGCAATATCAAGCTTCATCGTCAGACACCAGTAATAAGGTTTCAGGTCCATATACATTCCTCCTGACTTAGGTACCAAAATACGATCTTGGAATGCCTTCAGTCCATGACCATTTGTACCAAACACCAACGTTTTGCCCAAACGTTCCTCCTTCCGATCATTCTTTTCAGAAGCTTCCTCTTGAACTTTCTTTATACTCTCCACAATGGTCGAGACAACTTCTATTCTCAATGCTCTTGGCCTTTTTCTCTCAAGATTGACTTTCCGACTTAGAGCATTAGCGACAACATTTGCTTTACCGGGATGGTGAAGTATCTCACAGTCGTAGTCCTTAAGTAGTTCTAGCTAGCGTCGCTGGCTCATATTCAATTCTTTTTTACTAAAGAGATATTGGAGACTCTTATGATCAGTGAAAAGTTTGCACTTCGAGCCATAGAGGTAATGCCTCCATATCTTCAGAGCGAAAACTGCCGCTTCCAGCTCCAAATCATGAGTGGGGTAGTTCTTTTCATGCTCTTTCAGCTGTCGAGAGGCATATGCTATCACCTTTTCTCTTTGGGTCAAAACACAACCCAACCCAACACCAGACACATCGCTATAGACATCGAAGTCTTCAACTCCATCGAGTAGAGAAAGAATAGGTGCTTCACATAGCTTCTTCTTTATCAACTCGAATGCTTCTTTGTGCTTATCACTCCAAGCATAAGTAGCTCCTTTGTGAGTCAAAGGTGTTAATGGAGTAGCGATCGAAGAAAAGCCTTGGATAAACCTTTTGTAATATCCGGATAATCCCAGAAAGCTTCGGATCTCTGTGGGACTTTTCGGTTGTTCCCACTTCATCACAACTTTAGTCTTTGCTGGATCAACCATTATCCTTTCTTGGTTGACCACGTGACCCAAGAATTGGACTTCTCGAATCCAAAAATCACATTTGGAGAACTTAGCATACAGTTTCTCCTTCTTCTAGACTTCCAACACTTCTCGCTAGTGTTGGCCACGCTCCTCTTGGCTTTTCGAGTAAATCAGAATGTCATCTATGAACACTATCACAGATTTATCAAGGAACGCTTTACAAACTATGTTCATTAAATCTATGAATGCTACTGGAGCATTGGTTAGTCCAAACGTCATAACCAAGAACTCGTAGTGTCCATATTGTTTTCTGAATGCAGTCTTCTCTATATCTCTCTGTCTCACTTTCAGCTGATGATATCCTAACCTAAGATCAATTTTTGAAAAATAACTTGAACCTTGTAGTTAATCAAACATGTCATCAATCCTCGGCAGTGGATATATATTCTTTATTGTTGCCTTGTTCAACTCTCTGTAATCGATGCACATTCTCATACTTCCATTTTTCTTCTTCACGAATAACACTAGAGCTCCCCAGGGTGATGAACTAGGTCTAATGAAACTGTTGTCCAACAACTCCTGAAATTGCATTATCAGCTCCTTCATGTCCGTCAGTGCTAGTCAGTAAGGTGCTATTGCTATTGGCGTCGTCCCTGGTAATTCTAAGCTCCACTTGTCTATCAGGCGGTAATCTAGGAAGATCTTTGGGAAATACATCCGGATAATCACACACAACAGGAATGATCTGCATCTCCTTTTTCTCCTTCTTAGCATCGATCACGAATTCCAAATATAATGTACATCCTTTGGCCAAACACTTCCTGACTTTCATTAGAGAAATGATTCTAGAATTTACTCTGTATTTGTCCCCATACACCATAAATGACTCTTTCCCTGGCGGGTTTACTTTTACAATCTTCTTCTTGCACATTATTTCGGCATCATTGGCGCTAGGCCAATCCATCCCCAGCACGATGTCGAAACCATTTAGTTCGACAGACAATAATTCCTCGTGGAACTTATTCCCATTCAAGTCAATTAAGATGTTTTTCATACGATTGCTAACAGGTAAAAACTTGCCACTAGCAACTTCGACTAATAAAGCATTATCTAGTCTATCGACAGGCAAAGCTAGTTTCCTACCAAATTCATGTGAAATAAAGGAGTAGTTGGCTCCAAAATCAAATAAAATTTGGGCAGGCAATTTATTTACGAGAAAGGTACTTGAAGCGACATCAGCTTCGTCTTTCGCAACCTCAAGTGTCATCTAAAAGGCTCTCACCTTCGGCTTTGGCGGAATATTAGGTTTTGCTGCCTCCTTCGTTTTAGGATAGTCTTTCAAAATGTGCCCCTCTTCATTACATCCAAAGCACATCCTCTTGTTGGACGGACACTCATTGGCATAATTCCCCGTCTTTCCACACTTGTAGTAGGTCACATCCTCGCTACACTTCCCAAAGTGCTTTTTCTTGCACTTTTCACACCATTTCGATTCGCCCCCTTTTCCTCCTCCAATCTTTTTCGAATCAGACTTCGAAAATTTGCTTTTCTTGTTGGAACCTGAAGTTCCTTCAAACTTCCTCTTATCACCAACTTCAACCATGCTGGCGGTTCTTGCCGTGATCATGTCCTCAACAGACTTGGCAGCCCAAATAGGTGCCTCCAGAGTAGGTGCCTGACGTACTGGCACATCGTACTCCCATGGGAGTCCTTTTGCGTATCGGTCAACTTTCTTCAACTCGTCTGGAATGATGCGCAAAGCAAACTACATTTTTTCTGTAAAGGCATTGGTGTAATCTTCGACTAACATGCTGCCTTTTGTCAACATTAAAAACTTGTTCTCCAACTCCATTAGATTTTGGGCCGAGCAGAACTTGCGCTTAAACTGCACCAAGAACTCTGCCCAAGTCAGTTGCAGTGGCTCATTAGGGCTTAGGGTCTTCCCCATAGTGTTCCACCAACGAATAGCTCCACCCCTGAACCGACGTACTGCGAAAGTGGTTTGCAACTTGCCTCTTCAGCCACACGTCATGAAGGCTAGCTCCATTTCCGAGATCCAATCCATAACTCCGATTGGATCTTCCTTTCCAGTGAAGGTCGATGGTTTGCAAGTCAAAAAGTCTTTGTACTTGCATCCAAGTCCATCAATTCCTCCCTCGTGGCGGTTTTGTCTAACTAACGGTGGGTTGGCTTGACTAACAGTCACACTGAAGTTACCTCCTTCCGAATACCCTTCATTCAAATCCGGTTGTTCAATCGACATTGAAAGTTCTTCACAATTCTGCCGAAGCAAACGTCTAGTTTCATCCATTTGACGATCCAACATCGTCTGAATCATCAATTGTACACTAACCATTGTTATTGGCTCTGGTGCTGCTGCTACAATAGGTACTTGCTCAACCACATGTGGTTGATTCCTGTCTCCGTTCACATTGCCAACTCCACTTATGGTTCTTACCATTTTTAATCTACACACCGAATAAGGCGAAATTTAGATCCTCAATCACGATAGATAATTAAATCATCTTTATCACTCCGAACGTTTACATGCTAGTTCTAATACCGTAGTCATACACTTAGAATCCTAAACACATATGGTCTCCAGATCCGGTTGGCAACAAACCATAGATCCGAGTAAATAATATCATATATGGCAAACATATAACATTTAGCACATAAAAGCATTTTAGGAAACTTTCCTAAAATAAACTAGTGCTCGTGTCTAAAATATGACAGACACACACCTCACAATTTCACTTAGCGTACTAAGTTTAAGTCTAGAAATCCTACAAATTCCTAGTTCGCTTAAACTAATGCTCTGATACCAACTGTGACATCCCCAAAATCACGGCCAGAAAAGACCGGTTTCATTTATGCTTTTAAAATAATTTCAGAGTAAATCCATTGATTTAAAAAGAGTTGCAGAATTTTTCCCCAAAACATTACATGATAAATAAGATTTGTCAAAGCATTTCTTAAAGAAGTGTATTTTCATTATATATCAAAACTCGGGATGTCATGTCCCGATACAGACACAAAAGCATAAACAATAAAACATAGACCTTACATAGTTATATAAAACTACTAGTCTATAAACAAAAACATCTTCATAAGTTCCTCAACTTATGCTCTCGCGCCACTACCTGTAATACAAATAAAACTGAGTGGGTCAGGCTTGGGAGCCTGGTGAGCATATAGCGTTTTCAACCCACAATAAATAATTATATTGAATTTTCATCAACCAACAATAACCTGATTACCCATTCCCGTTATCCCCACTTTACGTCCCTATAACAACAACTATTACAAGGGACCTAATCTAGGATTTTCATCAGGACAGACACTACTACAGAGGGGTTTCCTCGACAATGAATGTCCTAAGGGAACCATGAGGGGGATAGAATACAACGAATGAACACCCAAGTTCACCAGCGCCTACAGGTTATGAGCCTGCTAGCATTCCACAGAACTATCTAGAAAAGTCCATGTTCGTCATCCATATTCTGCTGAATGACTAGATCACAATCACATCGAGGCCTCCTATCATTTTTATTTCATCACACATCACTATCTACCCAACATATTTGTAGATAAAAATATATACATTTATATACAGCTTAAAACCTGTACAAATCACTCATTCAATTATTTCAAATAAGCAAATAATATACAAACACATAACACGTATTTTGTAGAGAATACTTCGTGTCTATGTGTTAGAAGAAAAAGAATATACACTCACTTGATAAGATGATGATCGGACAACACCTCGTCTCTTAAAACAATTGTTTCCAATAAAACCGGAATGCTTCCTTGAAAACCGGGCTTCTCGCGGGCAGAGTTTCGGCTCGGAAACTTTACTTCTCGGGATCTTCGGGGCTTCGGGACTCGCTTCGGGTCTCGAGATGAAACCGGGGCTTTGGGGGTATAATTTTCACGTAGATCGATGAAATAAGGGTGAGAGAGAAGAGATTTGCCAATCACAAATGGCTGCCCTTTGTGATCTATTTATAGGGTGAAGTTTCCCGCGAACGCAAGGCGTTCCCCAAAGGAACGCTGGGCGTTCCCTTCGAACGCGGTGCGTAGGAGCGGGGTTCTGATCCTATCCCTTATTCGTTGAGTTAGCATTGACATGGCCAATTCGGAGCCAAGCACTGAACGCGGGGCATTCCCCAATTGAACGCGGGGCGTTCCTACTTTGGAATGTGTGCCTCGAACTTCAGAAATTCATAACTTTCGCATACGATCTCCATTTTCGATGTTCTCTATATCCACGCGTAGGTCAGATTATGCTCTACAACTCTCGTCTAGACTCCATCGGCTAAGTTTCACTTTATTTTTATTATATTATTTTTAGTAGTTCGGGACATGAAAAATCCATTAGAAATTCATAACTTCTTCATTTGACGTCCGTGTTTGTCTGTGTTTTCACTGTTGGACTACTATCGACGAGATCTTTGATTCCCGTTTAGATTGTTTCGGCCAAATATCACTTGATCTCAATTTCGAGATTTGGACTCCATACTGCTAAGTCGAAACTTAGAAAAATCATAACTTCCTCATACACAGTCAGATTTAGACGTTCTTTTTATGCACACTCTTGGTTTAACAAAATCTAAAACTTCCGTTTAGATCACTAAGGCTAAATATCACTCTAACATAAATTCACTATTTACGTCACGCCGTGTCGTGCCGGTTCTGTCGCGAAACTTCGACAGGTCATAACTTCTTTATTATAACTTGAATTTCGGCATTATATATATATATATATATATATATATATATATATATATATATATATATATATATATATATATATATATATATATTCGTAAACCTCGTCACGACCACTACAACTTCCTTCATAGATGTCGGGTTTATCTAACATTTTATTTTTAACGCTTAAATTATCCTTAATTCAATTACGTCACAACAATTGGGTATAAATCACATAATACTCAAATAAGACATTCTTATTATTTCAAAATGGGTTACAAATGTTAACTTAGACTATTACATCGACGTTAATGACTAGCCCAGAAACAGAAGCATTACATAAACCAACAACAATAAAGAGAACCAAACCTCGCGCCTTAGTGTCAACCACCTTTGAAGTTTTCACTTTTGAACCACCCGATTTCTGAGTTTATTAAGAAAGTGAGATAGAATATGTGACCTCAAGTGATGGTGAAGGGATGAATGAAAGGGAAATCAAGATAAAGAAAATGGAAGTGGAAAAGGTCAGACAACCAAAAGAAGAAGAGAAGACAAGGCTTGTGAAGAGGGGTAAAGGAACAAAGCGTAAGGATGACGAAAATGCCACTAAGAAGACAAAGGAAGGTGTGAAGAAGGCATACATAAGGAAAGTAATGGCTTATACAAGAAGATGGAAGGTGCAGGAGGTGAAGAAGGAATGTTCGTCGGAAGAAGCCGCTACAACGTAGAGCGGGAAGGAGTCCAACTAAAGACTCCTCAAAAAGAAGCGTTTGTGGGAGGCAACCTGTTGTTTGAGATTGCTTTCTTTTACCCTTTTCTTTTCTTTCATTTTTTGTCTTTTATTTCCTTTATTTTTGTGTTTTTTGTTAGGATTTTCACTCTAAATACTCTAATTAGCTTAAAATGTTGCTTGAGGACAAGCAAAGTTTGGGTGTGGGGTGTGGTGAAATTTATTTAAAGATAATTTTTTTTTCAAACATAGCCTAAAACTCGCCGAGTTCCATTTTGCTACTCGGCGAGTTCACTTTAAAAATCGCGACATTTCGTCAGAACTCATCTCTACTCGACGAGTTTGGGACCCCCAAATCGACGAGTATAATTTATTTACCGAAAATAAAAAATGATTTTCAACTCGGTCAAATAGGGTTTTTACCCTAAAAAGCAAATCTTATCAGTTCCAACCGCCAACACCTTGCACTCGATGAGCTTTCTCCTCTCAAGCAAAATCTTTCAATCTCTTCCAATTTTCACTTGAAATTTACAAGAAAGGTGTTAGATTTTTCCTGCACAATTATGTTAAAGTTTCAATTTTTAGATGTTTAATGATTGCACTTTGTGAAAAAGCCTCGATTTTAACTTTGGTATGAACACTAGGGTTTTAATTTTTACCAAATTAGGATGTTTTGACTAGTTTTTCTTGTGAATTAATGCGTGTTTTACTACCCTAGACAAACCTGGAATGATTTGTAGTTTAAATGGTCGAATATGATGTAATCAGTAAAAAAATTTCGCAACCTTCATCGAACTCGTTGAGTTGTTCGTGGAACTCGATGAGTTGATTCTGCAGTTTTCCCAGATTTACAAATTTTTAACATCTTTTGTGGTTTGTTGGTTTTCTTTGCTGTTTTGTTTTGTAGAAACATGAGGAGAAGTAACGGACAACAGGTCGAAAGGGACCAAGGGAACTTCCCTTGGTATAACTTTCCATAAATTGGGTCGAAAAGTACATTGGTTGGGTGGAAGAAGAAGCTTGAAACACTAAAAAGGAAGGAGTTTTATTTACCAAACGAGTTGAACTAGTCATGTCTAGAGCAAGTAGGTTTGGTGGAAGTAATGAATCCTTATCTCACAAAAGTCTTTATCAACAATGGCGCTAGGATAACTTGTGATGCATGGAGGAGGTTATTCCAACTACAAGAACCAGTTTACCGTGAGTTATGTTTGGATTCTATGCCACTATCACATTCCGGGGTGGAGATGACTACTATAACACGAATGCATTGACCTTTTGTCTTGGGGGTGAGTATAGGGAGTGCAGCATAGCAAAGTTGGCATGGAGAATGGGGTTGTATGATCAAGCAGAAGTCATGACTAAAGCGTTTGGTTTGTTTTTGGATAGTTGTTATAAAGATTTTCCGAATAGGGAGGCCGGAGCTAGTTGGTGGTCGACGATATCAAATGGAGTTTATATACCATCGGCCGCACAAGAAGGGACCATAAGGTCACCAATCCACCGATTCATCCACCAATTTATTTCAAGCTCCATCAACATGCAGAAAGATGATGACAAAGTGCCGAGCCGTGATTTATTTTTCCTTTGGTGTATTATTATGCCAAACACTTATTGTAACATTCCCTATTGTCTAGAAAGGTACTTAGCTGAGGGTGGGCTGAAAGATCGGAAGACTTCATGAATTTGTGGTGGGATGTTTGTGTCCAGGTTGGCGAAATCTTATGGTGTTTTCGAGAGAGGGTTCGAGAAATACTTATTTATGATACAACCACCTTCATTTAGTCCTCTTCTTTATAAGAGGGCTAGAATTGTTGAAGATTATGGAGGGGGAAACTTTGCTATCTCGGATGAAGATGAAGTTGTGATGTTGGAGGAGCCGGGAAGGAGGGTGACGCCTAGACAAGCGCACATACATGAAGACACGCCCGTTCTTGCTGTGGATGAAGAGCTACCTATGGACCCATACAATGTGGAGTTAAGGGCATACCTAGAAGACGTAGGACGTAGCTGGAATTAGAACCACATGACCCTTGCACATATGATGAGCCATATGAACGTCCCTCGAAATGATGCTTTTCCCGATTACCCTCACATTAGAAGTTGGGAGGAAAGGTGGAGTGCAAGGCAAAGTAGAGCCGGTGGTAGTGGTAGCAGATTTGGAGGATGAGAAAATGAGGACGAAGAGTGATTATCCTTTTCCTTTGTTTGTGTTTGATGTGTTAAGACTATTTTATTTGGTTTGTGTGTTTTTCTTGTTTTGGTTTGTTTAAAACTTCTAGATAATTAGGAAGTAATTTAGGATTTTAATTTAACGTTTGTTTTCCTTTTTATTATGTGATTTTTGTTTTTGATCTTTATAGAAAATAGGGTGAGGGTTGAATGATCAATTATTGCGTGAGGAAACAAAGTGAGGGGTCGAGACTAGATGAGAATATTAAAAGATTTGAGTCGTATAATGAATCTGATGCTTAAAAGGGTTCAAAAAGAGTCTATTTACTGAAGAAAATGAGGGGGTGTGTTAACTAAATGCCCTCGTTAACATCAAAAACGAACCTGAAGCAGAAAAGAAAAGTTGCCCACACAGAGAAGAAAACTCGTCGAGTGCACACGTATAACTCGACGAGACCAAGCGAGAATTCACGATTCCTGCCAGTATAGCGATTCAAGTCGGCGCGTCTCCATATAAAACTCGGCGAGTTGCTCATTCTTTTTATCTTTAAGTCGATGACTTGATTCAATTCAAGACGGAAATTGGCTATATTATTTTTGAAGACCATATCTAGGATATTCCAAGATGCTTTTTCCTACATATTTAGAGCTGTCAACCACACGAGGCGTATGACACCCAAGGCGTGGGTGAGCTGTTCCCATTCCAAAGTCAGCTGAAGATGGAACTTAAAAAGAAGAATATCAACCTCACAATTTCTATCCTAGGGGAGTTTGTTCCAATTCTTTCTTTACTTTTATGTTCTTTATCATGCATAACATGCAATAGGGACATTGCATAAATTAAGTGTGGGGTAGGGGTTGAATACATTAGTTAAATTAGAAT
This sequence comes from Lactuca serriola, assembly GCF_051521515.1. Lineage (NCBI taxonomy): Eukaryota > Viridiplantae > Streptophyta > Magnoliopsida > Asterales > Asteraceae > Lactuca > Lactuca serriola. Next base: position 307,719,310 of record NC_136412.1, on the reverse strand, counting down.
CCTAGGTTTACTTTAAAAATTTTTTTTGCATAAATATTTTTAGGGTTAAATTAGATTGTTTTGGTAAAGCAATTAGGATTCCATGCTAGTATTGTGTTTGATAATTCTATGAGGATCCAAATGTTTAGTTGAGCCAATATACGTTCTAGTGCATTTATGGCCCCCTTTATTCTAGTGCAATCATGGGACAAAAATACAACGTCGCTTAGTTTGAGGGATGCAACATGTTTGGTATCGTGTACTTGAAATGTATCCAGGAAACCTTAAGTAGACATTGCACATAAGACTAATGCCTTTAATCAATAAAGGATGAAGTTAAATCCCCTTGCATAAGCATATGTTTTTCTAGGTTTTTAGTTTGAGTGAAAAAGTGAGTTTGAAAAAAAAAATAAAAAAATTGAAAAAAGAAAAAAAAAGAGTGATGAAATGTTTGAAAGAATCTATAAAGCTATGAAGACAAAGAAGAAATACATTGAAGAAAAGTTGCAAATTATTGAAGATTCAAGTTATCAAGTTATCAAGTCTTTTATTTTATTGTAATTTTTCTTTTCTAGGTTATTTTACCATATGTATGTTTGGGGGTTTAACCAAAAATGACTTGAGGTTAAGAAAGTTTTATGCGGATGGATTCGGAGGGATGCATAAAATGGGCATTGTTCGGAAAAAGTGGGTGATTGTTTATGAGGATTCTTAGTATTTAGAATTAGGGGGGGGGTCTTTAGGAAAACATTTTAGACACAAATGCATGCGTTGCGGTCTTGGCATAATGGATGGGTTTGATTGGGATTGTCTTATGTGATTCTAGTGTGGTAAAATTCAGTTTTGCTTGGGAGCAAGCAAAAGTCAAGTGTGGGGTATTTTGATATGTGCTTATTTAGTCATAAAAATCATGCATTATCTTAAACTTTATGTTAATTTTATCTCAAATAATGGACAAAAGATGCTTAATTATGTTATAATTTCATTCGCAGTAATAAAGACATGCTCAGAAGAAAAAAAGGAAGCTGAACTAGCGATTGGAAACTTGGAGATTGGATTTTGAAGAAAGAAGGCTTAAATGAAGAGGATTTCGATGAGTTGGACCATCAACTCGATGAGTTGGCTGGAAAATTCTTGATATAAGGATGCCTTTCCATACACGCATATTTAGTAAAAAACTAGACGAGTTGGAACTAAATTTTGGAATATGTTAAAAGATCGTTTTTCCCAAAACCCTAATGAATGCTAGAGGCTTTGGACGATTTTCGGAGGCTAGAAAGGTTCTGAGAAGTTTTGGTTTTCGATTTTCAACTAGGAGCTTAAGTTTGAACAGATCAAAGGCATTAAAGTGTCACTTTTCTCTTAATCTTTTTTTTAAACATGTTGATAACATTAGATTTTGATTTTATGATTGCTATTGCTGAAGTTATGGGATAAACTCCATACTTCTGTTTAGATGTAGAGGATCTTATGAATATGGTTTGATTTAGTAGCTTGGATTAATTTGATTTGGTTATTTATCTTGTTAAGCTTGTTAAAAGATCCTTATGTGTAATGATAACTATTTTCTGTTAATAACTAAGTTAATTGAGTTACATGAACATCTTCTTGATTGCTCGAATCTTATAGTTTTGTGAAAACAAGATTATATGTCTAGTATTAGTGAACATGAGCCTAGGGTTAACTAGAAAATTATTAAGTTAATGTGTAAGCATGTATGATGAACAACCACATATGAGTTAATTGGATCAACCAATTTAGTTAACTAATATTACATGTCTTACTTGATTCGAACTGAACACTTGGAAACCTTTTAGTTTAATCAACTGGCCACTGTTTGAATTAACTTGTTTGCTAAATGATTAGTAATAGTGAACATGAACCTAATCATATTAGAAATCGATAATAATTGATATATTAATCCATTGCACTTGCCACAAATCAACCATAGAAATAAGTGAATCGAATCTTAACGGAAGTCTCTTTTATCTCATTGAATCTACTTGTCTTTTGCTTCTCCTTTAGTTGTTAATTGTCCTTTGTTTAAGTGTTTAGTAACTGCTTAAGTTTCCAGTCTTGCAAAAGTAGAGAAAACCCCTTTTTAATAATTATTTTATTTAGATAATATTAGTAATATTTTAATTATTTATCTCTCCCTGAGTTCGATACCTTACTTGCCTAAACTATACTGCTAATTGGTGATTGTCGAGGCCAACAAAATAAATACCCTAAATATTATACACTAAAATAGTGTATAGAGGTAAAGGGATCGTATCCACGGAGATTGGTTCAATTTAAATCTCTATGTAAATCACTTGTTAAAGTACTTGTAAAACAAAAGTAAAAGTAAAATAGGGGGTTTAGTTCTTTTTGATTGTTTGACAAAATTAAAACTAGCTAGAATGTAAATATGACAAGTAAACAAGTAAAAGATTTGATTAAATTCAATGAAGTGAAATTGCTTGATTTTGGGTACACCACATGGATGACATGGTTGACTTATCATTAGGCTTAATGGAATAACACTTGTGAATTGGTTTAACTTGGCTATAGCAGTTCATAAGCACAAATTACCTCAACTCTTCTTAGATATTAAAATGGCTGGAGGAGCTCTTAACACTTTCCTTAATTAAAGTCACAAAACCAATGAAGCATATAATCTTGTGAAAATCAATTAGCTTTAAGTTCTAAGAGTTACCAAGTCCAAAAGATAATCAAATGCTTACATTATCATTGTGGAGGAAACATTTCCATTGTCTAAATGAAATGAAAACAAACATATAAACCATTTGTTGCTTACTAATTTGAGGGTGCATTACTTAACCAAGAAATTAGTCAATAATAAATAAGCATTCATCCATCTAAGCTCATGATCAAAGATAAATAAGCACAACAAGATGTTTAACTAGAAAACATTTCCATAAGCTTCAAACACAAGATAATAATAAGTATTCAAAGCAACTAGTCATCCATGGGTAAAACCCTAATCAACCAAATGAAAGTTTAGCCAAGCATGGCCAAAGTAAAAGAAATGCAATATAGTTTAGTGGTACCAAACATTTTTATAGTTGCAAGATGGAAGGAAATTACACTAATCTTCAAAAATCTTCAAATCTTCCAAAGCCTTCTTGAGAGAATATTGTATGTGTTCTTCAAGTGACAGCCCTCAATAATACCTCCAATCTCCAGCAAAAGGGGCTCATTTCCGGATTCAAAAAGGTGCCAAAAGCCACCCACCAACCTTCCACAAATAGAGTCAACAAGTCAAAACCCGGGTTCACTTCATCACAATTCACGCGGACCGCGTATGGTTCCACGTAGACCGCATGGGTCACGCTGAATGTATGCTTTGGCCCCCAATAAAAATACCATCCATCCCAATCTTCTATTTTATGCTCTAGCCCATTTGTGCAAGTCTTGATAGCCCAATTGTGTTACTCCACGACCTCCAATAATGATCCAATGCTCCTTCAATCTACCGTTGCTCGAATTCTTCTCCAAAGATTAAGTCCAATGCGCTTCTTGCTTATATTGATACCGAGCCCAATTGTACCACCTCAAGTCCATGAACAAATTGCACGCCTCTAAAAGTCCCGCACTCGTTCCAAAACCTCCAATGACAAATAGTCTTCGATAAATCCTGTAAATAAGCTCAAAAGACTGGAAAGCACCCGGTAAAGGAGAAAAATAACAAAATGAGAAAATATGCATGAAGATTAACTAAAATGCGATGGAATATGCTAAAATAAACTATAAAAAGAAGTAAATAAAATGAATCTATCAAATCACCCCAAGCTTAAACCTTACTTGTCCTCAAGTAAGACAAGACTAAAATGAACATGGGACGAACTATCTTAAAAAAATAAAAAGAATGGACTTAACCATAGAACTTGTTCAACGTTAGTCAACATGGTCAGAATTGATCTCGCTGTTATCCCACAAGTTTTTTATCCGATGACAATGGGATCATAAACCACAACTAGGACAACTCCTCTAGGTGATTAAGGAGGGATGGTCAGTCGCAGCCCCAATGGAACATACATACAATGAAGGACATCTGTAGTAGGGAGAAAGCAGCTGGATGGGCTCGGGTGGAGCTCTTCTCTAAGTGTACTCTCTGATCTCACGTCTGCCGGTTTCTCTCATGTGTAATTGGGTTTAATCGCTTGGGCACCGTTGTAGGAATCGATTCACTTAGTGTTGGCCCAAACCTCCCGTAGCATCCGACTCGACAGTCTCCCTAACATCACCAATTCGCGAAAAACAACTCGATTTATATGCAATAAAACATACCTAAATAAATGAATATCAAACTTTGGGCGACCAAAATGTTGGAAAATTTGTTCAATATTTGAACCGGTCACCCATTTAAGATAGCTGTAGCTGGAAATTTGCTTGCCATTATATATATATATATATATATATATATATATATATATATATATATATATATATATATATATAACTAGAAAATTTGGCTCCCAAGAGTACGTAAGTGGAACCGAGAGGGTAATAATATAATCCGAATGGTTTAAGTGTGAAAATGACAATGTGTGGAGCATAAAGATGTAAGCTCCTTTTCAAACTTATGATTTTCCAATTATAAAGAAAATACCCTAATGTGGGCTAAAAGACTCTCTAAAATCCTAAAAAAATCCGTGAAAAAGATATGGTGATGTAAAGAGACCGAATATGGATTCTACTCGAGGACAAGCACTGGTGCTTCATCCTAACGATTCAAACATGATCAAGTGTGATCCTCTCGGCGGTAGTGACTGCAAGGCTAAGACATCCATTGCTATAGTATATCCTACAGTTGTTTGTATTGCATGCATAATTCTTCATGAAAACTACCTGGCCATGATCATTTACCCCTTTAAGCTACCAACATCTGATCTCAAGTATGAAATCCCAAACTGCAGCTAGTGGTCCCGGTTCGATGGGTGAGGTAGCAACAAGATCCTGGACCAATAATGATACAATAACTATGAACATGTTCCATGGAATCCAAGGGAGGTGAGAATAAATAGACAACAAAAATGCATGAATGAGAATGTCGTAAACTAAATGCCATGCAAAAAATAAAAAGGGAAAAAGAAGAAAATAAAATCTTTTTTTTGGAGTTTTATAAAAAAATATGAATGCTATTTAGACTAAAATGCTATGCAACCTGATTAAAATGCATGATAAATTAAAAAGAAAAGGGAATGTCCCACCCCAAGCTTAGAAATAAGCATTGTCCTCAATGCTTGGGGCGAGGCAAAGGTACCTAAACGGGGGGATCGGGAGGAGGGTATGGGTATTGGGGGTAGGGGTAGGGGTAAGGTGGAGGGGGATAAGGGTGGGTGGGTGGAGGGTATGGATAGGGAGGTGGAAGTGGGACGTTCTCGAAATGGTTTTAGGATTGGTGCCACCCCCACATATGGTGCATTTTTTGGTGCATGATTTGGTTTGATACACAAAGAGCCTCAAACTGCTCCGCAAAATTAGGGGGAAGCGGGTAGTATTCGGGAGGTGCGTGGGGCTGGGCATGCTGTGGACCATGGATGGGCTCATCGTCGGGCTCGTCATCCATGTGCATCACGTCATCATATTGATCCTAGAGAACATCCTCACTGACTGACTGAGTGATGCTCCTTGCGAGTCTCCACTGAGTGCGATCGTGGAAGGTGAAGTTGGTGACTCGAGGGTCAGGAAGAACAAGATATCCAACTCCTTGAGGACAATACCATGTGAAACTGTTCCTGTTCCTTCGGTGGATGTGGTGCGTGTTTATGAGAGCGCGCTCATCCAAAATATTTTTATTGTCAACAGGATGGTATTCGTCTGGGAGCTCGATGTCAAGACCGCGAGGCAAAAGGGTGACAAATCCCCCAATGCAAATATCACCGGACATTTTGGTTCTCATGAGTGCGCATTTATGGAAAAAGAATGAAGCAAAGTCTGGGATCGGTGGGTTGTCACGTCGTGTCATGCACCAAAGGAAGAAAAGCTCATTTTTTGTGACATGACCGGCTTCTTTTTGGGCAAAGACAATGCACACCAAAATGTGATGGGCAATGCGGAGGCACAGGTGAATGATGGAGGTTGCTTTATCCCGACCGGCACATGAAAAGATACCCCCGATGATTTCCGTCCAAAACGTCTCGTGGTTGAACTCGGCAAGAAAAACATTGAAAACCATGGATGTGTTCGAGGAAGGTAAGCCCAAGATGTCGTTTATTGTTGCAAAATCAATATAACTTCGGTCCCCCAGAAGTTGGAATGCAACTTTTCTCTTTTCGATATCGAACCCGCAACCGAGAAGAAACTCTCTAGTAGAGAGCTCGTAAGTGTGTGCCATGAGATTGAGAAGGTTCTCCTACCCGATGTTACAGAATAATTGGGTGACCCCCTCAAGAACCCCTAATGAGATAAGCATGGGTTTGCACACAAACTTGGTGGATGAAACCTTTCTAGGTAGGCTTTTGATGTAGTTTTCGGCTGCCTTGGTATCCCAAAATCTTGGAATGTCGGGTGCATCATTTTGATTTCTATTTGGGGCTTTGCCTCGGGTGGTAGCTAGGCGCTTCCTAGATGTGGACATGGTCTACCTGCACGAAAAATAACCACTACATGAACCACAATTCCAACAAATGATATGTCAATCCAAATCACCAACCGAGTCCCTATGGACTTCTAAAGCAGTTCAACAATCAAAGTAAGAAATAATTCCTAGACTGATTTGATGCAAATGAATTGTTGTTCTGAGACATGCATATTGTTCAATTAAAAGAAAGGAAAGAAACTACCTGTTTTTTTGTCGAAAGTTCAAAATTTTCGCGTGAAAATTCGGGATTCGAAAATCTTGCAACTCTCCACCCCAAGCTTAAAGCTTTGTTCAATATCCCTTCAGAAGCAATTTACTGCGAAAACCCGAGAAATCCGGCAACAACTTGAAATTCTGGTGAAATTTTTCGGCGAGCATTGAGAGATATTTTTAGTGGGGTTTGTAGCTTTGTCCAAGAGGAGCACAATGGTGGTGTCGGAATCGTGAGAGGTTGCTGGAGTTGGCTGGAAAACGGCCGAAAAGTGGCGGTTGAGTGGTTGTGGCGCCCGGAATTCCGGCCACAGATCAGGCCGGATTTTTGGTGGGGTTTGTAGAGCTCGGAAATTGGTGAAGAATGGTGGTGGTCTCACGAAATTTCGACCTATGGTTTGACGGGAAACTGAGTTTTAGTGTTGGAGATGGAGGTGCTCTAATGGAGGTTAAGGGAAAGGAAGAAGAAGAAGTCAGAAGGAATAAGGGCCGGATGGAGTGTTAGAGGGTTTAAGTTGCGGTCAAACTTGGTCAAAAGTGGGTCAACGCTGGTGAACAACTCACGCGGACGCGGACGTGGGTACACGCGGTCTGCGTGAATTACCCTGAAGCTATTCTGCCTTGTGTTATGTATACGCGGTCACACACGGAGATAGTATGCGGTCCATTTTAATAAACCACGCGGACGGACTTGCGAGTACACGCGGTCCGCGTGAATAGGCCTGGAATTCTTTTGTTTTCTGATGATGGACGCGGACACCTGAGTTGACCACACACGGACCATTTGTTTATAAATGCGGACATGCCCTCGAGTACACGTGGTCTGCGTGAATTCTATTGCAATTTTTCTCAATTTTTGCTCTTTGACCAATATGAACATCGGGCCTTAAAATCCAATACTCTTTTACTGCAAGAACGAAGAAGAAGAAATGTTAAAATCAAAAAGGACCTATCTACGACATTTATTTGGAACTAGAAAAGATGAAAACTTTAAGTGTTCCAAAAATGCCCTTCTTTAACGTCTTTGGCGAGACGTGCTTCCCTTTCGATTTCAGTACACCGAGGCATCCAATTGGATGACATCTAGGACATTTGTGTTAAAACCTTCATAGAAAGGTTTCAAACGATGCCCATTGACTTTAAAGATTTGCCCCATTTCTTCACTTTGGATCTCAACCGCTCCGTGCTCAAAGACTTTTAACACAACAAACGGACCTATCCATCTTGACCTCAACTTTCCAGGAAATAATTTCAATCGCGAATGGGAAAGCAAAACCCTATTCCCCGGCTCGAAATGCTTGCGGGTAATGGACTTGTCATGGAAAAACTTTGTTCTCTCCTTGTTAATTCTTGAGTTTTCATAGGAGTCATTTCTCAACTCCTCCAACTCTTGAAGTTGAAGCTTCCATTGCCTTCCCGCCTCATCAATATTGAAGTTGCATTGCTTGACCGCCCAGAATGCAAGGTGTTCCAATTCCACGGGGAGGTGGCATGGTTTTCCAAAAACCACCCTAAATGGAGACATTACTATCGGGTTTTTGTACGCGGTCCGATAGGCCCACAAGACATCATCCAGCCTCGAACTCCAATCTTTCCTTGAGGGATTTACCGTTTTATCAAGAATACTCTTCACCTCGCGATTCGAAACTTCCGCTTGACCGTTCGTTTGAGAGTGGTAGGTGGTAGAGACACGATGGGTCACGTTGTACTTTTTTTAGCAAGGCCTCCATTATCTTATTGCAAAAATGCATCTCTCGATCACTAATCAAAGACCTAGGCACACCAAACCTCACAAAAATATTAGATTTCAAAAACTCGATAACCGTTTTGGCATCGTCCGATCGTGTAGCTTTGGCTTCAACCCACTTAGAAACATAGTCAACCGCGAGCAAGATGTAAACGTTGCCAAACGAAACGGGGATTGAGCCCATGAAATCAATCCCACATACGTGAAAAACTTCACAAACAAGGATGGGATTTTATGGCATTTGATTCTTTTGTGAAATGTTCCCCGTCCTTTGGCATCGTTCACAATTTTGCAAAACAAGTAACAATCGCGTGACATGGTTGGCCAAAATAGTCCACACTCAAGGACCTTCCTCAAGGTCCGGCTAGGTACGAAGTGTCCCCCACAAGCAAAGTCATGACAAAATTGTAGAATGGATTGATGCTCTTGTTGGGGCACACATTGCCTAATGATTTGATCATGACAATGTTTCCACAAATAAGGCTCATCCCACACATAATATTTTGCATCACTTTTCAACTTGTCTTTTTGAGCATGTGTGAATGTGTCGGGATACCTTTTTGTGACCAAAAAGTTAACGATATCGACATACCAACGAAAATATTGGGTAAGGGAAAAGAGATGCTCATCCGGAAACTCGTCCCGCAAAGGGAGAAGAGTTTCATTTGAAGTGATCTGGCTTAGGTGATAGGCAACAAGATTCTCACATCCACTCTTGTCTCGGATTTCCAAATCAAATTCTTATAACAATAAAATCCACCGGATGAGTCTAGGCTTTTCATCTTTCTTCGTCGTCAAGTACTTAAGAGCTGCGTGATTTGAATACACAATGACCTTGTTACCAAGTAGATATTGTCAAAATTTATTCAAGGAAAACAATATGGCCAATAGCTCCTTCTCCATAGTAGAGTAGTTTCTTTGAGCATTTTCTAGTGTCCTCTATGCATAGTATATCACATGGGAGGCTCGTCCATTCTTTTGACCCAAAACGACGTCTATTGCATAGTTGCTTGCATCACACATGATCTTAAAGGGGAGATCCCAATTTGGTGCTTGCATGATGGGGGAAGATGTAAGCAACTCTTTGAGATTATCGAAAGCTTCTTTGCACGCCTCATTGAACTCGAAATGAACATCCTTTTGCAAGAGTTGGCACATTGGTCTTGTTATCTTCGAAAAATCTTTGATGAATCTCCGGTAGAAACCTGCATGGCCCAAAAAAGAACGAACTTCCCAAACACAAGTCGGGTAAGGTAAGCTTTGGATAACATATATCTTGGCCTTATCTACCTCAATTCCTTTATTTGATACAATGTGACCCAAAATAAGACCTTGACTCACCATAAAATGACATTTTTCAAAGTTTAAAACCCAATTTGTTGCAATACATCTTTCCAAAATTTTGGTGAGATTGGTCAAACACTCTTGAAAGGAGTTGCCATAAACCGTGAAATCATCCATGAAAACTTCAATTATATTTTCAACATATTCCAAAAAGATACTACCCATACAATGTTGGAAAGTAGCCAGGGCGTTACATAATCCGAATGGCATTATCCGGTATGCAAAAGTGCCAAATGGAAATGTAAATGTTGTCTTTTCTTGATCTTCCAGTGTCACCGGGATTTGGTGAAAACTGGAATACCCGTTTAGACAACAATAATGGGATTTCCCGGCCAACCATTCTAACATTTGGTCAATGAAAGGTAATGGAAAGTGATCTTTTCTTGTGTTTGCATTGAGTTTTCGGTAGTTAATACATACTCTCCATCCGTTTTTCACATGGGTGGGGACCATCATACCTTTGTTGTTCTCGACCACCGTGATCCCCATCTTCTTCGGCACGACTTGAACCGGGATCACCCATTTTCTATCTGAGATTGGATAGATCATTCCTGCATCTAAGAGCTTGAAAATCTCTTTCTTGACCACTTCCATCATTGGCGGATTCAACCTTCTTTGCGCGTCTCTACTTGGCTTGCATTCATCCTCTATTAAGATCTTGTGCCTACAAGTGGAGGGGATCAACGAATTGATATCCGCAATCGTCCATCCCATGGCTTCTTTATGCTCCTTCAACACCTTAAGGAGTTGCTCTTCTTTAGATTTGGTTAAGTGACTTGAAATGATAACCGGAAGAGTCTCGTTGTTTCCTAAGTACGCATACTTCAAATGTTCAAGAAGGACCTTTAATTCTAATTCCCGCGGTTGAACAAGGGAGGGTGGCAATCTTGTGTGAGTTTGAGGTAATTCAATTTTCTTCACACTAAATTTCTTCTTGGTCTCCAAATGGTTAACCAATCTTTCAACTTCGGGGTCTAGTGAGTAGAGCTTCAACTTCTTGGCTAATTTTCCACAATCGAACCCTTTGCTCAAAACCATATCTAACATGTCACCATTAGAAAACGCTAACAACTCTTTGGTTAATGGTTCAATAACATCAAAAAAAACACAAGGATGAAACATCACTAGGATATCTCATAGCATCATAAATGTTAAAACCTATTGTTTCACCATGAAACTCCATTGTTAAGCTTCCCGCATACACATCAATCTTTGTTCTAGCCGTCTTCAAAAATGGTCTCCCAAGTAAAATTATACTTGACTTTGAGGACACTTGTTCATCTAGATCAATCACATAGAAATCCTCCAGGAAGACCAATTGGTTTACTTGCACTAAGACGTCTTCCAAAACACCTCTAGGAAAGACACTTGATTTATCCGCAATAGAGATTATGACACTAGTTTCTCTTAAAGGTCCAACATTCAATGATTCATACACCAAATAGGGCATGACATTAATAGAAGCACCAAGGTCAAGCGTGACACTACTAAAAGTGACATCTCCTATCTTGCAAGGAACCGTAAACATTCTCGGATCTTTGCACTTGGGTGGAAGCTTCCTTTGTAAAACCACGGATGCATTTTCGTTCATTGAGATTTTCTCATTTCCTTTCAACTTTCTCTTGTTGGTGCAAAGCTCCTTCAAGAATTTTGCATATCTCGGAATTTGTTTGATTGCATCAAGTAAAGGAATGTTTACTTCCACCTTTCGGAAGGTGTCCAAAATCTCTTTCTCCTCCATTTTCTTCTTCGAAGTTGTAAGTCGGGAAAGGAATGGCGGTTGAGTGGCTATTGGAGTCACTAGAGGGGTTATCTTCTTTGGGAGTCCGGCTTGTGCATCATTCTTAACTATAGATTCTTCAATGGGAATGACTTTTATTTCTTCCTCTTCATCCCTTGGCTTCTTCTTTGAACTACTTTCCCCGGTTTGTTTGCCACTTCTCAAGGTCACCACATTGACATTTGGGTTCTTTTCGGTTTGAGAAGGGAGTTTACCACGAGACTCCAAATTGCTTATGGATGTGACTATATCTCCCATTAGTGCTTCAAGGTTGGAGATACTAGTCCTTGTCTCTTTTTGGAATTGTTGGGCACTAGTGGCTAGGGATTTGACAATGTCTTCAAGGGACATTCCAGAGCCACTTGGTTGGGATTGAGGAGGTGGTTGGTGATGTGGAGGGTGCGGTTTGGGTTGATAGTGTGTTTGTGGATGTTGTTAATGAGGTTGTGGTGGTGGATAAGAGGGTCTAACGAATGCATTTTGAGGCAATGGTCTTGGGTTGTAGCTCATGTTGGGATTTGGCTTCCAACTTGAATTGTAAGCATTTTGGTAACCGGATGGTTTGTTGTGGTAATTTTGGAACTCTCCCGTGGCATTTATATGTTCCGCATCTTCTTGAAGAATGGGTCACATATCCGTAGGATGTCCCATTGTTGCACATATCCCACAAACCGTCACTTGTGGAGTTTGTCCCATGGCTAGCTTTTGGACAACAGAGGTTAAATCTTTGATTTTAGACTCGAGATTTGATGATCCCATTTCATTGACTTTGTATTGTGTGTCTCTTTTCATATCTTGGCGCGGACCAAAATGTTGAGAATTCGTGGCTATGGTGTTGAAAATTTGTCTTGTTTGTTATGGGGTTTTACTAAAGACATCACCACCACTTGAGGCATCAACTAGTCTTCTCTCCATTGGCAACAATCCCTCATAGAAGTGTTGAATGAGGAGTTGTTCCGAAATTTGGTGTTGTGGGCAACTATAACACAAGTTGTTGAACCTTTCCTAATAATCATGAAAAGTCTCATTTTGACCTTGGCGGGTGCCACAAATCTCATTTCTAAGACTTGAGACTCTTGAAGCGGGATAGAACTTATCAATAAAATCTCTTGCCATGTCGGTCCATGAGTTGATCGAACCCGGGGGAAGATAGAAGAACTAATCCTTTGCTCTATCAACCAATGAAAAGGGGAATGCCCTTAGCCTGATTTGGTCATTGGTTGACCCCTGTGGCTGATGGGTTTTGGTCCTAAGAACATCCTATGTGCTCACACAAACCCTAATGCTTGGATCTAGGTTTCTCTATTGTACATGCAAGTATCCAAGACTATAAACCCTAATTCTAGCACATTAGAATCAATATTAACATATAATTAGGTTTAAGATGTTACCTTGATTGTTATGTATTAATAACAATCCCAATTCCTCCTTGAATTGACTTTGGAAGGCAGTCACAAGTGTCACTCCTCTAATGGCTCACAAACACCATAAGCAAGAGGATGAGGAGGAGAGAGGATGGAGGCTACCAAAACTCGTGTGAAACCCTAGCAAGAAGCTTAGCCACGTTTTTGCTTAAGCCCTAAGCAACCCATGGAGCCCTTTCCATAAGGCCTTGGACGATTTCATATGGGCTTCCTCCATAGAATTCTTCAACCTTATAATAAAAGGCAATCCATGGCCCAAATTGCAATTATCTTATAATTACAACTCCAGTCCCTTAAGTTTAATTAATCTCTTTTAGTTACAAAACTAATTACCAATTAATTATTGACTAATATTAATTAAACAATATGATTTCTCCTTTAATATATTATTCCCATAATATATTAATAAATCATATTTAATCCTTTCTCTCCATAATTCATCCTATCAAGTTGCTTTGGTGAAGGCAACCCAAAAGGACCATGCACCATCGGGTCAAGTACATACCAAAATACTTATGGACTTAGACACTAATCCAACAGTGGCTTCATGCTAGTGTAAATAATGTGGAACATTTTCAAATGCTTATGTGGGTCTTCATTCTCCAATCCATGAAAAGTTGGGAGGTGATGGACTAAACTTACCTTCAATTCCGAACCTCCTTCCAAAACCGGGTAATTGATACCAGTTAGAATTTGTTCCTAAAAACAAAACATGATAAAAAATGTTTACCAAAGCATTTCATAAAAGAAATGTATTTTCATTATATAATCAAAACTCGTGGTGTCATGTTCCGATACAGACCAATAAGCATAAACGATAACATTACAAGTCATTAAACAAATATATACATATACAGACTTGTAAACAAAACAACTTGATGGTTCATCCATCTTATGCCCTCGCGCCACTTCCTGTAATATAAATAAAACTGAGTGGGTCAGGCTTGGGAGCCTAGTGAGCATATAGGGTTTTCAACCTACAATAAATAATTATATTTAATTTCCACCAACCAACAATAACCCAATTACCCATTCCCATTATTCTCACTTTATGTCCCTAAAACAACTAACATAAGGGACCTAGTCTAAGAATATTTCATCGGGGCGACAACACATGCTTCAGGGGTTCCTCAGCAATATAAGTGAAATAAGGCAACCCTGAAGTGGATGGAGTACAACGAATTAACACCCAAGTTCATTAATACCTACAGGTGGCGAACCTGCTAGCGTTCCACAAGACTGTCTAGAAAAGTCTGTGGTCATCATCTAAACTCCGCTAGATGACTAATCAAACAACAACGAGGCCTCTCATCTGTTTATTACACACCAATTATCTACCCATGTTCTACCCAACATATTGGTAGATAAAAATATACATTTTTATACATAGTTTAAAAAACCTGCATAGCATGCTTTAATCAATACATATTCCACATAACAGATGAGGCACACACACATAACACGTATTTCATAGAAAACAAATCAGATCCATGAGATAGAAGAGAGTGAATATACATTCACACAAATAACACAAAATATACACATAACACGTATTTCGTAGAAAATACTTTATAATTATGCGTTAGAAGAAAGTAACCACACACTCACGCATATAAACAACAATATACTTAATACACTCAAACCATACTTGTATTATTATCGTGTTTATGAAAGGTAGTATACACTCACTTGATCAAAAGATGATCGGACAGCACTACGACTTGCAGAAGTAGTAATCCTCAGCAGATCTGGAAGATCTCTACAAAAATCGAACTTCTCGCGGGCAGAGCTTCGGCTCGGGAACCGCACTTCTCGGGACCTTCGGGATCCCGGGACTTGCTTCGGGGCTCGAGAATAATACCGGGGCTTCGGGGTATTTCTGGCATGCAAATCGATGCAAAACGGGAGAGAGAAGAGAGAAAAATAGCAATTGAGTCGGCTGCCCTCGCATCCTATTTATAGGAGGCTGGAGCCTCGGAGTACGCGGGGTGTACAGCAGTACGCGGTGCGTACTGCTCCAAAATCGTCACTGCTTACGTATCCGAAGTGCTCGAGTGTGAATGTCGACATACCTCGGTGTACACGGGGCGTAGGCTAGTACGCGGGGCGTACTTCGGATGAGTCCGATGACTCGTCTTCGGATAATACCGGGATTTAATAATTAAATTTAATTATTAATTATTTAATAAACTTCGAAAATTCATATCTTCTTCATACGGACTCCGTTTTGGACGTTCTTTATATCCACGCGAAGGTGCGACTACGCTCTACAACTTTCGTTTAGACTCCGTCAGCTAATTTTAAATTTATTTTTATTATTTATTTTTAATAGGCCGGGACAGAAAAACTTCGTTATAAATTCATAACTTCTTCGTTTGACGTCCTTTCTCTCCTAACTTTTCATCGCTTCGATACCAACAACGAGACCTTCGATCCTCGTTTAGATTGCTTCGGCTAAAAACCGCTCGATCTCAAATCGAGTATTTCAGACTGCATACCGCTAAGCCGAAACTTCGATAAATCATAACTTCCTCATACGAAGTCAGATTTGGGCGTTCTATATATATTCGGAAACCTCGTTTCAACTACTACAACATTATTCAAAGATATTAAGTTTATTTTACACTTAAATTTTGACGCTTATTTTTATTCTTAATTAATCAAACCACATAATTAAGCAATTAAGCACAAAACACATAATACTCAAATAATACAATCTTATTATTTCAAAACGGGTTACAGAGGTTAACCTAGACTATTACATTGCTAAAAATGGCAAGCCCGGAAACACAGGCGTTACAGACAACTATGGTCTTCCCAAATCCCGTGGAACAAGCATTCCACATGAAGATGATATTCCACGATTCGATCGAGGAACAAGAGATCATGCTTCACTTCCTCCACCTCCTCCAATTATTCTCCCTAACCCACAAGTTCGAAGGCTTGAAAAGTTCAAGCTCACTCAAGCCCTTTTGGCAAGTAAACATAAAGAAGGAAAGTCGGTGTGTGCACACATCCTAGGGATGAAGTCACACATTGATAGGTTAAGAATATTGGAGTCCGTTGTCTGTGAGGAGATGGCTGTTGACTGGGTTCTTCAGTCACTTCCTAACTCATATAGTGAGTTCGTAAGAGAGTACTATATGATGAACCACGACGTGACCCTTATAGATCTCACTTATATGCTTATTGCTGCTGAATCAACAATGGTTTGGCGCAATGGAAAAGCAAAGTTGATTGGTGAATCTGCCTTCCAGACCTCTATGGATATAGGCAATGGCAACAAAAGACATGCCATGATCGAAGAGTTTGATCATAAGAGAAAGGCAATATCTGAAGTAGTTCCATGTGTTATTCCAAAATAGTCAATTTGCTTTTATTGCCAAGAGAAGGGGCATTGGAGACAAAGCTGCCCTATTTACCTAAGAGATCTAAGAGATGAGAGAGTCAAAACGTATGACTCTGCTTTAGGTGAAATCCATTGACTAACTCTTTTAATCTCCTATTCTAGATTCTTATTACATAATGTAATAAGATTACAATTGATGTTCTGTAGGATCAAAGAAAAGAGAAGAAGCTTAAGGGAAGAAGTGAGCAGAATCTAACCGTGAAGAAATGGATTTCGATCACATTACTTGAAGATTAGATTCTTGAGCTGCTACTTAGAGTTAGAACTAGTTTGCTAAGAAAGATGTATTAGCATAGTTTTTCAAAGAAATGCATTGTAAGGACAAATTTTTTCCGCAATAAAAAAAATTTTGATTTTATATTATTTATTTATCCTTGCAATGGCGTGTATGAAAAATTGATGTTAGAATGTTTCTATTATTAGCAATAATGGATTTGATTCTTAACTATGTTATTTGTGAAAATGTTGAAAATTCACCAAATAGGGAAAGTTTCTCATCACCCAAGTTTCAATTGGACAGAAACTTGGAATCATGCAACTTGGTTGCACGATGAATGAGAAATTTCATATTTGGAAATTAGACTAATTCATTGACAAAGTGTCAAGTGAAGGACTAGGAGATCGAGTACACAAATTTGTGTGTTGATCAATTCCACCACAAGAATAATAAGGATATTCGGCATGATTTACTAAAGGTTTAGTAAATGTGATTATACTTACAAGACTAAGTGTAATTCTGAATTGATTAAAGGGTTTAGATCAATAGCAAAACGAATAAGAAGAATCAAGTAGGCAGAAAGAGAAAAGTTTCTCTATTCTAAGAAGAAGGGAGAGTATCTTTTATTATGTGTTATGATAGGTCTTAATGATTAAGAACCATATCTCAATTGATCCTCTAAGTGAATCTTAGTACAATTGTATGTCTAAGAAGAGGAATCAAGAATTGAAGAAATGGTTATATCAAGAAGTCGATCATACTTCGTTCCAAAACAAGTCTTAGAGTTAAGATTGTGACATTGAGTGACAAGTATTAAGAAGGTTTATAACATTCATCAAATGTGGAAAGTCGTGATGTCTTGGATAAGACAAATACCAACTAGGACCAATTTATGAAGTGTTTTGATAAAAACTACACTAACTCTTGAATATTTGTTTGTCAAGAAATGTTTATTGACAAGAGAATCTTATATGTCAAGGAGTAAGTGGGAGTATTAATGGTCTTGAAAGGTTTCAAGAAAAAATCAAAAGAAACCTTATCGATCATCACTAGCACACGAGTTGAGGTTTACAACCTGTCGTGTTGACATTATTTTGTTTCTGTGCCGTTCCAATTAAGTTAATTATGCATGTGAGTTCTATGAGTTCTTATTTGAATGCATAAAAGGCAAGGACCTTGATCAATGAAAAGTACATTGATAGGAAAAGGTGAGCTGCTTAACTACTTGGAAGACATGGTGGGCAGCTGTGTTACCATAAGGCAAAGAAATCAAGATTAAGAAAGTTCGGTCCATATGAGTTTGAATTTGTCGTAAACTTTTGTTTTGACAAATTCACATGGATAGGAACACATACACCATTAAAATCTAAGTGTCATAAGATTCCCTCCTTCTTGAAAATGACTATGAGGAAATACTTTCACTAAGAGAGATTTTAAAAGATAGTGATTGTGAAAATTGTATTCTCGAATTCGATTATGGTTATGGTATCCCTTTCCATGATTTGAATTGTGAGATTTGGCAATTAGTCTAAATTGTTTAGACACACATATGAGTTATCTAAGGGAAAGGTGTATAAGCTTAGATAAAGGATTATCAAAGCATTAAGCATTAGAAACATGAACTTAAGAAATTCAATAAGTATTGTTTTTCTGGAAGTTAAGTTGGTTTTTGAATAACATGTCAAAACTAGTGGGAGCATAAGTGTTATGTTTATAATAATCATCTTGATACTGGGAGCATAAATGTTATGATTGTATGGTTATTAAGGCAAGTATTTCAAGTTAGCAATATTAATTATAGAAAACAAGAGTCATACCTTGCAAAGTTGTAAAGGTTGAATAGTTGTTTTGCTATAATTAAGGGAGAGAATATTATGCTTCATTTCAAATCTAAAGGCTTAGGTTGTGGAATGTTAACAAATTTAGTCAAGGATACATAGTGTGTTCTCAAATTTCGATTATGATTACAGCATTCCTCTTCATAGTTCGAATTTTAAGAACGTAGCACATAAAATATTATGGCAGAAGATTGATAAAGTATCAAATCTTTATGTAAGACATTATGCATCGTGTCCCATATGCTTCGTGTATAGGATCGATTGCAAATGCTATAATATTTGACCATTCTAAAATTTTCCAAATGTCTAGCGCATTTAGAGGGAAAAAGGACAAGAATCGGTTTTGACTAAAATAATTAAACAACTATCAAAGGACAATCCAAAGTTTGCCTAGGATTGGTCGCTTGTGAGTAGTTGGAAGTATAGTATTGGATGGACCATATCGACATTATTATGAATAGATAAGATTCTATTGAGAATGAGTTGTCATATGGTAAGTATGGAAAGTTTTCCATATTGGGAATTGAATATTGAAAATCTATGTCTAGATTAGAAACTTTTATGCAAAAGGATGTTCAAAGGAATGTACTTTGAGTGAGAGACATCATATCTAAGGAATTGTATTGTAACAATCTCTGATGGAGGACTTTGTAATATCATTGGCAATGGTCATTGTGACTTTAGTGCAGTGACATTACAAAAGGATCATTGCATAAAATGTTAGAATCTAGCATATTCCATAAGTGTCAAGAATTCAATATTCTTTCACTTGTGAAAAGGATTGAGAGTTGTGAAATGAGTATGATTGGAAATGTGTTCATTTGATCTATTTCACAAAGTAAGAACCATAAGTAAACATTGTGTGCATGCTAGGAGCATGGGACAAATGTAGTAATAATTCAAGTAAGAAGTTGATTACCCGAAACAACAAATAATGAGTAATCGATAT
Source organism: Lactuca serriola (assembly GCF_051521515.1). Classification (NCBI taxonomy): domain Eukaryota; kingdom Viridiplantae; phylum Streptophyta; class Magnoliopsida; order Asterales; family Asteraceae; genus Lactuca; species Lactuca serriola. The sequence goes on along the minus strand of NC_136412.1, from coordinate 307,699,824 downwards.
GGTGATAAATAAAAGGTGTTTTATTTATACTCAAAGGTTTGAGGCCATATGGGATTAGTATTATCCTTGTGTTTCACTTTGCAAGTTTTGACTTCCTGAATAATTTAATTGGTTGAGAACAGTCAAATTATTCGAACGGGCCACAGTCGTTCATATGTTGGAAGTAGGTATGCATAAAGACTGTCGTGAATTGGTGTGTGGATTGTCTAAAGAGTATTAGACAAAAACAAATGTTTGCTGCAACGTTCGTGAGTGCTTATGAATATGATTTGAGCATTGGATTAAACCCACACTCACTTGGATCACTTCATGGATTGTTATCACGAGTGATTGGTGAGACGATAACATCTTATATTCTTGAAACCGAGATGTGTGAGTTGCATCTTGCAAATCAGTTGCACATTGATAATATGTAAACGCACCAGTAACTTGGTGTCATAAAACATATTGTTGTGTGTGATTTGGTGAGTGAGTGCAAGCGAGCATTGAATCAAAGTTTATCCGTTCTTTTTATCCAAAGTAGGATAAAAGCGATATCTTTGGGCCCCTCGATGATTTAGTGATGACAAACGTAAATGCTCGGCCGGGCTAGGGCTAATTTGATTTGTTCAATTAGTCAGTCGTCATAAATTGGAAGTCGAGAAATAGTATAGAAAGACTGATTAGGAATCATGTATTATACGGTATCTACAATGGAGGAATATATGATCCCTTATCTAAAGGACACGCGTATCTGATAAGATCAGAGTTGACAGTGGCTTTGGAAAGCTACGATTGCATATCAGGATCTGAAGTCATACGCATAATAGTTATTAGACTTATCCAAGTGGGAGACTGTTGGATTAGTGTCTAAGTCCATAACTATTTTGGTATGTACTTGACCTGATGGTGCATGGTCCTTTTGGGTTGCCTTCACCAAAGCAACTTGATAGGATGAATTATGGAGAGAAAGGATTAAATATGATTTATTAATATATTATGAGAATAATATATTAAAGGAGAAATCATATTGTTTAATTAATATTAGTCAAGAATTAATAAGAATTAAGTTTGTGACTAAAAGAGATTAATTAAACTTAAGGGACTTGAACTGTCACTTGTATGATAGTTGAATATTGAGCTAATGGACCCCTTATGAAAGGAGTGGGAGAATTCTATGGGAAACCCATTAGAAATCGTTCCAAGGCCTTTAAGGAAGGAGCCCATGGGTTGCTTAGGGCTTAAGCATCCAAATTAGGGTTTCCTTGTTAGATAACCCTAATAGCCTCACTATTTAAAGACCCCTTATGCCGCAAAAACGTGGACAAGCTTCCTTCTAGGGTTTCCACATGTTTTGGGCAGCCTCCTTCTTTTCTCCTCTTCCTCCTATTGCTCTTGGTGTTTGTGAACCATTAGAGGAGTGACATTTGTGACTCTAAGCTTTCTTAAGACATTACAAGGAGAATTGTGATTGTTATTTCTACATAACAATCAAGGTAATATCTTAAACCCATTCTTATGTTAATATGATTATTTGTATGCTAGAATTAGGGTTTATAGTCTTGGATAACTTGCATGTACAATAGAGAAGCCTAGATCCAAGCAGTAAGGTTTGTATGAGCGCATAGGATGTTCTTATGACCAAAACCCATCACTACAACCCATCCATCACGTAAAGTCGCAAACTTTACATGAATCCAAAGAGATCTAAGCATATAACACTCTAGGGTTAGGGTTTGGGACAAGATGGCTTCACCAATTACTCAAGAACAGGGACTTTAATGCACTCTAGACCTTCTCCATTCCAAATCTGAGGTAGCAACCTCAGATCTAACATCCAAACTCAAAATATCACAAGCTTTGCTCTCCAAAAACTCCAAAATGATGAATCTAGAAGAATAACAGCCCAAACAACGAAATAATGCCTCAAAAGAAAGCTCCAACAGAAGATAAATCCGAATCCTTGCAAAGCCCCTTGCACCAAGCCTCTTAACTCTCCAAGATCCCTTCCAAAATCTCTTCTCCAAGGTTCAAATGCTCTCAAATCACTCACAAACGCGCATTAGGGTTTTCTGGACTTCAAGAGAGGTTAAAGAGGCTGGGGAGAGGGTATAATGTCCTTTATATAGGGCTCATCCTCCAAAATTAAGGTTTTCTCCACACAACACCAACTCGCCGAATCCAGCCGCCGACTCGCCGACTTGGCCACTTAACACGCGACCAGAATCGCGACCCTACTCGCCGAGTTGCGCATTCACATTTTCACTTTGAACCCTGAACTTGCACTCCTGAACTCGGGATGTTAGAATTCTCCCCCACTTAAATTAGGCTTCGTCCTCGAAGCCTGCGGCAACACAACTCAAGAACTACTCTCGCAATGCATCACCTGGCATTAACCAGACCCGGTTCCTCAAAACACAACCACCGAAACCCAAAACCCAACTTTTCCCCTTGCGGTGTCCTGACCACCGCATCAAGCCGGCCACCGGCCTCATCCTCTGATAACCACACTTATCAACTGAGTATCACTCCATGATACTTCACTCACTCTAAATCACAACGATCACTTGACTCAGACAAGCTACAAATAACCCTGAACCACCAGGATCCCGATCTAAGTCCAACTTTATCCATTCCATGCTGACAGGATGACATGTCCTTCAGCCTTAGAGCAACTCCCATGAGTTCTCCTCCGCAATCTCATACCCATGCTGAACTAGCTCTAGCATCCTCGGGTTGGGAAAACCCGATACACTGACCACACCTCCAAACATCCCCCAGGATGAATTACCACTACATACATAATTCCTTGGCCAAATCAAACTGGGAATCCAAGACTCCATCCCTGCATCTCTTCCGAGCCTCTTGGCTCTATACCCGCAGAATTCCTTCCATGACCTTAGCAGACATCCAACCCGGATGTGATTCCATACCACCACCACACACACTGCGCAATAACCATAATTGGAACACTCCAATCATACCTCCGCACTACTGCTTTCATTCCGAGAACTTACACTCCCTCCCGGAGCTACATTCCTTTCCTTTTCCTTACCAAGGAAATCCACTTGGCTGCCTTGACACTACCATAAGTGCCACGGTGCTAACCCAATACTACACCATTCCCTTATAACATAACCGCTATCTCATGCACCACACATGCTCTTAATCCGCTCTCAAGGACTCTCGAGTTCATGCACTACCTTTCACTAATCACGATCAATACCCGGGGACAGACCTCCTGATGCTATCACATCACGACATACTCATTCCAAATCCTCATACAGACCTATCAACACATGCTGAGTCTTCAACATGACTGGACCGCCTTACCAAGCCTTCAGCCAATCTAGACCACTCTCAGAACCTTTAGCAAGTCTGGACCGCCCTCCAGGGCCTTCAGCCTGTCTGGATCGTCCTCCGAGCCTTCGGCCTGACTGGTACGCCCACCGACCTTCAGTCTATCTGGACCACTCAACTAGCATTCATCATTCCGAGTTATCCCTCCAGGAAAACTCTCCCATGCATACTGTTCTAGACCTCTAGGGGTTCCGAACTCTATCTCCATCCTGCATACTCAATCCCGGCCCGATCCCAGGCCTTCCACAATCAATCACCCTTTCTCACAAAACCCTTGGTCTGTATCCCGCCCCGTCTGCCTGTCACTTACTCATACCAGCCTACGCTCTTGGATGACAGAACCACTGCTGAAACCCGACAGCTAACAACCTCTCATGCTTATCGTTCTTCCGGAGAATTTCCAATTCTCCCCACTTAGAGCACTGACTATCAACCACCGGTCGCCATCACCGACCTCCCTCAACAGCCCTACACAACATAATCCCTTACACGCGAACTAATTCCCACTAGAACAAGCAACCTTCACAAAATTACATATCAACACAGATCGTCTTGGACATCGAAAGAAACCCGACATTCAGCAAACCACTCCTCAGACTACAGATGTTACCCGACATTCAGACCAAAGGACGGATTTCCCACTAATAATCCTCATGAATGATAACCAACGAAATTCCCAATACCAAAACCCTTAACCATACCAAAAATCACACAATGAGACTAGCAGAAAAAAAATACTCCATAATAATCGCAAGATAACAAGATATCAAGAAAGAAACATACCCGCAGCTGAATCCGGCACTGCCCTGACCTCCTCTGCTGTAAGCTGAAAAGCATGAACATGAGCCCTTGGGGGCTCCACTCCACCCTGACCTCCACCCGTAATCCTCAAAGTGGCCGATGCTGGAGCCTGCACCGGTCCTGCAGCAAGCTGTGGACAGTTGACCCTCAAGTCTCCAACCTGATGGCAATGATAACAAATCCTCAAATCCTGAACAGGGGTTGTCTGCCGAAAATCCCTCGCATAATGCCCCTCTTTTCTGCACTTACGGCATGCACCACCGGACCTACAAACTCCGGTGTGACCCTTCCCACACTTCCCACAAGCGCGGCTGCTCTGATCCCCTAATCTAGAATCAACGGTCATGGACCGTTTCGGCGCCGGCTGCGACTGTGCCGGGGCCTGCCTCTGCTCTCTCAACTGCAACTCAATCTCCAACTCACGCCGCCTGGCGGCCTCTTGCAACTCTAACAAGGTCTCGCACCTCTGCGTAGACACAAACTGCCTGATATCCCTCTTGAGCATACTCAGATATCGAGATATCTGAGCATGCTCCGAAGCAAACTCAGGACAAAACATGGCCCTCTCAGTGAACATCCTGGTGAACTCCGTCACTGACTCCGAATCCTACTTCAGCTCTAGAAACTCCTGAGCCAACCTCTCTCTCTCTCTCGCTCTCTCTCGACCCTCGGAACATAACGAGTGCTAAACATCTCCAGGAACTGATCCCATGAAACTGCGGCCTTCTGCGCATCCGAAAATGACCCCGTGGTCAATCTCCACCAATCCTTTGCCCCGAGCCTCAACAGGTTCAGAGCACACCTCACCCTCTGATCAGTAGGGCATGAACACGTGAAGAAACACCCCTCCATGGCCAACAACCATCTCATAGCAACAATCGGATCCTGAACCCCATCGAAGGTAGGGGCTTCGTATTATCGAAGTCACGATACTGAAAACCGTGACCGGCTCCTCCTCTTGCTGCCGCTGTAGCTACTGCGGCAGCCGTCTCTGTGAGAGCCGCATAGCACTCATCAAAATACTCAACCATGGTGGTCTTGATCGACCTAAACAGTTCCGACAACTCGGCCCGGAACAACACAGCAACCTCATCATGCAGGATCTCACGAATCCTAGCATCCAACTCGCATGTGCTCATCTGACCAATAACCTCGGGCGGTACTGACACACCCTGACCGCCCTCTCCTATACCTGATCCTGACCCGGATTTACTCCCAGCATGCCTCGTAACGACCATACTGAAAAAACATCACAAGATCTCAGATACTTCCCACTAACCCGGGAACCAACCCCAACCCAACCCTAGAGGTTGTGGCTTCTTTGATACGCGTATGGGTCCTGTGCTTTCAGTAGTACGGGCCCATACTACCTTCCACACCTACCCATATTTATATCAATTATCACCACAACACTCTAGTGAAGAACATACATAACAAGCACTCAACCCTCACTCCTAGAGGAACACCAGAAATCTCACACAGAAGAGACCCTAGGCTAGCAGGCATCATAAATCAGGCAACATTAACATGAAATCCTGAAGATCCCTAGCCTAGTACTAGCAAGTTGTTCTATCATAGCTCAAAAACAAATATCATGCATGGTATTTTGGGTTTACTTACTGGCTCCGGCTGATCATACCTCCACGTCCTCCTTTACTCATTTTGAAAACCATTTAAAATTCTCTTTTGAAAACTCTCCTTGATTTGAGACTGGATTCACACGAATGTTCCTCCAATTCACTCAAACCAAGGCTCTGATACCAACTTGTAACGCTCTAAAAATTTCACCCAATTTAAACTTTTCAAAAACAATCCCATTTCATTAAGTTATTACAAAAAGTTTTCTAATACAATTATTATCAGAGTCTTCCGAGAACCACATTATAAAACATAATCACGAGGAGCGGTACGATCACGCCTTTGCCTTGCCACGGTCTCCTAAAGAACCTGAAAAACATGAAACCACAACTGTAAGCCCGAAAGCTTAGTGAGATACCCCCAAAATACCAACCACATATACCATACACGCACAACATGCCATATCATAACAGAACACAGAATAACCATGCACTTCGGGTCTACTGTGTGACTGGTCCGCCGCACCGGCCTTCAGTCCACCTGGTCCACCCTCCGAGTCTAGCCATATACATCGAGTCTACATTGTGATTGGTTCGCCCACACTGAGCCTTTAATCCACCCGGTCCACTCTCTGAGTCTACAGTATGACTGGTCCGCCCACACTGGGCCTTCAATCGGCCTGGTCCACTCTCCGAGCCTCGGCACGTCTGGTCTGCCATCTTGGGGCCTACAGCCTATCCGGACCACTTGTTGGGCCTTCGGGATAACCAGTCCGCCCTGGGTATGTTGGCCTACAACACAAAGCAGGAGCCACCTCATCCCAACCCCAGTCCAACAACCATGTGCACATAAACATTCAATCATATAACAATTCACATCCAATCAAACCGATCTAGCAGATCACATAGCATAACATCATCCTAAACAGGATACTGACCTAACCGGTCACTAGCATAAACCATCCTAACTACCAGGATGCAACATAGCAAAGCAATAAAATAAGAACGATACCCAGATCACAATCCGATAAAGGGTCGGCCTTGGTGTCGTAGACCTTGTCGATATAGTGAGGATAACTCACCTCGCAACTGCCGACTGAAAAGATAAGACTGAGCTGCTCCGACCACTGACACGATCTCCACCACTAGCCAACACCAACACTGAACTCAAAACAAATGCCAACAATTACCAAAATGCCCCTGGAAGTCAACTGGTCAACCCTTGGTCAAAGTCAAAGTCAAAGTCAACCTCCTAACTGACTCTACTCGCCGAGTCAACACGATGACTCGTCGAGTCCCCATGCTCAGAACTTCCCCAATCCACGACTCAACTCGCCGAGTCACCCCGAGACTCGCCGAGTCTCACAACTCTGAGTCCCCTCGCATCCAACTCACCGAGTCCTCCCTTGACTCACCGATTCACGGCTCAACCAGAAGAAGGTTAGGATCTCACGACCAGACTCGCCGAGTCCAAGGCTATCTTCAACCAACTCACCGATTTGTTCTTCCAACTCGTCGAGTTCCTGCCCATCTTCAAGCAACTCGCCGAGTACACCCTTGTGACTCGCCGAGTACCCTTAGGTCTTAATCCATACAGAGGTTTTCCAGGCCATGCAGATGATCCAAACCATAGATCTAGCCTTCTACAACCCATCCATCACGTAAAGTGTCAAGATTTACATGAATCCAAAGAGATCTAAGCATATAACACTCTAGGGTTAGGGTTTGGGACAAGATGGCTTCACCAACCACTCAAGAACAGGGACTTTAATGCACTCTAGACCTTCTTCATTCCAGATCTAGAGTAGCAACCTCAGATCTAACCTCCAAACTCAAAATATCACAAGCTTTGCTTTACAAAAACTCCAAAATGATGAATCTAGAAGAATAACAACCCAAACAACGAAATAATACCTCAAAAGAAAGCTCCAACAGAAGAGAAATCCGAATCCTTGCAAAGCCCCTTGCTCGAAGCCTCTTAACTCTCCAAGATCCCTTCCAAAATCTCTTCTCCAAGGTTCAAATGCTCTCAAATCACTCACAAACACGCATTAGGGTTTTCTGGACTTCAAGAGAGGGTAAAGAGGCTGGGGAGAGGGTATAATGTCCTTTATATAGGGCTCATCCATCGAAATTAGGATTTTCTCCACACAACACCAACTCGCCGAGTCCAGCCGCCGACTCACCGAGTTGGCCACTTAACACGCGACCAGAATCACGACCCTACTCGCCGAGTTGCCGATTCACATTTTCACTTTGAACCCTGAACTTGCACTCCTGAACTCGGGTTGTTACAGAGATTGCAGCTAGTTAGATTGGGGCGTGAACTCTCTCTTTTTGGGAGTTCAAGGCTTGAACCCCAGAGTTCTTTGGGAAGAAGGACCTTATTGAGAGTAGGCAGTGGATTGCTGACATGGAGAATGCTCAGCGGACTAGTTTCTTCCCAGCGGGATCAAAGGTGGGATTTGTATCTTGCCTTCTATAGGATGGAGACCGCAAATAGTGGGAGGAGGTTGGCCACTCTTTAGAAGATGAGGTCGTGGCAGCCATGTCTTGGACTGATTTTGTGGAAATATTCAGGGTAGATTTTGCACCAACCATTAAGATGCAATATTTGGTTAGGCAGTTTCAGGACCTTCGCCAGACAACAGAGACCATGGCGGATATTACCACCAAGTTCAAGGAGAGAGCTTTTCTGGTTCTGCAGTATGCTAAAGATGCAGAGATAAAGAAGACAAGGTACCATGATATGCTGTGGGATGATATTCAGGAGTTTGTGATCCTGTCGAGCTGCAAGACCTTGGATGATATGATTGCTAGAGCCTGGGAGTGGGAGATTGAGCTTCAGCTTCATGCGAAGTGTGGGTCGAAGCAAGTTCAAACCATAGTAAACTAAGTGAAGAGACCATGATGGCCGGAGCCATGATGAAAAGTATGGGAGGATTCACGAGGGGAATTATCATGAGAAAGGAAGGGGCTGGTTCAGTTGCGGCCAGGCTGCTCATTTTATCAATGATTGTCTTTGGGGTTTAAGTCCGATTTGTTTTCACTGCAACCAGGTCGGCCACAAGAAGGCCGATTGCCTGAGGTTGACGAGTGGAACGGTGAGGGAACCTACTCCATCTACTCTGAGGAATATTGATGACTGCGAGAGCAAAGTGGATGCCCCAGTGGCGAGGAGCTGAGCGTTTTAGTTGCAGTCCAAGGAGACCCGAGTTCCATCAGATGTTGTTGGAGGTAGGTATCATATTCGCTTCCTCTCACGAACTCAGATTTGGACATTCTCTATACGTACACTCATAATTTTATGATTACTATGAATTTCGTTTAGATTACTTACGCTAATAAATAATATATATATATATATATATATATATATATATATATATATATATATATATATATAATTCACTTTTTACAATATGCGTAGTAACGTCGATTTAATCGTGAAATTTCGAAGAAGCATAACTTCTTCATACGAAGTCAGATTTCACAGTTCTTTATATATACAGAATCCTTAACACATATTCTATAACTTTGGTTAGGTTAAATATCCTAAATAATATTTTATCAAATAGTCATTATATCGCCTATTTTCCTAGCCCGAATCTGCAAGGTTTACAATTATCTCGCCCTTAGGATGATCACATCCTAGAATGATCAGCAAAACATGGTTGTATAATGACTCTGCACGTTACCTTTCCATCCTAGGTAATAACCGTAACTCTTATGTCTTTTCAAATAAGTTTCTAGCTTTTGGTCATCTTGACTACTAGCGGTGGTCAATCTTACACCTATCGCCCTATCTACATCGGAGATTCCTACTCCTTCTAAATCATTTTATCCTAAGATAAGGTCTTTACTTCGACTACCATAATAGGCTGAATGGTCATGCCCTTATGACCTTCTATTACATGATGTACTATCTAGACTGTGGTCTCTTTGAGTCAGACTCTAGTATGTTTGATAGCTTCCTTCATGTTCTAATGTGGTACAATCACATTATTATAGGTAGCAATTCTAGTTATTCGCAATGTAGTTGGACTCTATTTGCTATGTCCACTGAGGTCGGAATATCATTCATCTTCCTAGTCATTACCAAAGTGATGGTAACGACGGACATGAAGAAAAGAAATTCAACTACCAGTGCCTTAGTAAACAAGTGAATGATCCTAATTCAAGTACAAATCATGTGCTTCTTATAGTACGGGCTCACACTACCTTTCAAACCTATTCATACTCATCCCAAGAATTGTCTCGTAGTCTCCAAGTTACCGCTCCTAAAAATCATAAAAGAAATTTAACACATATGGATGTGTCCAAGCAATCGTATACAACAAATTTCCTAGACTTTACTAGGATTTCTTCCGTGCACATCTTCAACCACAATTACACTTCCCAATCATTGGTATTAATTCTTTCTCATGTAGTGTCCTGCCTACAAGGCGCACTATACATGAATTTATTCTTAACCAACCCATTATGTTGAAATCATAATTTCTTATTGTCACACACCAATAATGTAGCATAACAAGAAATTTTATATCTTCTGAAACTGATTACAACATTTATTTATTCTTCATGCCTCATATATTGGGTTGCACATCCTATTACAATCTATATATGATGATTAGTTTGAGTCTTAAACCTTGAAGAGGAGGCTTCCTTTTTTTGTCTTCCTTAGGCATCATCTGCTTCTACATCCAAGATCATCTGGAATACCATGGCCTTTGGTGCATTTGATTTGGAAGATCCTTTCTTTTTCGGGCAGACATCCTTGAAATCCCTGGATTCTCCACTTTCGAAGAACAACTTTTGGTCGGCTATACATTTGCTAGCATAGCAATCGGTCTTGACACATCTTTAGTAGGTCACTCATTCTGGGCATTATCCAACATGCTTCACCTTGCACTAGTTACACCACTTCCTTTTTTCGTTGCTTCTAGATCCATTGTTGTTTAAATTGGAGAACTTCTTATTTTGCTATTGTTTTTGTTTTCTGGAAAACCTTCAGTTTTTCTCTTTTCACCGACCTCCACCTTGTCGGCATCTCTTCCTTTGATCATGTTCTCAACAGACTTTTCAACCAATATGGCATCTTTAAAAGTGGGTACCTGATGTACTGGCATCGAATGTTACCATGGAAATCCCTTGGCATACCTGTTGATCTTTGACAGTTCATAGGGATCAATGCGCATGGAGAATTCCATTTTGACAGTAAAGGGATTGGTGCATTCATCGACAGTTATATTGCCCTTTTTTAATATCAAAAACTAGTTTTGCAATTCCAATATGTTTTGAGATGAACAATACTTTTGCTTGAAATGTACAAGAAAATCTGCCCATGTGAGCTGCACTGGATCATTAGGGTTTATCGATTTATCCAACGTGTTGCACCAATGAACAATTGAGCCCTTAAACTGCCTCACATCGTAGGTAGTCTGCAACTTGTCGGAACAACTATATTTTATAAAGGCTAGCTCCATCTCAGAAATCCAAATCATAACTCTAATTAGATCTTCATTTCCATTGAAATGTGATGGCTTGCAAGGCATGAAGTCCTTTATACTTGCAGTAGCTTCTAAGTTCACCATTCCTTTGGACCTCTGGTTGCTCTGGTTCTTGATAAATTTCTGAGTCATCATTATTTCCTATTGAACCCTTGTTGTATGCGAAGGAACCGGCCCACGGTTAATCCTCACAATGATTATTGGTTAGTTGATCACTAGTACTCCACCCTAGCGTTAGCTAGCCCTTGGATTAGGAGTTCCATAAACTCACGCGTTTGTTGATCTAGCATGTTCAACATTATCAATTGAACTTATCCATCGGGAGATGAGCAACTCTTGCCCGGGGACTCTAGGGTTTCTGGACCTCCATCATTATTGAAGACTCTACTGCTTCTTGTGATTATCATGACGTTTGATGCTCGTTGGTTTGAGTATTTTAATATAGTAATATTTTACTTATTATATAAATATTCTAGCAATTAAGGCGTCTTCCTATAGCATGTTATCATATAAAGCATTTAGCACATAATATCAATTAAGGGACATTCCCTATGTATTATAGTTCTTGTGTCAATTCAAGTATGCTAGCTAAAGTAAAATATAGACACACCTCAAAATCATTTCTTAGCATTCTAAGTTTAAGTCTTGAAATTTCTTATAACTCCTAGTTCACTTAAACTAGTACTCTGATACCAACTGTGACATCCATAATTTTTAAGGTCCGAAAAGACCTTTTTATTTATGTTTATTTTAAATCAGGGTGATCTTTATAAATGCAGAATTGGTCCCATAAAAAGTATTTCCGAAGAAAATATTTTTCATTGATTATTAAGCTTGGGATATCATAACTAATACAAAACATAAGCATAAACCTTACTGGCGTTACATTAACTTACTATACAGTCTATACTAAAGGTCTAAACTCATGAAATCTCTCAATGTATTGTACCTTCATGTTGTTTCCTGTGATTCAAAGAAACTGAGTGGGTCAGGTGGGGACACCTAGTGAGCATGTAGGGCTTTTGACCCACAATATTGTAATTATATATTTTTCACAATAAACAAATAATCTCGATTACTCGTTCCTATTATCCTAACTCTTTAATCCCTAATGCTAGTCTCAAGATTCCTATCCTAAAGGATCTCAATGAGTAGACAATACTATTTCGGGGAATCCATAGCAATACGTGTCAACAAGGAAACCTTGAGGAGGATAGAGTACCCAATTGAACAACTTTCCTTTTCCCTTAAAAGTATGACCGTAACACCTATGGTTAGTGAACCTGCTAGTGTTCCACTAGGCAACCTAGAATAGTCAGTGGTCATTACATATACTTTGTTAGTTGACTGGTCCTAGTAATATAATGTGTGACCTCTCACTATTATTTTATTTTCCCAAAGACCCATTACTACCCAACCCATTACTCTATCTTTCCCAAAACCCTTCACTATCTAATATGAATATGATAAACAAATTTGTGTATATAAAATCATAATATATCAAAAATATAAAGTACACAGATAACAAGCACATAAAATATTTAATAGATACCTCATATCTATGTGTAAGAAAAAAGTAACTATGCACTCACTTGTTAAAAGTGGGTGTCTCAAAATTTGAGCAGCGTTTTGCCTTTGTACTTTGACGTTTCTCTTGACGTGACATAGGTATGATTAATACTTTGCCTTAGTCTAATATTCCTTATGACTAATGATAGTCTAGATTCCTCCATAATCTCAATGTCTACATCAACATCTATCAAGTAAGGAATAATCAGGTGGGATTATATCGAAGGTAGGGTCTATTTGGTATATAAAGTATATTTTTTGGAAATCCCACTTTAAACACCTCACTAAATCCAGCCTAGACATCACATCCATAAGTAAATCAATCAGTAATATGACTTGGAATCACTAACAAATCTTAATTATAGCATCATAATAATGACTATGACTATATTCATAAGTTACACTAAAAAGTGATATAAGAGTAGCTTAACTTACAAAGATTCTTCTGTCAGAAATCCGGAAAATGCACTGGCACAACTTCTACTCAAGAGCAAATACTATTCGGGCCACAAGGACCTTAGGGCATTGCTAGAATACTAAAAACTAAGGGAAAATGAGGCGTAGGTAGAGAAAACTCGAGAGAGAAAGGCTATATGGATCAAGAGATCGAATGAGAAACTAATAGATATTTATAGGGTGAAAATTTAAGTTGCATGTCACTCACCAAAGTGCACACAACGCACTTGGTCGGACCGGGTAACATGGCATTTCCTGAGTAGTGACGCGTGCTGCAATTTGGGTGGGGTGCAAGACTTGCGCCACACATCTTGTTTGTGCACATGACTACACATGAAAAAAATCTCTCTTCTTTAAAAATCCACATCTTCTTCATACGAGCTCCATTTTTGATGTAATTTATATCCACGCGTAGCTATCAACGAGATCTACAAATTTTATTTAGTTTCCGATGCCTAATTTTGAATTTATTTTTAAAGTTATATTTTAACAGGTCTAAACTGTTAATGTCCGTATAAAATTCATAACTCTCTCGTCCGATGTCAGTTCTCGACTATCTTTATATTGTCAAACTCTTATTAACGAGATCATTGATTCTCGTTTAGATTGGTTTTCCTAACAATCGATCGATTTTAATTTCGATTTCTGCGTCGCATACTGTTGTGCTGAAATTTCTAAAAATCGTAACTTCCTCTCACGAAGTCACATTTGGACATCTCTATATAAATGCTCCCAGTTTTACGATTACTGATTTTCATTTAGATTACTTACGCTAAGAAGTAACTTATCTAAGATTCACTTTTTACGATACACATAGTCACGTCGGTTTAATTGCGAACCTTCGAAGAAGCATAACTTCTTCATACGAGGTCGGATTTCGGAGTTCTTTATATATACAAAATCCTTGTCACATATTCTGTAACTTTGGTTAAGATTATTTATCCTAAATAATATTCAATCAAAAAGCCTGAATATCGCCTATTTGTCTAGCCTGAATCTGCATGCTTTAGAATTGTCTCCCCTTTAGGATGATTACATCCCGAAATCATCAGCAAAACAAGGCTTGTATGATGACTTTGCACGTTACCTTTCCATCCTAGGTAATAACCGTAACTCTTATGTCTTTTCAAATAAGTTTCTAGCTTTTGGTATTCGTGACTGCTAGGGGTGGTCAATCTTGCACCTATTGCCCTATCCACATCGGAGATTCCTTCTCCTTCTAAAACGTTTTATCCTAAGATAAGGTCATTACTTTGACTACCGTAATAGACTGAATGGTCATGCACTTATGACCTTCTATTACATGATGTATTATATAGACTCAGGTCTCTTTGAGTCATACTCTAGTATGGAGAATACCTTCCTTCATGTTCTAATGTAGTACTGTAGGGTCTGTTATGTGTTGCGTCTTGGGCTCGGTCTTTAGTCCAATTTCGTATCCGGATTGGGCCTGTCCATCCGTGATTTAATATTCTAGGGTTTAGTATTTATAGATGCTTGCTTGCATCTTAGTACGTAAGATTTGGAGTCAATCATTCATAGCGTATACTTTTATTTTGATTGTAACCCTAAACAACCTCTACAGCGGAAGTTCTTAGTCGAGCTCTGCTAAGGCGTGAATCTATTGAATCATTCTGCATATTTTGATTCATTCCACTGTTTGATCTTTCTGTTCTTATTTCTGTGATTAACCTGTTTGAAGATCTAAACGATCAAAGAGTTCTTCAACTCTTCAATTGGTATCAGAGCAGGAGACTGTGTAATTCATACACATCTCTTATGTGAAAGAAGTGATTAGGGTTTATTCCGCATTCATTGATATTTATTAAGCCGTCACTCCATAATTGATGTATCTCATTAATTATTCATCTTGCCCTAATATTACGTATTGCAAAGTCTGATCTTATAACAGGTTACACGATCAAGCATGGACGATTCTCAATCAAATCCCATCAACATATCTAATAGCATCGGATCAACCAACAAGATTCCAATTCTCTATACTCAAGACTATGAAGTGTGGACGCACCACTTTGAAGAGTATGTTATTGGATCTGAAGATAACGGGTATCTGATATGGGAAGCTATCACTTCTGGCCCTTTCGCTCATTC
This sequence comes from Lactuca serriola, assembly GCF_051521515.1. Classification (NCBI taxonomy): domain Eukaryota; kingdom Viridiplantae; phylum Streptophyta; class Magnoliopsida; order Asterales; family Asteraceae; genus Lactuca; species Lactuca serriola. Next base: position 307,684,460 of record NC_136412.1, on the reverse strand, counting down.
AAGCACGTCTAGAATCATTAAAACTCAAAAGGAGTATAATGATCTATTAAAAGATGTGAAAGACGTCACTCAGGATGAAAAGGAGAAGTTCTAATGCAACATTAAGGCATTGAGACTAATTCGATTCGCTCTTCAGTCCGACACGTTTCGATTAGTAAGTTCTTGCAGTACAGCAAAAGAAATTTGGGATCGGCTGCGAGACCTGTACTCCACAGATGAAGATCTAGAGCATTCAATTCAGACCCTACTTCTCTATGAATTTGGAGAATTCAAGCAGATGCCGGATGAGGTTGTTACACAAACATTTGATCGGTTCAATCATCTTCTCAGCAAGATGATTTAGCATGACATTGAAAGAAAGCTCATCGAACAGAAGGTCACCTTCTTAAATGGTCTGAGACCCGAATCGAGGGCTGTTGTGTCGACGGTTGAAGAGTGTGAGCAGTTTAAATCGTATTCCTTGGCAAAACTAGTGGGGATTCTGAAATCCCAAGAAAAGATTGTGTTACAAGAGAAAAACGTGGTTTCAAACTTGGGGTCTTTGGCACTTTTGTCCAAAGGTAAGAATGCAGCAGTAGAAGAAGAAGATTTGAATCTGGGAGATTACGATTTAACAGCTGAAGACTATGCTATGATGGTATCAAATCCCAGAAGGTTCATTAAGAAGAAGTTCCCTACCAACAAGAACCGAAATTGGCAGGGAAGCTACAGCTCTGAGAAAGTGAAAGAGGAGCCGAAGGTTGAAGAATCAAAGAAGGAAGCGAAGGGTGAAGCTGACTCTGGTGTCAGTTGCTTCTATTGTGGTGGGAAAAATCATTACGCAAAAGATTGCGTGTTGAAGAAGATGGCAGAGAAAGATGAGGAGAAAGATGAAGAAGCGAGTCTTCTGAAAAAGACTGGAGGAGATTAAGAGGAAGAAAGCTGCTACTAATCCCTCTATGAATGTTCTTATTGTGCAGGGTTCGGTAGATGACGATGAGTTCGGTGGCGTACAGGTGTGGTCAACCGAATCAGAATATGATGAAGTAAGAAAGCCTTCTCATGGAAAGGCATATGTGGCAAAGAATAGTGATGTTGGTGGAAGATGTCTGATGGTGACAGATGTATCCCAGATGAGGGGATACAACACTGATGGTGGAAACGAAGAGGCTAAGGAGCGAGAGGACGTATGCTTTGCAGCGAAGCCTCTCAGTGTGCAGTTCAGTGAGCTAGATGAATTGATCAAGAAGGTACAATCTATTTTCATTTCGTTTAAAATTCCACAAACATCATATGAAAAGGAATTAAATAACTTGAATTCAAGAATTTCAAATCTAGATAGTTATTTAACTCAAACGCGTGTCACGAATTCTAATCTAACTGACCAAATAAGTAGGGTGTCATCCAAGAGTGAGGAGCGAAGGATATGGATAGAACAGAAGGAGTTGGAGCTGGTTAAGTCTAGGGATGAGAACATTTATTTGCAAAGAGACAATCTTAAGTTATTAAAACAGAGGAATGTTTTTTGTTTGATTGCAAAAAGACTTTATACTAACATTACTCAGCTGCATTTAAACTGTGAAATAGGCCAGAAGATACATCGCATGATTCTGCCCTTCCTTGAGTTAAAGGAGGATGAAATCGATGCCGAAGCATACAACTGCGAAAGTGTTGTATCTTCAGATGATGTTAATCCCACCTATTTGTACGGTCTGGACAAAATTGAATCTTTTATAAAATCCAAAGACCATAAGGACATGCTTAAGAATCTTTTGGATGAAAATGATAAGTTGAAACTCAGGGCCGAAACTATACAAAAATTTGACTCTTTGAGTACCAAATTAAGTTCAGAAAATAAAATTGATGTTGAAAATGCATCTGAACTTAATGAGGATGATGAAATGAGTGAAATTTCTTTAGAGGATGAGGTTGACTGTTCCGAGTTTATTAGGAGCGAAACTGAAAACCACAAAAACTTGATTTCTGAAAATTCTGTGGAATTTGCTCGTTTGTCCAAACATAAGTCCCTAATCCTTAAAGAAAAGGTCGTTGTACACCAAAAGGTTCGAACCACTCCTAATCAAGTTTATAAGGTCACAGGAGTAACCGAACATCAGACAGCCGAACTCACTGCCATAGTGAATGAAGATAATGCAGATGGCTGTGATGAGTTTTTCTGGTCAGCACCGATAGACAATGCAGATGAAACAGTTGGTTTGTCGGAGCGAACATCATGGAAATCCAAAGGGAGATACGTGGCAGAACCATTGAATAAACCTACCAACTTTGACGCTCCAAGTTCCAGCGGTACAAAAGAGATTCCAGTGGAAGATGTCACCTCAACTACCGAAACCTCTTCCATGAAGAGTGAACCTGTTGCTAAGAAGCAGAAACAGCAGGCAAATATTCACTGACAACCGAAACAGGTGAAAAATCAAAAGCAGCAGAGAAACTTGAGATACAAGAAAAATCTCTCAGAGCGAAAGCAATTTTGGCGTTCCCAAAATCCTCACTATACTCACTTTGACAGAAACTCCAAGCCAAAAGAAGAAGAAAAAAAAGTAAAAGGAGCTTTGATCCATCAATCCAAAAGAACCAGAGGAAGACTTTCGGGCCACAGGAAGAACAAAACCGAAAGGATAGGTTCGGTCCCGAAAGCAACAACAACCGAAAGGCTGGTTTTGGTTCATCAAATAACAACCGACAAAGACCTGATTTCAGCCCTTCAAGCTTTTATAGTAGAAGACCCAGCTTCGGTCCAGCTACTAACAACAACTGGAAAAACAGTTTCCGTCCATCATCAAACGGCAACCGAAGGTCCAGGTTCGGTCCCTCAAATTATCTCAATCGAAAGGGTCATTTCGAACCTCAAGTTAGGAAAGATTCTCATTCTAATTTCTTTTCTTCTAATTCTTCTCGTTCTAATTCTTCTTCTAAGCCTAATTCTCGTTATACACCAAATTCACAATCATCAAAGGATTTGAAAGGAAAAAGGAAGATTTCCTCAGCTAGTGAAGACCGAGAGCAGGCTAAAGTCCAAACGCCCGAACCTGAATCCAAAATACCTGCATCTAACTCCAATAAAATCAAAGTATTTACCATTAAGAGGAAAGATGAAACAACCTTAATAAAACCAACATATATGGTTGATGTTTCCATTACTATTCCTTTTTCTGTAAAAAGCTCACGAGGACCCAAGAAACTTTGGGTTCCTAAATCTACTTAATTTTTGCAGGTTATAAATGACGAGCAGTTTGACGAAGAATGGTACATAGACAATGGCTGCTCACGTCACATGATAGGAAGGAGGGAAGAGCTAAGGGAGTTTCGGTCACTTTAAAATGGTGGCAATGTCAAGTTTGGTAACAACTCTTATGGAACGATAAAGGGTTATGGGATGATAACCAATGGAGATTTTACAATTAGGAAGGTGGCATATGTAGAGGGGTTGCAACATAACCTCATCAGTGTGTCTCAACTGGTGGGAGGAACAGGTCTCAAAGTCTCATTCGATGACGAAGGTTCAGAGATAATAGAGAAGAAATCCAACAAAGTCATTCTCAAGTCTGAAAGAAAAGGTGAAATGTTCCCTCTGAATCTCCGACAAATCAAAGGGAATCCAACAATATGTCTTTTGTCCAAAGCTCATTCAAACGAAAGTTGGTTGTGGCACCGAAGACTCTTACATCTCAACTTCAAAGACATCAACAAGCTAGTTACCGGTGGTCATGTTCAGGGACTTCCATTGCTCAAGTTCGATCGTGAACACTTGTGTGCTGCATGTGAAATGGGGAAACAAAGTCGCCAAAGTCACCCAACGATCATAAACACAAAAGTTGTTGAACCACTTGAGTTGCTTCACATTGACTTATGTGGTCCATCGTCAATCGAGAGCATTGGCGGTAACAAGCACATTCTTGTTGTTGTTGATGACTTCTCACGTTTTACTTGGGTATTCTTTGTAAAGCACAAATCTGAGGCGACTTCCAAGCTGAAGATCTTTATCAAGCAAGTCGAAGTGCAACTGAGGAAAGTCGTTCGAAACATCAGGAGCGACAATGGACTGGAATTCAAGAACAAAGAATTTGACGATTTCTTGACAGAAAAAGGCACCAGTCACAATTTCTCATCCCCTTATACACCTCAACAGAACGGAATTGTCGAAAGGTGAAACCGATCTCTGTGTGAGGCGGCCCGAACCATGCTAAGTTTTGCTTCCCTTCCTTTATATTTCTGGGCTGACGCCATTGCTGCAGCGTGTTTTACTCAGAAGAGGTCTTATCTCAACAAGCGTTTCTCTCTCACTCCTTATGAGATAATCAACAACAGGAAGCCGAATGTCAAGTTCTTTCACGTGTTCGGTTCCAGGTGCTTCATCTTCAACTCCAAAGAACATCGCAACAAGTTTGATGTCAAAGCTGATGAAGGTATCTTTCTGGGATATTCTCTTACTTCAAAGGCATACAGGGTTTTGAATATGCATTCTAAAAGAATTGAAGAAACCTATTATGTGACGTTCGATGACAATTACGTCAAGAAGTTGAAGTCTGCTGAAGAAGTAATTGGAGAGATTTTCTATCAAACAGGTCAAGTCACAGCCTCTATTGCCAATCTTTTTGACCAGTTCATGGATCTATTTGATGAACCTGAGAAAGCTGCTCACTCTGAGGCCACGACAGCAGACAACAAGATTGATCACCTTAAGAAGATCGCCGAAGATGCAGCCAAACAAATGGGAGCAGAAGAACCAGTTCAAAAAGAACATTCCCCGAGCAGTACTTCATTCGGGGGGAGAATCTATCTTCTTCGAATCAACAGGACTCACATATTCAGGGGAGAATCCAATTTTTGACGCACCCGAAAGCCCCGCTGCACCTGAAAGTCCTGTAGCACCCGAAAGCCCAGTAGCACCCGAAAGTCCAGTGACAACCGAAAGTCCGGATCAACCAAAAATCTCAGTTGAAGAAAGACTTCATGGTTCATCATTTATCGAGGGGGAGAATTCCGATATGCTCTATGACGATGATATTCAATCAGAGTTGGAAGAAATGGTAAATACTAAATTGGATCCATCCTATGATCCAAACTATCCTCCTCTCACCAAATGGACCAGAGATCATCCTGTATCTCAAATAGTGGGTGATGTATCTGAAAAGGTTCTAACTCGGTCTCAACTGAAGGCAAAGCAAACTTCATTATTCTCCAAAGTAGAATTCTGCATGTTCAACTCTTTCATCTCCAAAATTGAGCCTAAGACCGTCAATATTGCTCTCGATCATTCTGATTGGGTTCAGGCAATGCAAGACGAACTCAATGAATTCGAAAGAAATAAGGTCTGGAGACTCATTCCAACACCAAAAGATGCCTCGATCATAGGTCTCAAATGGGTGTTCAGAAACAAAATGGACAAGGAGGGTAATATGATTCGAAATAAGGCTCGGCTAGTGGTGAAAGGCTACTTCCAGGAAGAAGGAATTGATTACGAAGAGACACTCGCTCCGGTGGCAAGGCTGGAATCCGTTCGAATTTTTCTCGCCTATGCTGCACACAAGAATTTTGAGGTCTACCAGATGGATGTGAAGTGCGCTTTTCTGAATGGGGAACTTGAAGAAACTGTGTACGTGGAGCAACCTCCTGGCTTCGTGAATGAAAGGCATCCAGATCACTGCTACATCTTGGATAAAGCTGTTTATGGTCTGAAACATGCACCTAAGGCATGGTATGAAACACTGACTAAGTTTTTAAAGATGTCTAAATTCAAACACGGTTTGGTTGACCCAACCTTCTTTCATAAAAAGGAAGGTAACCACCTTATGATAATTCAGATCTATGTCGATGATATCATCTTTGGCTCAACGAATCCCATCCTAACAGCTGAATTCAGAAAGTTGATGGAGACTAAATTTGAAATGAGCTCAATGGCTCCGATTAACTTTTTGCTTAGTTTAAATATTAGACAAGGACCCGAAGGCATCTTTATCAACTAGGAAGCATATACCAAGACTCTTCTTGCCAAGTTCGGCGTGATGGGAGACTCAAAGGTCAAAGGCCCTATGGCATTCGGTACCAAGCTCACACCATCTTTGGAAAAACTGGCAGTCGACATAACCCTTTATCGCCAAATGATTGGTTCCCTGATGTACCTCACAACTAGCAGGCCTGATATAATGTTTTTAGTTTGCTATTGTGCCAGGTTTCACTTACCTGATGATACCCCGACCTCAAATCGATCTTGTAGAACCAAGATGCTCCCTTCAACTGATCGAACAAATCATCGATCCTCGGCAACGGGTAACGGTTCTTGACCGTCAGCTTGTTCAACTCCCGGTAATCAATGCACATCCGGTGTGAACCATCCTTCTTCTTGACAAAAAGGATAGGCGCTCCCCACGGCGAGCTGCTCGGCCAAATAAACCCCTTCCCCAACAGCTCCTGAAGCTGTGAGGATAACTCTTGCATCTCTGGAGGTGCAAGGCGATAGGGCACCTTGGCGATAGGCGCGGCCCCCAGAACCAAATCGATACTGAACTCCACTTGCCTCACGAGTGGCACACCCGGTAACTCCTCTGGAAATACATCCGGGAACTCACGTACTATCGGAACCTCCTCAACTGACCTCGATCTCCCTGAATCAACCCGCGTATCCATCACATATGCCACAAAGCCCTTACAGCCCTGCTGTAGACACTGCCTCACCCTAGCGGCCGAACAAAACGCTGACCCAGAACGTGTACCCTCGCCGTACACCGTAAGAACTCCCTCACTATGGTCTCGTACGGTCACCAGCTGTCGCTCGCAGTCGATAACCGCACCGAATCTGCTCAACCAGTCCATGCCCACAATGACACAGACATCACCCATCGCAATAGGAACGAAATCAATCGGGAACTGAACACCGAAAATCCCAAATACGCACCCACGGATCACCTCCGTGGCATATATCACTCTTTCATCAGCTATGGAAACTTTCAGAGGTCGACTCAACGCCTCATGACTAACACTGATATGCTGACTAAAAGCCAGATATACAAAAGACCGACTCGCACCCGAGTCAAATAACACCAAGGCAGGTACATAATTCACAAGAAAAGTACCTACGCATAACATAATATAAGCACAATATCTCAACATCAAAATAAATACATGAAAGAATACATACCAGCCATGACATCGGGCGCTGCGCGGACCTCCTCCGCGGTCAACTGAAAGGCTCTCCCTCGCGCCCTCGGTTCCTCGGCCTTCACTGGCCGACTCTCGGTAGCTCTGATGGCGGCAGGGGCAGATCCCTGAGGTGCTCCCTGTGCTGATCCCCGCAACTGCGGACACTCGGCCTTCCGATGTCCGGTCTGGTTGCAGTGAAAACATACCGCAGACCCCTTGGGGCAGTCCTTGGCCATATGCCACTCCTTGCCACATTTGTAGCAAGACCCTGCTCTGCACACTCCGTCGTGGCTCTTGCCGCACTGGCCACAAGTGCGGCCCCTCTGACTCCCTGATCTCGAATCGGTGGGCTTGGCCTGCTTGGCTACCGGCTGAGACTGCACCGGTCGCCGATCCCTCCCTTGAGACTCAGCCTCCTCCCTAGCCTGAGTCTCCAGCTCTATCTCCCTCTTCCGGGCATTTTCCTGAAGCTCGGCAAATGTCCGGTACGTCAAGTTCGCCACGAACTCACGTATGTCCCTCCTCAGAATGCTCAAATATCGACTCATACGTGCCTGCTCGGAGGACACGTGCTCTGGGCAGAACATCGCCCGCTCATGAAACATCCTCGTGATCACAGTAACAGACTCAGTACCCTGCTTGAGGGTCAGAAACTCCTGGGCCAAACGCTCCCTCTCCACCTAGGGAACGTACTCATCTCGGAACATAGCAGTGAACCTCTCCCAGGTCACTGCTGCAAGCTCAGCAGGCGTATATTGCGTCGTCAAAATTTTCCACCAGTCCTTTGCCCCCAAGCGAAGCTGGTTCAACGCGAATCGGACCCTCAAATGCTCAGGAGACAAGCAAGTGAAGAAACACCCCTCTATGTCTGAAATCCATCTCATCGCCGCAATCAGGTCCTGGGTCCCGTCAAACTCCGGTGGTTTCGTGTTGTTGAACTCTCGGAACAGCAATGCATCACCACCCCGCGGCCTCGTCGCAGCTATGGCTGCAGTGGCTGCCGCAACAGCAGCCTCAGAAAGAGCAGCGTACTTCTCATCGAATGTCTCTATCAACGTGGTCTTGATAGAGCCGAACATCTCTGGTATCTCTGCCCTGATGGCCGCAGCCACCTCCTCCTGGATGATCCTATGGATCTCCTCATCCCTCGTGTCACTAGTCCCTAATGTCTGGCTAGTCCCAACCATGATCTCTCTCTCTCTGAAATACAACATAAGAATAATATCAGGGACTCGCTCGAGTATACTCACACTCGAGTACTCCATCCTACTTGTTCCTTGGTACTCCAAAGATTCTTACTTGGACTGTGCACTGACCCGGCGTCTTCAGTAGTACGGGCCCAATACTACCGTCCACACCGCATCAGCATCCACCCCAAGTCCTCCTCCTAGAGTCCCAAGTCCCAAACACTCTACTCTCTCTGATCATATGATATTCGCAATAGATCTCTCAAAATCTCCTCGCTGCTACCTAACCACTCTGAAATATTCCTAGCAGCAAGACTCCTAGACTCAGGCATCACAAATCAGGCCACTCTAGTCCTAATAAGAATACCTAGTCTACTCCAGCATGCATATCATAGCTCATCAGATAACATATCACATCATATATAATAACACTTATAATTATGGTATTTTGGGAAATCACCGTTCGGGCGCTGGTTGTTCATACACACGACTCTGCTCTGTTTATCTCGCAAGTTCTTCTTTTGAAAACTTGTTTTATTATCAAAATTTTTCTCAAACCCTCGGCTTGAGTTCAGATACGCCCGAAGGTGCACCCGAATCCCTCAAACCTAGGATTTGATACCAACTTGTAACACCGTAAAAATTAAAACAATTTTTCACTTTTGAAAAACACATTTTTAATTAAACAATTCGTTCACAAAACCTCATAACATCAAGTTTTCAAATCACAATGTCTCCCAAGATCAAAATACATCCAATTCCCATATGTGTGTACGAATCAAGCTGGCGCCTTCCCGCTGTCATCACTGGTACCTGAAACACATAACACTGAACACTGCAAGCATAAGCTTAGTGAGTTTCCCCAAAATACCACAATAATCACATAATAGCCACTCAAGGCTGTAACTATGTTGACCGTCTGGTCAATGTGTCTCAGTGGGGCCCTCCAGCCCCAACTCTCTGTGGGCCCTCTGGCCCTAGCTCTAGGGACCCAAAAGTCCCAACTCTGTAACTCTGAATCATGCATATCACATATCACAATAAATCACAACACATAATAACATGCAATCACACTGGCATATCACTCTATAATACTATGTCTCTTAACTCTGTTACCACACTAGGTAAAGTATAGTGAGAAGACTCACCTTGGGTGTCTCGGTAAATATATGTCTCGGAATAAATGTGATCTAGCCTCCGCCTAATCACACAAAGTAATACACCCATAAATACAACTGAACTCAACCCTAAAGGTCAACAAGGTCAACGGTCAACTTTGACCGGACTCGGCGAGTGCACTAGGGCGACTCAGCGAGTCTATACGTGTCCACTGACTCCCTTGGATCCTCTCTTGACACGTCGAATGTTTCCCTAACTCGACGAGTTCCACCTGGCATGAATCGCGGGACCACCACGACTCAAATCGCTGAGTCTCAAGAACAACTCTGCGAGTTCAGGCTTGACTCAGCCCCACCCCTTGACTCTCCCTGACTCACTGAGTCGACCCCTCAACTCGGCAAGACTACTCGCTGAGTGGTTACGGGCAAACTTCATGCTACTCGCCGAGTCTGTTCTTCAGACTCGGCGAGTCCATGCCATGCATAAACTCAAACTCACTTTTGAGGTCAGATCTGTTCCATACCATCATAGATATGGCCTCCCCAGGCATGATAATCACGTAAAGTCCAAACCTTGGTGCTCAAACAACAACTATTTGCTCATAAATGATGTTTTAGCCCCATATCTCACAACTCTAGGTCAATACTCTCATGAACCCTCATAAATCTTAAGGAATAAAGCTTCTCTGGACCTCTATGGATCTCATCTCAAGCCTTATCACAAATAGGGATGAAATGGACATCAAATCTAACCAACAAAGGGGTCAAGAAACCCTAAACCCCTATGTTCAACATAACAACAGAAAAAGGGAGCCAAATATACCTCCAAGATGATGCTCTGAGCTCCAAAATCGAAAGATGTCCACCTCCCTTGCCTTCTCTTAGCTAGAATCTCCTTTGCCTTGCCAAACAAAGCTTCAAGGGTCAACAATGGCCTCTTCTCTCTCCCAAAATGCTCAAATCTCTTTAGGGTTTCTCTCTAGGGGTTGGTGGCCGCAAATGACGGCCATAAGCCCCTTTAAATAGGTCTCAAACCCTGGAAATTAGGGTTTCATTAAACAGCGTGGACTCGCCGAGTCCACTTTTGGACTCGCCGAGTCCAGACGCAAACCCGCGCCCAAAACCGCGATCTTACTCGACGAGTTTGGACTCCAACTCGCCGAGTCTCCTCAGGTGATGGAAACTCACAATAGACACTCCAACTCCCCAAGGCTCATATCGAAATCCCTATAAAGGACTGAGATACAAAAGACGCACTCGCACCCGAGTCAAACAGCACAAGAGCAAGCAAGGAATTCACTAAGAATGTACCTATGAGGAATACAAACATAATCATATAGGAAATTACTTTACAAAATAATAAATGAATACATACCAGTAACGACGTCAAGTGCCACCCTGGCCTTGTCTACTGTGAGCTGAAAGGCACGAACCCTGGACTTCGGGGCCTCGACCCTCCCCCGGTGTCCATCTGTGATCTGAAGAGTGGTTGAAGTTGGTTCCTGAACTAGCCTGTCAGCAAGCAATGGAAAATTGGTCTCATATGACCAATCTGATCATAGTGAAAAGATATCTAGGTGCTCGGTGGCGAAAACTTCTGATGAAGATCCCTCACATAATGGCCCTCTTTGCCGCATTTGTGGCACCCTGTCGCTGATCGGAATACTCCGTCATGCACCTTCCCGCACTTGCCACAAGTGCGAACGCTCTGACCTCGAGATCATGAATTGTTGTGCTTGAATCGCTTTGTTGTTAGTTGAGTCTGAACTGGGGTATGCCTCTTTTCTCTCGTTTGTGTCTCAATCTCAATCTCCCTCCTATGAGCGAATGACTGCAGCTCGAAGAGGGAATTACACTTTTGAGTCGACACAAGCTCACAAATCTCCTTCTTGAGCATGCTCAAGTAGCGGGACATCTAAACCTACTCCGAAGAAGCATACTCGGGGCGGAAAAGGGCTCTCTTAATAAACATCTTGGTGATATCTGTCACCAACTCTGTCATCTGCTTCAGTGATAGAGACATGTATTCTTGGGCTAACCTCTTCCTCTCCACAAATGGAATGTACTCAGCGCATAACATTTCCGTGAACTACGCCCAAGTCACTACGGCCTTCTCCGTAGGAAAATAAGGGCCAATCACCAGCATCCACCAATCCTTTGCCCCCAAACGAAGAAGTTTCAAGGTGAACTTGACCTTCTGGTCCTATGGGCACGAGCATGTAAAGAAACAACCCTCCACATAAAATATCCCCTTATGGAGACAATCAGGTCCTTCACCCCGTCAAACTCTGGGGACTTCATGTAGCTAAAGTCACGGTACCGCATCATCCCTCTCCCATGAAATCTCGTAGCATCTACGACAACAACAGGCTCAGAAACGGTGGCATAACGCTCCTCAAATAGCTCAATCATAACGATCTTGACAAACCCGAACATCTCTGACATCGCCTGCCTAACTATCATGGTCACTTGAGTGGTGATTATCTCGTGAATCTCATCATCATTCAATCATGGCCTCTCCGAGCGGTCAACTCCTGATCATGAACCTATAGTGATCTCCATACTGAAAATAAACTGAAACACATTAGATTAGTCACATTATATTCCAACACATCACTACTCGACCATTAAATCCTCGAAATTCGTGACTTCCTTGATACGCGTATGGGTCCTATGCTTTCAGTAGTACTGACCCATATTACCTTCCACACCTACCCGCATTTGTCTCAAAGGAACGTCACGTACTTCCCGGCCACAAGGGCCACCCAACTAGGATATGCATACATCATTTACTTACTCCCTCAAGAGTAGCTAATCACTCCATACTTTGGCCTCGTAACAACCAAACCTACTCATGAAAATAAAATAAAGCTAAATCAAATATTCTCGGGCTATAAAACCTTAATTATGTATAACCATGATACACGCACTAAGAAACTAATGTAATATTGTCGATTCCATATAATAAATCAAGAAATCTCTCTAGGCTATCAGACATCATAATCAAGCAATTCTATCATGCAGTTCTTGAAGATCCCTAGCCTATAAACTAGCATGCATTTCTAACATACCATAAATACACAAGTGTGGTTCTTGGGGAATAACGTTTCTTGGGCTCTGACTAACTGTATACATCGGATCCTCTCCTTTTGATTATTTTGAAATTAATTATGAAAAATATTTTTCAGATTCATAGTTTGAGTCTGAAATCACATAGGTGTTCATCCAATTCTCTCATATCAGGGCTCTAATACCAACTTGTAACATCCCAAAAACCATTACAATTTTTTTTTTCATTTTTAATAAAACATTTTTTTAAAACAATAAAATAATCAGTCATTGTTTTCAAATCAAATCCATAGAAAATCAGAGTCTCGACAATCTCTCAAAACATCAAATAATATGAGGATATATGCAATCATGCCTTCGCCCTACCCCGGTCATCAAAAGTACCTGAAAACATTAAAATCAACAACTTTAAGTCAATTCTTAGTGAGTTCCACAAAATACCCACACAACAATACATATACAATTCATACACACTGGGATTAACATAAGACTGGATCCCCCCCCCCCCCCCCCGAGCCTACAACATAAAGTTGGACCATTCCCGAACCTGCAACATAAAGTTGGACCGCTCCCGGGTTTTTTGGCCTACAACACAAAGCAATACCACCTCAACCTAAACATAACATATCGACATACACAAGTAATAATCAATAACCAACAGGTACATGTAATCATACAGACCACTTCAGTATACTAACATCTCACACACAAGTACACATACTGCAGTACAAAGTATAGTAAGAAAACTCACCTCACAGTCTAGAGGATATCAATATTGAAGACAGAAACAATAATCAACACTTCAGGTCACCTATACAACAAACAAAGACCAAATCTCAAACTACAGCCCCAACCCCTAAATTTGACCTATAGTCAAACTTGGTCAAAAAGTCAACGACCAGTGGTTAAAGTCAACAGTCAAAGTCACTTATCCAGTCGCCATGATATGGACAAGCTTATGCTACGTCGTTGGGATTGTAGGATAAAATAGCTAGGAATAAGCCGAATGCCACGACCTAGAGACCAAACCTCCATGTCGTGGGAATTGCCCAAACCAGCTTAATCCATTAAGCTCTTAATCCTTTGTCCTACCTATCCGTACTTTCCGTAAGGCTTACATACTCCGAAAAGATCAAAAGAATTGTAGCTTTATAGACATGCATGTCTTGAACTTAAGCTAGGTGAAAATGATGTAAAATGGGGTCAAGATCTCATGCAAGAGCTCAAAACTCTATCAAACTTCAAATCCATCACTTCTAACTACAAATGGACTCTGGGGATCTATAAAGTTGGCAAATTTATGGAACCACAAAACTCCAACTAGTCTAAACATGAAGAAAAGAAAATGAAAACCTAGATCTAAGCACATAGGATCATAAAGCATGGAGCTTGGATACTAATAAAGGTCTAGATAGTGTGAGATAAGATAGGGCGAGCCTTCCAAGCTGAGATGACGCACTAAAACTCTTTCTATTCTTCTACTTGGCTAGAAATCACCCAAAACGTTCAAGAACTTCAATAATGGAGGAAGGGAGGTGATTAAGTGATGTGATGGAGGTTGAGGGTGTGCAAACACTAGCCATAACATCCCTTAAATAGGGGCGTAAACCCCAAAAAATAGGGATTCCCATTAAATGGCAGCCACGCCGTTGCGCCCACTTAACCTCCGCGTATTCTCTGCTCATGGCCACGTCGTGGGAATTCATTCATCACGTCATGGCCACCAAAAATCCAAAACTTAAATAATAAAACTTTTAAGAGGAAAATACCAAAAACATGGTGTTATAGCTTTTGAGATGATAGCTTAGAAGAGTAAAAACACTACTAATTCTGAAAGAAGAAATGCGCTACATCAACAAAAGATATACGAGCTTATGTATGTGATGTACAACTTTAGTTGTCATTCTCATTCCTTTACTTCATGGTGTCTTTGAAAATTCATACAAAAAAAACTTAATAAAAAATGTTTTTTCAATGAAAAACTTGTGATTTTTGTATTTTGAAAACATTTTCACATGTTAGATTTGTGAAATTTTAGTGAATTTTAATTTAATCTATTTTCCTATTTCGTATGTAAGAAATTCAATATAAAACTTTTTTTTGTTTTGAAAATGATATTCGAAGATTTTACCACAAAAAAAGTTCATTTTTTAAAAATTTTGTAAGTCAAACCTAAGAAATTAAGAATTTCAAAAGTCAAATCTACTAAATTCTTATATATATATATATATATATATATATATATATATATATATATATATATATATATATATATATATATATATATATATATATATATATATATATATATGGGAAAAGGGAATATACATTACAGCCCCACCTAAGCTTAGGTACTAAACCTCTTGAAAATACATTGTTTTACTATATAAAGATTACGGTTAATAGATTCACGATTAATACTTCAAGATGTAAATTCAAGATCGACACAATAGGCTTTAGGGTTTAGAGTTTAGGGTTTAGGGTTTAGGGTTTAGGTTTATGTTTAGGGTTTAGGGTTTAGGGTTTAGGGTTAAGGTTTAGGGTTTAGGGTTTAGGGTTAGGGTTTAGGGTTTAGGGTTTAGGGTTTACGGTTTAGGGTTTAGTGTTTAGATTTAGGGTTTAGGGTTTAGCTTTAGTGTTTAGGGTTTAAATTTAGGGTTTAGGTTGAGGTTTAGGGTTTAGTAATGTTCACTTGGATGAAATAATAAGCGATAATTGAGGAAAGAAAACGGAGATGATAAAACGATAATGAAAGAAAGAAATGTTATGGAGAATGATATATTTACCAAGTGATACCAAACTGAGTATATTTAGCATGTTAAAACGACATATTTTAGAGGTTTAGTACCTAAGCTTAGGTGGGGCTGTAATGTATATTCTCTATCCCCTATATATATATATATATATATATATATATATATATATATATATATATATATATATATATATATATATATATATATACACACGTTCATTTGAAACCACTATATTTTGTGAGACATGAGAACACAATCATACTTACTCATTTTGGAGATAAAAAAAAATCTATTTTTAAAATGCAAAATAATTGAAAATTTTGGATTTTTTTTTAAATACTATTTTTGTCATTTATATTAAAAAAAAAATAGAAAACATTACCATTTTTTTTAAATATATGTAAAATATTCTAATAGAATATTCTACTATAAAAACTACAACAAAATTGCTAGAATATTTACATATTCTACTATAATATTATACAACAAATATTCAAACAATTTTAATAGAATATTAGAATATATTCTACAAATATAATCATTTTAGTAGAATATTAGAATATTTTAACATATCTAACAAATTTAGTAAATTACTAGAATATTCTAGCATTCTAAAAATTTCATTTGAATATTACAGTGTAATATTATTTTAAAATATTTCATATATATTTTAAAAAAATGGTAACTTTTTTTTATTTTTATTTTCTATATTTTTTGGGTAGATAAAATAGCGAAATAATAATTAAAAATTTATATTTTTTATTTTTCCTTTTGTTTTGCATTTTAGATTTTTTTTAATTTTTTGATCTCCAAGATGAGTGGATAAGATCAAGTTATATATATATATATATATATATATATATATATATATATATATATATATATATATATATATATATATATCAAGGTTGTAAAAATCGCTCGATAGTCGACTGGTATTAAAAAATTAGTCTGTTTTTGTGTGGATTAATCGAGGACTATAGATTATTAATAAAATATTTAATACAATCAAAGTTTAATACATTTTAAGAAAAATAAGTACTTCAAAAATAGAAAATCATGGAATTTGTAATTTGAAAATATGAAAATATGAACATTTTGTATAATATTTGAAAATTTGTAAATTTGAAAATTTTAGAGTAAAAAAAATTCAATTTTTTGAATTTTTTTTCACTTTTTTTTATTTTTTATTTTTTACTTTTTTTACTTTTGTTGACCGATTAATTCCGTCAAACCTGATTAATCCCTAATTTCCGTCGAACACACTAATCCTAATCGGTTGGAAAACGTCAAACGATTAATCCTGATTTCTGCAACCATGGTATATATATATATATATATATATATATATATATATATATATATATATATATATATATATCATATCATATCATACTATATTATAAAAGGAAATATTTTTCCTTTCACCACATTCATTTGAAACTCCCATGACTTTTCAATTTATTTATAATAATAATTATAATTTGGTTAATAAGATAATAAATAAATATCAAACCTAAAGTGTAATCACATATAAACTAAATTTCAATATTAAAGTAATATATTTACTTCTACTTATTAAGTAATATTTTTTTTCCTTTTAACATATTATACTTAATTTATTAGTTTTAATATATTGTTAGATGTAAACCATTATCATTTTAAAGATACAAATTTGTAACTATTTGTATAAAATACTTCAATTATTAATCTGAATATAACATTACAAGGTCAACTTAAATATGAATTTTAGTTTAACTTAAACAACCCAAAGAATATTTTGTAAATGTTTAAAAGTGATTAATTGTAGTGCTTTTCTGATATTGATTATAAACTGGCTAATAATATTAAATAAATATCAAACCTAACGTGTAATTATAAATATACTAAATTTCAATTTTAAAATAATATATTTACTTCTACTTATAAAGTTATGTCTTTAACGTTTAACATATTATACTTAATTTATTAGATTTAATATGTTGTTGTATTTAACCATTATGAGTTTAAAGCTACAATTTTTGAACAGTTTGGACAAAATACTTAAATTGTTATCTTAAATATAACATTACAATGTCAACTTAAATATAAATTTCATTTCTACTTAAAAAACCAAAGAATATTTTGTAAATAGTTAAAAGTGATAAATTTTAGTGATACATGCAAAAAGTAAATTGTAATCTTAATTTAACTAAAATATTTTTCCTAAAGATATTTTTATAGTTGTTAAAAGTTTTCAAATAGGTAGCTTAAAATGATTTATAATAACAACAGTTAAAATAACTCTATATAAATTATTATATTGTTACCTTTAAAATCAAAAAACCAATATTTGATATTTTAAATAATTATAATTATAAAAATTAAAACATTAAGTGAATAAATTTTAAAAAATTAATTAACAATAACAACAAATATAAATAACATTAAACCATATATTATATTAATTTTATTCATATATAACTTGCGGGTAGAAGTCATCCAGACGATTGAAATTATGTAGTTATAATAGATGTATATATTATCATATAATTCAAAATAGTCAATATATTATATCAATTTAGTATAAAAATTATTATATCAAATTTTACAACAATCTTATTGATATATTTAAAAAAAAACATATATTTGTAAACATTTCAACTATATAGGTGTTTTTGCGCAACATGCGGGCATTCGCCTAGTCTCTCTCTCTCTCTCTCTCTCTCTCTCTCTCTCTATATATATATATATATATATATATATATATATATATATATATATATATATATATATAAAATACAAAATCTTTTTTTAGAGAGTAGTCTTTTAAGACTTTTGAAGAAAAATAAAATTAAGTTTTTTTTCAAGTAAAACCTGCATTTTTTTTTACAAGTCGCTTGCAATTTTTTTTCTTTTTAAAGCGATATGGTTAGGTGACTTGACATACTCTACCAGTATTATAGAACAAAGCGGTGAAATTCGTGTATGTTTTTATAAAACTTTAATTTTTGGCTTAATCTACCAGTTTTATAGAACAAGCGGTGAAATTCGTGTCTATTTTTATAAAACTTTAATTTTTGGCTTAATCTTGAAAAACTTTATCATAATTAGCATGGTTTTTTTTATGTTATAAACTACTCATAATTGAAGGGATGTATATTTTTTCTTTTTATGATTTTAAGCTTATAAACTATAATTCAATTATTAAGTTGGAAATGAAGAGAACACATGATATAGCTCTCTCTCTCTCTCTCTCTCTCTCTCTATATATATATATATATATATATATATATATATATATATATATATATATATATATATATATATATATATATAATTTAATTATAAAACAAAAAAGCTCTCTCTCTCTCTCTCTCTATATATATATATATATATATATATATATATATATAATTTAATTATAAAACAAAATTTTTTTAATAATCCATAGATATTAAATGTTATATAATGTGAAAAAAATAGTTAATAATAATAAAAATAATATTAGTTACTAAAAAAGAATAAAGTTAAGAATATAGAAAGTTTGATATGATTTTTATAATAAAAAATTAATTATAAAATAAGCGAATATAAATACCGTTATTCAACATGTAAAAAACATATTTAATAAAAGAATTTTGAGGGGTTGATGTGCTAGAAATTATTTTAGATTTTCTATTATCCAAATATAATGTTAGTAGAATTTGTAGTGTTTTTTGAACCTGTAAAATAGTAATAAACAATTTAATGATATATTTTAGTATAAAGTTGATGATTTTATATTTTATAAATATTCTTTAATTTTTAGAATAATAATGAACAATAGATTTAAAATAAATAAATAAAACATAATACATTAGTATAAAAATTAGGAAAATTACCATATTAACTAAAATGAATAGCATGTGCAATAGATAAACGTTGAGACGATGATGTGTTCTAGTTTTTCTTAGATTATCTATTATTCAAGTATAACTTTCTATTTTTGGTATTCAAGTTTTTGTTTGATTAATAATGAAAAAAATAATAAATTAAAGTTAAAAGTAAAAATAATAATCTTAAAGTAAAGGTTAAAAAAGATTAGTAAGTCTCGTACATCGAATAAAATTTAATTCACAAATTGAATAATAAAAAATTAGCGATAAATAATAATTGTAAATCATGATGAGTAATCAATTATTTTGAAACAATTATTAATTTATATATTTATATTATGTCTTCAATGTCATAACTTATGATTCTGTAAAATATTCAATATGTTTTTGACGATATTTAGTACATTATTTAGGAATAAATTATTTAAAAATATTCATATTGTATAATGTTATATAAATTGAATTGACTTTTAAAAATGTTGACCATCTTATATAAAAAATATATTTTAAAATTGAAATGAAATTATAAATTAAAGTGAAATAAACAATAACACATATTACGAAACATACAATAGGTTATATTTATTTGTTAATGATATAAAATATCAATTTATTTGTTAATGATATAAAATATTAATAAAATTAACAAGTATAATACAATTTGATTTAAAAAAAACTGATGTTGCAAATGTGTATTAAATGATAATTCCTTTTTCTAATTCTTTAAGCGTTTAGTTTTAATAGACTTGAGGGTTTGGCCGGAATTGGAATCCAATTCCATTCCATTATGGTATTGGTTGGAACTGAGCACCAGATTGAACCTATTGAAATTCATAAATCCTTTAACATGTGGATTTCAACATCCTGTCCTAAAATCTATGAAATCCAATTTACTCGGATACCCTTTTGTTTTCAAAAGGGTAATATATATTTTTTTAGTCTATATTTATCTAAAAATGGTAAATCCATGAAATAACATAGACTAACCATCTTATCCTTTTAAAAAGAAGCGATTGTCTACCATTATAATGTTCTTATCGGTTAATTCAATGTTTAATGAATAATGTTTTTGTTTTATATCATTTTTTCTATTTTCAAACTCTTGCATGAAGGGTAGAGTGCCTATAGGCAGACTGTTAATTATGTTCTTATTTGAAAGTGAAGTGAAATTAAAAAAATGAAATAAGATATGTTTTGTGTAAATGTTACAGGATGTCAAAACTAGAGTTCGATATATCAAAACCATGGCACGAATAGAATAGTGAGTACAAAAAATATTTTGTTTAAATTGTTATATATATTTTTTCGTAATAATTAACATTTGAAATCTTTGTCTTTATGATGTAGTTTTGATAACAGCCATGAAAAAACCAAATTGCCCTTTTTGTCCTTTATTATTTCAATTGCACCAAGTCATTTACTATTAGAGTAAAATAAACGAAAAATATAAACATTTTGTTATGAAATGTTACAACACAAAAGTGTCACACCCCCGAACCAGACGGCGGAAACGTCCGAGGGCTCACGTGACTTAAATTGAATATCATCACAATGAATATACATGAATCATAACATAAACATCACCATACATCAATATTTTACAATTGACATTGTTCACATCAAGTACATTGTTTTAACATTACAAATCTATAACATAAAGAGTGATAGTTTTCAAAAGCACAACACCCTAACATACTTGGTACTACTCCTCAGCTTACTTGTTACCTGAGAATACAAGTTATTTTGAAAAAAGGTCAACATATGGAATGTTGGTGACTTCATAAGCAGGTTTGATATGAAAAATGTTTTGTGTAGTTTGAAAGAAAACAACCCAGAAAATCCGATGTTTTCTGAAAAATCCATTGTTTATATAAAAGTGTGAAAATCCGTAAATATATGCATGATGATTTCCAGACGTGTATAGTTGAAAAGCTTAGTATTAAAAGTATCAGTGAAAAATGTTGAACTTCCCCGGAAAACCCGATGTTTTCCGACAATAATAAAAATATCATATAACGGTTCGAATTGTTATTCCATCACTTGAATGATTTTTGATTTGCCTTGATTACTTGATTATTATTGGATTTATTTATGTGAGTCGTTATAACCATGCATGATAATGACCAGTTCGTCTGTCTTGGCACTCTGGTGAAAGCTGGAATTGATCTTAAGATTTTGTCACCCTAGACTGGCCGAGTCTAACTTTAGCGAACAACTGAGGTGTGGGGGGAGTCACCCACGTATAGATCTATACACAAACTCTCGCTCACCCTCCAGGAGACTTTGATTATAACTACAGACTACGACTGACATATGTTGGTGCCACCTGTTATTACTCACTAAATCCCAATTGACTTTGATTACTTTTGATTATCGACCCGTATTTGTTTACTTGGATTGACGATAGGCCTAATAAACGAGGAGAAGAGGATTACAAAATCCTACAAATCCCATGTATTATTTATGTCTATTGGATATACGAAGGACACGTTGGGCCATTTCACATTTGATTCACTTGGACCTTACTAGCAATGCTAATGGGCCACTAAGGCCCAATAGCACTTAAAAGTCATTGAGGGTCCCTTAAATATGAAATTGGGTCATAGAAGGCCCACTAACATTTATAATTATCCATTGGGCCCAAAAATCATGTTAATGGGTCACAAAGGCCCAACAAGCATGTTTGGAACTTTCAAGCCCAAAGAATTTAATGACTACTTGTTTTAGGTATAGTTTAATTGTTGGAAAGTTTGATTGGGTAATTGTTAATTTCGCATCGGAACAAGGTCGGTCGGTTATTTTTTAACGATGTTGAAATTATACGCATTTTTATCTTTCCATTTTCATGAATTGTAGTTTGGTATTTTTTTTAACTCAAATATCTTAAAATAAAATAATTGACTCAAAATCTTGGTTTGAACCCCTTTCATCCCTTCTTTGGTAAAATTGACAATTTTAGTCCTTTTATATATAAAAAGACATTTTAAGCCCTTAAACAATTTTCTTGACACCTTTAACCCAAAGACTTGTGCAAGTGATATTTTTAGCTCAAAACTTATTCTTTGGCAGTTTCAGCCCTTCCAGAAAAGTATTTTTCTGTTAAAGCCCAAACTTTTTGCAACTTTTACAATTTTGACCCAAAATCCAAAAAGTTTACAATTTTGATCCTTGTTTGGAAACTACATCATTTTAACCCCTAAATTAGTTTTATTAACCCTTTTACCCCCTGTTTTGAGAAGTTTATCATTTCAACCCCTTGAAAGTTGAAATTTTCGCAAGTTTTGGCTCATTCGGCCGAAAAGCCCAAAATTTGGACCATTAAGCCATAAATTTCACTTCTAACCTTTAAAAGAGTATGATATTCATAAAAACACTTAGTTTACTGTTTTGACTCTTTTAATCCTTGAGAAAACCGTGAATAGCTATTTTTCAACCCAACTTTTGTTTGTTTGACAGTTTTAGCCCAAAAGTGAGTTTTATGTTGCAATATGTATACTTTAATCTTAGAGGGTAATTTTCTTAACTTGTTTAGTGTAAGATGTTCTAGATCATGTTTATCTTCCTCTTAGATCCATAGATCTCGAGATTTTCATTCTTTTTGTTACATATTTATCACATAAACACATGAAATCACACATAACATACACATAGATCTACACATTTTACTTGTATTCTCCCCCATAAAACATATGAAAACCGAAAATAGAGGGGTATGAACTCACCTTTCTTAGTAGTTCTCGGTTTGATGAAGAAATGGGAAGAGGTGGAGGTGATTCTCGGCCCTAGCAAGTTTCTTGAGAGGTCTTTAGGCTTAGATGGGTTCTAAGAAGCATGATCATGAATTTGCATGAGTTAAGATGAGATGTTTGATGAAATATAGAAGTTAAGCCATGGATTCAAGCAAAGACTTACCAATAATGATGATATTAATTGATAAACTCCTTCAAGACACACACCAATGCTCAAAAATTTGGAGAAAAAGGGAAGAGTTCTTGAGAGTTTTTCTTGTAAGAGTTTGATCAAAATGAAAATGGTGGTGGTGTGTGGTGCTCTCGGCCATAGATAAGGAGAGAGTGGGGGGGGGGGGGGGAATGAGCTTGCCTTGATACATGAACTTGGCATGGATACATGAGGGATATAACTTAGAGGTATGTTGGATAATCATGAGGTGTCAGCATAAAAGTCAACTCTCTTAATCTCCTTCTCTTTTGTTTTACATATATATATATATATATATATATATATATATAGATGGGCCGAGAGGGAGAAAGAAGAGGGATAGAATGGGCCTTTAATGCTTGGTTCCAATAATATGAGGCCCATTTTAATGGTTTTTGGCCCATTGGGGCCTTAGAGGTGTTTATGGCCCAATTAGAATGAAAGAATGGGTTTCATAGCCCATTAAAGCTAATTAGGTTAGTTATGGCCCAATAAGGTCCATTAGGGTATTTTATTTCATTCTAGGCCCATTATGGCCCAAAATGTTAAAATAAATGAAAGCGGGTCCAATTAGGGCCCATTTAAGAGTCCTAAGCCCAAAATAGTCAAATTGGAAACATATTGGCCCATTAGGCCCAATAAGGAAGTCCTAGTCCAAAATAGATTTAAACCGGGATTTTTAGGGTTTCCAAATCTTTCGTTGACTATTTGAAAGTTTGTATAGGGTGTTTGATGGAAATTTTTGTTGTTATTGAATAAGCATCATACATGCTTTCACATTTTTGGTTCACAGATGTTATCATTGTTGTTGTTACATGGTATAGAATTCCTAGTTGTGACAAAAAGTATTATGACATAATATGCTAATAGGACAATAACTATTTTACATTGCCCTTTTTGCCATTTAAGGGCCAAAAGGACAATCATATTGTTTTATATTAATCTTTTATTTCTCAATAGAAAAAGATATGTCCCTTTTCTGTTATGTCCAGAACATTCGGAAATATATCTATATTAGTATAGTAGACGATTTTAGATTTGTAGTTTCATTCATTTGGTAAATAGACATAGCAAAAAGTAAATTGGCCATTTTGATCTTTGAGTAAAAAAATGATAAAATTAAACATTGTGTAAAATGAGTTTTACAAAATTGTTACAACATAAAAGTAAGACGCTATAATATGCTAATAAGGAAATAACAAAAGTAGATTGACCTAAATGTTATTTTGAGTTAATAAATGAAAAACTAAAACTTTCTGTTATAAAAATCTTATAACAGAAACTTATGATGCTATTTGCTGGACAAAAAAAAACTTTATGGTATAAGAGTTTTACATACGAATAATATGATGCTATAATATGGTAGTTATATGAAGTTATCTTAACATGAACGATTTATGAAAAAACAAAAACAAATGTTAAAAAATAGAAACATATATCATACAAAGTAGAGTAACTTCTGGCTTGACGATAGGAAAAGTATCAATTTCTGGGGCATACTTTTGAAGTTTTTCTTTATTTTTATTTTCTTTATTTTTTGTTTTTTATGTAAAAGATGTAGAATTTTAGAGGCAAATCAGTCACCCAGTAAAAATATACTATCTTATGGTCTCATTTGTATTTTTTATAACATCATACTTATAATTAGATTTGAAGACAAAGAAAGATAACCTTGCAGATTTTTTTTTTATCAAAGTACAATGCTACTTTTTGCATACATTTAAGGTTTTTTTTTCTTGCTTATAATTTTTTCTACATATAACATTTAGAATGATGAATTACAATGTTAACCATAAAAGTGGTTATAATGAAACAAACATAACATGGAATGGAATCTTGCATTACTATTCCGATTTTCCATGGTTCATTCCTCGAAAAAAAAAGTAACAAAAGGAGAAGACAAAAATGAATAAAGTAAATAACATATTGCAGATTATATAAATATAAAACAATGAATGATCAAGTGTGTATTTTGATTGAGTTTTTTCAAGAACTAAAGCTTGTTGGCAGGAATTAGAGTGTAAAGATTATAAAAGGGCATTTTTGGTATAATAATTCTTTTCGTTAAGAATTTTTTTGTAGACTAAACAGAAGGAGATTTACCTTCAGGTAGTTTGCAGAGACGAAGAAGAAATTTGAATTACAGGTTCCAAGACGTCAATGAAGAAGCGAAGAAGTTGTCAATAACGTAATCGATATTTGTAAGTTGGAGGATTATGATTAGCTGATTTTAAGGGATTGCATATCTCTATTAAAGTTTGAAAATTTTCTTTACATATATAATACTTAATTTGAATGCAGTGTAATTGGATATTAAAACTAATTTCCTTAACTTTATTATAAAACGTATTGAATTTTTCTTGAAATTTAAAAGGTCCATGTTTGATAACTTAATGTACAAATCTTTTATGCACAAACCACTCATCTTTTCATGAACAAAAACTAATTAGGGTAAAAATAATCAATGGAAATATTTAAGAAATGAACATCAATTAAATTTTGTTTCTCTTTTAATGTAGGCATGATGTTCGTCTGAAGGTTGGACATTGACTTTTTCTAACATATCAGCTAGAAAATTTGTAGCCATGGAAACAGTCGAATAACATTTTATAAAAAAAACTATTCGTTGAAAAAGTAGTAACTGTCGCCGCTGCTTTGGGCGGGTGCACACCTACTATATATCATTAATATATATAAAAAAAGCTCTTTTATTCTGGTGCGAATAAAGTAAATTCATGGGGTTCAATGCCTCCACGTAATCCACCTTTTTTACCGACGCAACTTCTCAAAATGTTGATTCCATATAGTCACATCCCGTTGGACGCTGAAATTTACAATTTGACATACCCATTGACTCTCCATCTCTCCAATCACACTTACCGGTTACTATCCAACGAAATCAGAACAATTTCTGCAAAACGTTTAGCCCTAATTAAACAACCAACAATATCAAAGATACACGACATAACTGCCCTTTTTGCCATGATCGTCTTCCCTACATGTAAGCATTTGCATGAACCCTAATTCAATTTCAAATTTTATTGGTTCATACGTTTAATCCAATCGTAGATTCCTTCTCCCATTCATTTTTCATGTTATCAATTTCATGTCCTAAATCCTCTTTCTATTCTTCCATAAGTTACAACCATTATCATGTTAAATGTTGTATAGCCAATAGAATTTCCATTCTCATCTTCAACAACACACGTTCTAATGTGAAAGTTTGCTAAACACATTTACATTCCCTGGAGTTTTATAATGTTACAAACATGGATCATTTGTCCTTGTTTTCTTGCATTTAGATTAAGCATATAGGTGAAATAAAAAAATTTAATCGAAATTTACTCATTACCAGAGACATAACCTTCAATTGCTTCGATTAAAATGATTTATAATTTTTAATAAAACAAAATCTTATATTAAGCACTAATCATCATCATATTGTACTATAAATGAAGCATTTTTCCTTTCACCACATTCATTTGAAACTCCCATGCATTTTTTCTTTCACCACATTCATTTGAAACTCCCATGAGTTTTCAATTTTTTTTCTAATAATTATAAGCTGGTTAATAAGGTTAAATAAATATCAAACCTAAAGTGTAATCATATATAAACTAAATTTTAATATTAAAATAATATTTTTACTTCTACTTATAAAGTTATGTTTTTTTTTTAACTTTTGACATATTATACTTAATTTATTAGTTTTAATATATTGTTATCATTTTAAAGATACAATTCTAGAACAATTTATATAAAATACTTAAATTATTAATTTAAATATAACATTATATGGTCAACTTATATATAAATTTTAGTTTAACTTACATGGTCAACTTATAGTATAATATGATTTATTAATTTTAGTATATTGTTATCATTTTAAAGATACAATTTTAGAACAATTTGTGTAAAATACTTAAATTATTAATTTAAATATAACATTACATGGTCAACTTATATATAACTTTTAGTTTAACTTAAACAACCCAAAGAATATTTTGTAAATAATTAAAAAAGATTAATTGTAGTGTCTTTTTAATAACGATTATAAGTTGGTTAATAAAGTTAAATAAATATCAAACCTAAATGTAATCATAAATAAACTAAATTTCAATTTTAAATAATATCTTTACTTCTAGTTATAAAGTTATGTCTTTAACTTTTAACATATTATACTTATTTTATTAGATTTAATACATTGTTGTATGTAAACCATTATGAGTTAAAAACCACAACTTTTGAACAGTTTGGACAAAATATTTAAATTGCTAATTTAAATATAATATTACAATATTAACTTACATATAAATTTCAGTTCCACTTAAAAACCAAAGAATATTTTGTAAATAGTTAAAAGTGATAAATTGTAATGATAAATGCAAAAACTAAATTGTAATCTCAATTTAACTAAAATTTAATGTCAATAACATAACATTATAAACATATATTTTTCAATATTCTAACAATATACTTTTAACTTGCGCCACGCAATGCGCGAGACGCGAGAATTCTTCTAGTAATATCATAATGTAGTGTAAATTAATATGATGAAATACCCTTTTACATGACTACAAGAAGTTGCATGTAAGGCATACATGATTTAATATGTAAATTTAATAAAAAAAAATGTTGGATTTAATGACATAATACGAATCAGTATTATAATCAAATGAACAAGATAATATACTTATTGTTTGTTATATGGAACTCTCACAAACTAATGATACTGTTAGCCTAATAATATTTTGGGCTTTATTTTGTATTGGGTTTTATGATTGGGCCTTTTCGCTAAGAAACCCTAATTAGCTTGTCTATATATTATGTCTTTCCTTTTCATTGTATTTGTACTTCTCTTGGATAATAATATGAAACCCTAGCCGTTATATGCATTTCACTTGTTAGTTTACATCGTATTAGAGCTCGGTTGATTATCTGTAGTTTTTCGTTTTTTGGAGGGGTGAGTATTGTTCATCGGCACTGTTCATCGGTGATTACTGTTCATTGGAGTTACTATTCATCGTGATTACTGTTCACCGACGATACTGTTCATCGGTGTTACTATTCACTCGACGATTACTGTTCAGCGACATTACTGTTCATCACGAGTATTGTTCATCACGGATACTGTTCATCGTACTATTCATCAGTACTGTTCACATGCACTGTTCATTGTCACCATTTGCAATTTTGGGGTATGCTTTTTTTGCTCGTTTCTGTGTTTAGTTTGGTTTGATTTGTTCGTTTGTGGGTTTTGAGGGTTTCGTTTTCATCTAGCTTTGTTGATTTCGAGATCTTGATCGTTTTTTGCTGCTACTTGTATTTACTATTTGACTGATATTGAAATATGGCCCCAAGAGATGATTCTCTTCAGTCCATTAGTATTCAACTTGATGGCAAAAACTATGCCTATTGGAGTTATGTTATGAAAAATTTCTTGCGGGGCAAGACTATGTGGGGGATTGTTACAGGTGACAAGAAGAAACCAGCAGATGAGAAGGCCGCTAATTATGAAACCTTACTGGATTCATGGGAGACTGATAACTCCAAGATCATTACTTGGATTAATAATTCTGTCATCCAGTCTATTGGTACTCAGTTGGCGAAGTATGACACGACAAAGGAAGTTTGGGATCACTTGGCTAGGTTGTATACTCAGTCTCACTTTGCAAAGCAGTATCAATTAGAGTTTGATATTCGAGCCCTCCAACAGAACAATCTCAGTGTTCAGGAGTTTTAAGCATCTATGTCGGATTTATGGAATCAGTTAGCTCTTACAGAACCTGATGTGTTGAAGGCTTTTAGACCTTATATTGATAGAAGAGAAGAGCAACGTTTGGTTCAGTTCTTGATGGCATTACGTTCAGATTTTGAAGGTCTGCGTGGATCAATATTGCATCGTACATGATGCGACCTTGCTCTGATTTCTTCTGTGAACTTCTCTCGATCGTCTAGCTATCACTGCAAGATCACAAGAACAGAGGCCGTCAGCTTCTTTTCGGGAGGGGCTCCCAGAAAAACACTCTGATGGTCAAGTTAGAGGGTATTTTAGGGTTTGTGTGTATTCTCTCTAGAAAGCTTGGAGAACTTACCTCGCAGGTCTGAGAGCACATCATTTTATACCTAGCGCTCCTGTCTGAGCCGTACCAGACACAATCGCTTTTGGGGAGACAGGATCAGAGGCGCTGATTGGAGGGTCATGCGCCTTCAATTGTTAGAGCGCTCTCATTGGCTCAGACGATAATGCTATGATCCTCCTGCTTGTCTCCTGACCGTATCTTTTGTCCTGGAGCCAGGAGCACCTCTTGGCGGGCGCGAGCCTTTCGCCTGTGCGCTTCCCGGGGATGCCAGCAGGCGCTAAGCCTGCTGGGCTGAGGGCTAGACGCGGTTCTGCTATGCTACCCTAGGCACGCCATCAAGTCCGCTAGTCCAGTAGTCGTACTGTTGCAGCGCTAGTTACGACGTTCTAAGCTTAACTAACTGACGCGTGTTGGTTTTTCTTTATCCACCACTCCGTCTTTAATGGCGACGTGACTACGAGATATGACTAGCAGTTACATCACTATGCCAGACATTTAAATGTCCCGCCTCTTCCACTTCCTTATTAAGGGTCTCTGCACGGTTTCGCTTGCCTTATCTGCTCTTCTTTTCCCTATTTGCGTTCATCTTCCATTTTCGTTCATGGCAAACCTTCCCAGAATCATTCCATCCGCCGCCGAGTATCGTCACTTGGCGATCACTTATGGTTTGTCTTCCTTGGAGGGTGTGGAGTTTCCCTATCCTAGTTCCATTATCTCCTCCCCTCCCCCTGGTAAGATTGGGGTTTATCTGAAAACCCTAGATGCTGGTATACGCTTTCCGCTAACGGATTTCCAGGATTAGGTCCTCCAGAAATATGGTTGCAGCCTTCAGATGTTGACCCCCAACGCAGTTAACAAAGTGGTTGTGTTTGAAATGATCTGCCGGGCCAACGGGTATCTTCCGAATTACTTCGTCTTCAAGTTTTTCTTCCGGTTTTGTGTTACCAGAGATAAATGCATTTTCTCGGTCTGGCGAGGAGGACACGTTTTAGTCCCCGACGGGCGTACCCCCAAAAATTGGAAAGATAAATGGTTGTGGGTGAATCAGGAGCTGGTTGGGAGTGGCCGCTATCGTGCCAATGTTTTCGCCGATACCGTCCCTAAACTCTTTCCTCACAACCAAGGTGTCGCCGACTACTTGAAGGGTGTGCAGGTATCCGCTGATGATTACTCCGAGACACTTCTTTCTGGGGTAGGGATGAGTCCCTCTTGGAGGCGACGTGGTAAAATGGCGGTGTTCTTCTCCGTCATTGATGGTGAGTGTTGTATTCCTTGGTTCCTTTTTGTCTCCTTATTGCTCCTATGTTATTTATTTTCGTTCTATTTTCCCTAGGTGCTGAGTGTTCTCTGTCTATGGATGAAGTGCTACGAAAACATTATCGGGGCAAGTTGGAGTTTCGCGAGGTGGACTTGCTCGATCGGCTTCCCCCACCTCACCGGATGGATCAACTTGCTCTAACCATTGCCGCTCCCGTTCCTCCGACAAGTTCATCGGTGTCCGAGGAGAATCCGTTGCATGCTCGCCCTATATTTGCTATCATGCCCCTAGGTGGCATTCCTTCCTCCTCCATGGAGGATAATGAAGAAAGGAAGGGATCATCGCTGATGTATGACGGATGCAGGCGAAACGAAAAGTTGTACAAGCCATGGGTGAGCCGGTTAATGGTGCGCCCATTGTTGCCAAGAGTATACATACTAGGCGCAACTTTTCTCGCCTGTTGAGTTCTATGAGTTCCACACCGACCGGTGTGGTGGTGATCCCTGATGACGACACGCAACAGTCCGAAGGGATCGACAGGGCGACTGAACAGCCCATGATTTCAGACTTCTCTTCTATTCCTTCTCCAAATGTTCTGTTTACTCCTTCAAAGCTTTCCCCTGTAAAAAGCTCTGGTGTCCCAGGACAAGCTGCAATCTCCAAGGGTGGTGGTCCTGGAGATGGTGTTTCTGAATTTACTGTTTTCATTCCGCCCTGGGATCTTCGCAATGACTCTCGACTCTTTGTGCGCGCCAATGCTCTGGAATTTCACAACACGCCTTTCCTTCGGCTGTAGTTGGAGATATGGAGGCGATGGGTAACCCCGCCCTTGCTCAAAATATGGCCTATGTTGCCGTACAAGCCATGTTTTATCTTGTTGCAGGTTCCAGGCGCATCCATTCCCTCTGCGAGATGGAGATTGCACATACCGCCTGTGGATCGCGTGTAGCGAGTCTGGAGCATCGTCTGGTCGAGCTTGGTGATGATCTCCGTGTTTCTGAGAAGAAGTGCGAGTTGTTAGCTTCTGAGAAAAACGTCCTTGATGAAGCCAGAGCTGAGTTGGAGGCCAAGGTTGATTCCCTCACACAGATGAACGAGGGTTTGATGATTCAGGTGGAGAGTCTTGAGCGTGATGCTGCTGATCGTGACAAGCTTGTATCGTCGCTTCAGTCGGACGTGGATGCTTCTCGTCGGGACCTGGATTGGCTAGTGCGTGTTGGTGTTGTTCGTATTGTTGATAAGCTGATTGAGCATCCCGATTTTACCAATTCCATAAGCCTTATCCGTCATGTTGCATTTGTGGCTGGGGTCGAGTCTCTTCAGAAGGCTTCTGTTGGTGGTGGGGGTGTGGCTGCTGGTGCTTCTTTGGATGGTCCTGCGGTTAGTGTAAACGACGCTTTTTTGTATTTTGCCAGTATGGATCATGCATCTTTGTTGGGTTTGGGGGAGTTAGGTATTGAGGGTCTTTGAGAGTTGTGTTCCTTTGGTGGTTCTGAGAGTACCCCAGAAAGTGTGGTGGGTCAGGAGATTGTGCCGGTAGGCGAGGTTGGTGCGGGGGAAAACGTTAAGGATAGTGAGGCTGGCGGTGAAGGTGATCGTGGGATTGGAGCGGGCATTGGTGATGATAATGTTGGTGAAGTGGCTGTGGGCGATGGGAAGGATGTTGGTGAAGGTGCTCAGGCATCGTGTGCTACCCCTCCTGGGGTGTGAAAATTTCTTTGCTTTGTTGGTTTTGATTTTTTGGCTTTTGTAATGTTTGGACAAAAAATGTTTTATTTCCTTAGTGTGTATTTTGTATGCTCTAAGCATTATCTCATTGTCTTTCTTTTTTTTTTGCTTTGCTTATTGTTTGGCTTGCTTGTTTATTATTCATTGTCTATAAGATGCAGCACCCTGATGTGCTAGGCATTTCGTTTTGCCCATGCTTTCTTTGACACACTAAGTGTCGGTATTGGGCGCTCTTAGCACCCAACGATCGAGCTTTGCACGTGAACATTCAATCGTTATAAATTAATACACTAAGTATCAAAGATCAGCAATTGCATTATCATTCTACATTGACCGCAAATTTTTTTTAAATACTCTAAGTATTAAACTCATGTCACTAAGCATGAACACATGTACCCTAAGTACTTTGGGATGTGCTACACTAAACAACACATTGGTCAGCTGGGATTGCGCCTCTTCCCTCTTTTTGTTTAAAAGAAATACTTTTTCAAGTTCCTAGCATTCCACGTTCTTGGAATCTGCTTTCCTTCCATTGTTTCTAACACATATGCGCCATTCCTATTTACCTCTACGACTCTATAAGGGCCCTCCCAGGTTGGTCCCAACTTGCCTCGGGGTTGGGCTCGACTTGCCTCATTTTTTCTTATAACATATTCACCAACTCTAAACGCTTTTTCCTTTACTCTTTAGTTGTAATACCTTTCTGTCGCGTGCTTGTATGCAGCTTGGCGCATTCTAGATTTTTCACGCTTTACCTCTAGGACATCCAAGTTTATCCTTAGGTCTTAAGCATTGCTTTCCTTGTCCTTGTTGGTCACCCTTAGTGTGCTCACTGCCACCTCCATGGGAAGCATGGCCTCTGTCCCGTACGTCAGACTGAAGGGTGTTTCCTTCGTGCTTGTTTGCGGTGTAGTTCTGTACGACCACAGTACCATCGGTATCTCCTCCGCCCAATTCCCTTTTGCTTTGCCTAGCCTCTTCTTGATTCCATTCACAGTGGTTTGATTGTACACCTCTATCTGTTCGTTCCCTTGCGGGTATGCTACCGATGTGAAATGTTGGCTTATCCCTTTTGTGGTGCACCACTCTCTGAACGGGTTCTCAGCAAACTGTAGGCCGTTATCACTAACAAGGACTTTAGGCGTGCCAAATCTTGTCATGATGTTCTTCCATATGAATTTTATCATGTGCCTCCCTGATATGCACGCCAATGGCTCCGCTTCGATCCATTTTGTGAAGTAGTCCGCTGCCACCACCATATACTTTAGCTTTCCTGGTGCTTCTGGGAATGGGCCTACTATATCTATGCCCCACTGGTAGAATGGCCATGGGCTGGATATGCTATGCAGCGGTACCGGGGGATTTGCTTGGACTGGGGCGTAATACTGGCACTCCCCACATTTCCTGGTCATTTCTATCGCATCTTGTTGTATCGTCGGCCAGTACACCCCCATACGTAACACCTTTCCCGTTAAAGCTCGCGCCACTTCGTGTGCACTTACCTGGCCTAAGTGTGCTTCTTGTAACATCTCTTTCCCTTTGGCTTGGTCCACACACTTTATCCATGGGGCCGTAAACCCTTTCTTGTACAATTCCCCGTTAACCATTGCGTATGAAGGCGCTTTTATACGTATCTTCCTAGCCTCCCCATGGTCGTCTGGTAGTACCCCTCTTTGTAGGTATTCCCGGAACGGTGTCATCCACGTGGGTCCGGGTGGGGCTAGAGCGTTCACCTGCTGCTCGTTTATACTTATTTCACGAAGTACCTCCACTAGGACCTTCTTTGACAGTTGGTCGAAGCATGTGGATGCCAACTTACTTAAAGCGTCTGCACTCTTGTTTTCACTCCTAGGTATCTGCTTGATTGTGAACCGCTCGAATAATCCTACCAATTGCTTTACCATCTTTACATACTTTCCCATCCTTTGATCTCTCACCTCAAAACTCCCATTAACCTGGTTTGCTGCTAGCCTCGAGTTGGTTAGGGCCGTTATGGCTTTCACGCCCATCTGCTTGGCTAGACGCAATCCTGCGAGTAGCGTTTCGTACTCCGCTTCATTGTTTGACGTGTTGTCAGCCGGGGCCCCCTCAACTGCCCACACTTTCTCTTTGGTTGGGTCCCCTCCGTCCAGAATTTCTAGTAAGAAATCAGCTAGCGCCTGACCCTTGATACTCGTCCTTGGGAGGTAATTTATGTCGTGCTCTCCTAGTTCGATTGCCCACTTCGCCAGTCGGCCCGACGTCTCCGGCTTGAGTAGTATCTGTTTGATGGGGTAAATCGTGAGCACCTTGATCTGGTGTGCTTGAAAGTACCGCCTTAGTCGTCGCACGGCATAGATGAGCACCAGGACCAGTCTCTCCAGTGTGGGATAGTTGAGTTCCGGTCCTTGCAGCGCCCTACTAACAAAGTATATCGGTTTCTGTTCCCCTTCCATTTCGACCGTCAATACTGAAGATATTGCTTCGCCTGATGTCGAGAGATACACCTGTAACGTCTCTCCAGGGATGGGGATGTCCAGCGTGGGTAATTCATGTAGTTCTTCCTTGATTCTTTGGAGCGCCTTTTCTGCTTCATTCGTCAACTGGAAATTGCTTTTCTCAATACATCCCTTCAATGTGTGGAACAACGGCATGGCCTTGTCAGCGGATTTTGAAATGAACCTGCTTAGAGCTGTAAGCTTCCCATTCAGACCTTGAGCATCTCTGAGGGAGTTCGATGTCGGTGTCTCAATGAATTCATCGACGTCAGGCTGGGTTGGATACCTTGTCTGGTGACGTAGTACCCCAGGAACTGCCCCTCTTCTACCCCAAACGTACACTTGGCTGGGTTCAGCTTCATTTTTACCGCCTCTAGGGTTTGGAAAGTCTCCTCAATATCATCTAACATCTTGTCTTCATGCGGGCTCTTAATCACCATGTCGTCCACATATACCTCGATGTTTCTCCCGATTTGTTTGGCAAATATTGAGTCGACCAGGCGCTGATATGTGGCCCCTGTGTTCTTTAAACCGAAAGGCATCTTGGTGTAGCAAAAAGTGCCATGGTCCATGTAGCAGGCTGTGTTCTCCTCATCTTATTTGTTCATCAAAATCTAGTAGTACCCCTTGTACGCGTCCAAAAAGCACTTTAGCTTGAACCCTTGTAACAATTCCACTTTCTGATCAATCTCCGGGAGAGGGTAACAATCTTTAGGGCACGCCTTATTTAAGTCGAAAAAGTCTATGCACATATGCCACGACCCGTCTTGCTTGCGGACCATGACCGGGTTCGCGATCCATGTTGGAAATATTGCTTCTCGCACTATCCCGGCTTCTGCCAGTTTGGCTACTTCTGCATTGATTGCCCTGTTACGGTCTCCTCCCTGAACTCTCTTTTTTTGCTTAACCTCATTTGCGCCTAGTTTAATTATGAGTTTATGCTCGATGACCTTCCTTTCTACCCCTACCATATCCGTAGGAGTCCATGCAAACACATGTTTGTATTGTTTAAGCAAGTCAACCAGTGCTCTTCTTGTGTGGCTTGGGAGATTGCATCCAATGCTGACTGGCTGGTCGGGGTATCTTTCGTTGATTACTTCCTTCCCTTTCACGGGGTTGTTTTTGGGCCTCCATGTCTCCTTGGTTATTTCTGCCGGCTTCATAATTGTATAGCATTGCAATTCTTTAGGTGGAGTGGCCAGCACCGTAGCCGCACCCATTGGGGTATCGAACTTCATGATCCCATGCATAATTGATGGTACTGCCCCCAGCTTCAAGAGAGCTGTTCTTCCCAGAATGATGTTGTGTTCCACTGAATGTCAAATGAACACGAAATCTATCAAGGCGGTTTTCTTCCACTTCTTGTCGTGACTAGCAATGGTCATGGGGAG
The DNA here is from genome assembly GCF_051521515.1 of Lactuca serriola. Lineage (NCBI taxonomy): Eukaryota > Viridiplantae > Streptophyta > Magnoliopsida > Asterales > Asteraceae > Lactuca > Lactuca serriola. The sequence goes on along the minus strand of NC_136412.1, from coordinate 307,648,457 downwards.
GTGGATTGTGCCCAACGGCCATAGGCTATGACCGGTGAACCCTACTAGCCTCCCAGACGTGGGTCGCAAGTTATCCTTCCAGCGGTCTAGGAGGAGCCGGAAGCAGTGTTCATATATGATGTCCGCCGAACTCCCAGTGTCGACATAGACCCTATGTATTGTTACATCCCTGATGGAGGCTTGTATCACCAACGGGTTGTCACCCCTCCATCCCTCCGGTCGAGGGTCTTGTATGGAGAAAATGAGTGCGCGTGCTGAGAGTTTGGCGGTCTCCTGCTCCCCCCATTGTTCTTCCCTGCTTCTCTTACTTCGTATCATGAATATCTCCTTGGGTTGGATCCCCTCACGAGGTGTGCCCTTTGCGTTTTCAGCATCAAACTTGGTGCGTAGGCTTTGCGCTACCTCCACTAGATCTCCTTTGAGTTGCTTCTCCTCCATCTCTTTTTTTAACACCGAGCAGTTGACCGTATCGTGAGTCTTACTCTTGTGATACTCACAGTATCGGTTCTTGGGTGACTTGGCCGGCTGCTGTTTTTCAGACTTCTGGGCGGAGACCCCGTCTGTCGTCCTTGACAAACGATCGAAAGTGCGTCAGTGGTCTTCTTGCCTGGCCATAGTGCTTATTCCCCCCCCCCCCCCCCCCCCGGAAATCTGTGTGACTCGGGTTGTGATGTCTGGTCGCCATGGCATTCAAGTAGGCATGCTTGGCTGCCTCGCCGTCTTCCTGCCGCAGATACCGCTCTACCCTTTCCTTCAATTCAGCCCGTGTTAAGGGTTTCTTTCCCATGAGTTTTTGTAACAAAGGGCCTGGCAAGAGCCCCCATGTAAAGGTGCCGACTATGAGCCCTTCATCGTGCCCTGGCACGTCCAGCATAGCATTTATGAACCGTGTGAAATATTCTCGCACCGTTTCCCCCTCTTTCTGCTTACAACCTATGATTGAATAAGAATCTCCATTGTATGTTTTAAGCGTCGGGAGCTTTTCCGTGTTTGGTATTTCATAATCCAATGATTCTTTGACAAACGGAGACGTCACACTATGGGAAAAGCCTTCTTGGCCTGGAACAGTCGACACTCCCTGTTGATATTGAGGGTTCATGCCATGTGATGACGGTTAAAGATAGCCAGGACTTGGTCCGTAAAAGGGGTATGGCTGGAATGGCAGCTTGAGGGGATAACTGGCGGAGAAAGGGTGTGTAGGGGTTATAGGGTTGATCATCACCAGCTGTTGCAGACTACCGTTGGCGAGGATCGTCGGTCCAGTCCATGCACCGGCCATCGGGTAGATAGGTGGTAAGTGGTTTATCATGATTTGTGCCAGTGGCGGTAACGAGGTTATTGAACTCAGTCCACCCGTCATCTAGAATGACGACGGCATTGCAAACGATGGTGAGATATTGAAAGTGTGGCTTAATGGAAGTGTTGTTGGGTGGACCGGTTGTGCCTGCTGCAACGGTAGTGCAAAGAATGGTGGCATCTGAAAGTGTGTAGACGGGAGTGGCCCTACCGGAGTCGTTCCTTGCTGAGAAAGCGGTGGTTGTGGAATGTTTCTGGCGATTATTGTAGAACTTCCTTCGCCTAAAATGGCCCTGTTGACAAAGGTAGACGGTGGTGTTTCATCCAACATCGTCATGGGACGTATGGGACTGATCGGTCGCCCCTCACTGCCGTTGGACGCCATTGATGTTTTCTCTTGTGCTTTTCGTTTGTGTTCTTCATCTCACAAACGGATGGCGCCAAATGATGCGACCTTGCTCTGGTTTCTTCTGTGAACTTCTCTCAATCGTCTAGCTATCACTGCAAGATCACAAGAACAGAGGCGATCAGTCGCTTTCCGGGAGGGGCTTCCGGAAAAATGCTCTGACGGTCAAGTTGGAGGGTATTTTAGGGTTTGTTTGTATTCTCTCTAGGAAGCTTGGAGAACTTACCTCGCAGGTCTGAGAGCACATCCTTTTATACCTAGCGCTCCTGCCTAAGCCGTACCAGACAGAATCGCTTTTGGGGAGACAGGATCAGAGGCGCTTATTGGAAGGTCGTGCGCCTTCAACCGTTAGAGCGCTCTCATTGGCTCATACGATAATGCTCTGATCCTCCTGCTTGTCTCCTGACCGTGTCTTTTGTCCTGGAGCCAGGAGCGCCTCTTGGCGGGCGCAAGCCTTTCGCCTGTGCGTTTCGCTCCCGGGGACGCCAGCGGGCGCTAAGCCTGCTGGGCTGAGCTTAGTTGGCATGCCCGACTCTTGGGCTAGACGCGGTTCTGCTGTGCTGCCCTAGGCACACCATCAGTACACCTCTTCTCACTGTTGATTCAGTTGTTCACGAGTTGATTGCTGAAGAAACTCGTATCAAGTCCCATGCTGACAAAGCTCCCAAGACAGCCACTCCTGCTGTCTTTGCTGTTTCACAACTACCCCAATCTTCAAACCAAAATCGTCCCAGAGTTGCATTTGATGAGTGTGCTTTCTGTACGAAGAAAAACCATTGGAAGGCAAATTGTCCTTTACTGACAAGCAAGTGAAATCAGCAGCAACAACAAACAAGATCACCAGCACACTCTCAGTCTTCACAGTAGAACAAGTCTTCTGGACAGTCACGTCCCTCTTTTTCATCTTTTAGGCCACCACAGTACGCTGCTGCTACACCTTCAGTTGAGAATGAAATAGATTTCACACCACCATCAACCTTGGATCCACTGATTGTTCAGCAGTTCAGACAGTTCTTAGCTACCAATCCAATTGCCATGTCAGCTTCCATGTCTCATTCAGGTTTGTCTTCATGCAACACGTTAGGTATTCCTTCATCCTTGTGGATATTAGATTTTGGTGCATATCATCACATGTCACCACATTTTTCATCTTTTGCTTCATTATCTTCTCGTACACCTGTCTCTGTTATGTCTGCTAGTGCTACACCCATGTCAGTAGAGGGTGTTGGTTTTATTTTCACTCCTTATATATCTTTAACAGATGTGTATTACATTCCTACACTTGCTTTGAATCTTGCATCAGTCAGTCAGTTGTATAAATCTGGTTGTTGGGTCTTCTTTTCTGATTTATTCTACTGTGTACAGGACATTCGGTCTCGGAGGGTGATTGGGATAGGCCATAGACTTGGGGAGCTTTATGTCTTGGAGCAGCTACATGTTGCTGATGTTGCTGCATCTAGTGTCGATTTGTCGTCTTTTCATTTAAACCCTTCATCGTCTCCTTTTTATCTTTGGCATTCTCATTTGGGACATGTTTCAGCGTCTCGTTTACAATTTTTGGTTTCCACTGGTGTGTTAGGCTCTTTGAAATTTGATGATATTTCTGATTGTTGTGGTTGTAAACTGGGAAAATTTTCTGCTTTACCGTTTAATAAAAGTGTCACTCGTTCTATTGCTCCCTTTGATATTGTGCATTCTGATGTGTGGGGTCCCTCTCCGATAACCTCCAAGTCAGGAGCTAACTATTATGTTTCATTCATTGATGATTACACTCGTTATACGTGGGTTTATTTTATGAAGCGCAGGTCTGACTTTTTCACCATATATAGTGAATTCAGAGCTATTGTCAAGACTCAACACTCTGCTATCATAAAATGTTTTCGGTGTGATCTGGGAGGAGAATTTACCTCCAATGATTTTAAACAATTATTGGCATCTGATGGCACTATACATCAATCATCTTGTATAGACACTCCTCAGCAAAATGGTGTTGCAGAAAGAAAACATCGACATCTCCTAGAAACTGCTAGATCCTTACTACTCTCTGCTCAAGTTCCCAATATGTTTTAGGGAGAAGCTGTTCATACCACTACTTATGTTATTAATCGCATTCCTACTGCGTACACTTCGGGGAAGTCTCCTTATGAAATGTTGTTTGGACAACTCCCAGATTATTCTTCATTACGAGTGTTTGGGTGTACATGTTTTGTCTTAAAGCCTCATGTAGAGAGAGATAAGTTGTCTTCAAAATCAGCTCTTTGTGTTTTTCTGGGATATGGTATTGGTCAGAAAGGTTATCGGTGCTATGATCCTTCAAATCAGAAATTGTATGTATCTCGCAATGTCACCTTTTTGGAGCATATTCCATTCTATAGCATTCCTGTTCAGTCACATGATGCAACCCGAGAAGATCTTCGTACTATTGATCCGTTTAGCATTGACATTGATGATCCACCACATGTCATTGATCCACCACTTGCTGCTGATCCACCACATCTGGCTGATCCAACACCTATCGTTGATCCTCTGCCTGCAAATCAACAAGACCCCCCCTCCATCAAGACCTTATCGTAATAAGAAGTCCACAAAGCTTCCTGAATTTGTCTATTCCTCTTACTCACCGGCTTTTGTCTCTTTTATTGCTAATGTACATCGTCTCTCTGAGCCAACATCCTATAAAGAGGCCATTTCTGATCCCCTTTGGCAGACCGCTATGGCTGAGGAACTTGCAGCTCTTTATCAGACTCATACATGGGATCTGGTTCCGCTTCCACCTGGAAAACACACGATTGGTTGTCGTTGGGTTTATAAAATCAAAACAAAGTCTGATGGATCCGTTGAGCGTTATAAAGCCAGACTTGTTGCGAAAGGGTACGCGCGAAAGTATGGTATGGATTATGAGGAGACGTTTGCTTCTGTTGCAAAAATGACGGCTTTTCGCACCTTGATTACAGTTTCTTCAATTCGCCAATGGAAGATTTATCAAATCGATGTCAAGAATTCTTTCTTGAATGGTGATCTTCATGAAGAAGTATACATGTCTCTTCCCCTGGTATTGCTCACTGACCAGGTGAAGTTTGTCAACTTCGGAAGGCTCTATATGGCCTCAAACAAGCCCCTCGTGCTTGGTTTGAGAAATTTTCTACGGTGATTACTTCTCTTGGTTTTCAACCAAGTAACCATGATTCGGCTCTATTTATTCGATGTACGAATGCAGGTCGGATTATTCTTTCCTTATATGTCGATGACATGAATATTACTGGTGATGATCATGATGGTATAGAGTCTTTAAAGCGTGATTTGGCTCACCATTTTGCTATGAAAGACTTGGGATTACTTCGTTATTTCTTGGGGATTGAAGTTGCTCAATCCCCAAAGGGTTATCTTTTATCTCAAACGAAGTATATTTCAGATTTGTTTGAACGTGCACGACTCATGAATAATCGAACAATTGATACGCCTATAGAGAGTAATGCAAAGTACTCTCCAACTGATGGTGTCCCATTATCATATCCAAGTCTTTATCGTACCATTGTTGGGAGTTTGGTTTACCTGACTGTCACTAGACCGGATATTGCTCATGCAGTTCATGTGGTTAGCCAGTTTGTCACTGCTCCTACTACTGTTCATTGGGGAGTTGTTCTTCGTATTTTGAGATATTTACGTGGTCCTCAGCTCCACACTCTTATGTTTCCTTGTTCATCCTCTCTTGAGTTATGTGCCTATAGTGATGCAAATTGGGATAGTGATATTTATGATCGTAAGTCCACTACTGGGTATTGTGTTTTTCTTCGAGATTCATTGATATCATGGAAAAGCAAGAAACAAGATGTTGTTTCTCGATCTTCTACAAAATCTAAGTATCGAGCCATGGCTATCGCCACTTGTGAGATTGTTTGGTTGAGATGGCTTCTTGCAGATATGGGCGTTCACATCTCTCAGCCTACCCCTTTGTATTGTGATAACGTGAGTGTGATAATGATTGCCAAAAATTCAGTGTTTCATGAGCGCACAAAGCACATTGAGATTGACTGTCATTTCACACGTCATCATCTCCACAAGGGCACTATCTCCCTTCCTTATGCTCCTTCCTCTTTGCAGATTGCTGATATTCTTACGAAGCCGTTGACTGCTCCTCGATTCCATTTTCTGTCTGACAACCTCTCAATGCTTATTGTTGTTGCATTGTGAGTTTGAAGGGGGATGTTAGCTTAATAATATTTTGGTCTTTATTTTGTATTGGGTTTTATGATTGGGCCTTTTCGCTAGGAAACCCAAATGAGCTTGTCTATATATTATGTCTTTCATTTTCATTGTATTTGTACTTCTCTTTGATAATAATATGAAACCCTAGCCGTTATATGTATTTCACTTGTTAGTTTACAGATACGACCGGTAAAAAAGATTATGCTATAATCAAAGTAAGAAAAGTAATATATGACAAGTATATTCAGGAAAGCTAATGTAATTTTCAATTAGCTCCACTGTCGGATCAAATACTAATTTGCCATCTGGGTTATACACAAAATCAATGAAATTAGAGAACATGTCAACACCTTGCAGTACTATTTCCACTCTGCGAATAAAATTTCAAACTTCAGCGGCAATAAAATATGTAAAACTAAAAGAGTTGCAATTGATTCATATCATACATTTCAAAACTCGATTGAAAGTTCAAGATGAAATTTGGCTATAGTACAACATTAATACTCACTAATTGATGTTTCATAACTTTTAATCAATATATTATACTGAAAATATATAAAAATATTGATGTATTTTTTTTAAAAGTCTTTTTCATGCACCAATTGATGTTTCACATGCATGTTGTGAATTGCAAAACACCTAACAGTACACCACACTTGTTGCAATTGATCCATTTGTACCAATCATTATGAATGTTGGTGATTGTGAATCGTTAGTTAATTACATTCAATTACAATTACTAAATGTAAAATAATTTACATTTCTAATTATAATGAACCATATGGACATTAAAGAGAACAAGGTTTGTAATGTCAATTCTCACAAAAACCACACCAATGCATTTGTTTTATTGCACACAAAAAGTATGCTACAACACTAACATTAAATCATGAATTCGCATATATCTATAACCCAAATGTAGAAAAGTAATCAACTTTATCTTGTGATTTTATTTAATACATTTATCCATTATAAATACTTTAACAAATGCAAGAAAATTACAAGAACTTGTACAAAGTTGGGATAAAATTGGTTAAACACATTGTTCTAATTAGAAGCTAAGCAATTTGTAGAGTAAAAAATGAATGCAATGTATGTTTATAGCAAATATGAGTCATGTCACTGAAAATACAACCTATCATTATTATATATAAAAACCCTATTTTTCTCATGCCTCCTCCTACAACACATTTATGCAACTCCTATGATGTCACGTAACCAAACATTTGAACGACACCAATAAAATTGAATCGTCACACCTCCTGAAAGACATCGCCTTCGGACGTTTTTCCTCCGTCTTCCGCTTCATTATAACCGCCAACTAATTAAAATCAACATATGAAACTTCAAATACGCTCTGCTTTTCTTCTCAAAGGTATGTCTTTTGTAAACTTTTGGTTCTAATTCTGTTATTTCGCTTCCCACCTTCATCAATTTGATTCAAATATATTCATTTATGAGTTAAATCTAATCTACAATTTTTGAGGGTGAGACAAAAGTAAATAGCCTTATACACACCAGTATTTTTTACCAGTTCTCCATGTGCAGATCTTTCCTTTGGTACTTCAACAAGAGAACTTCAAATAATAACATTGTTGGTACATTTTTACCGAAAGAATCAAATGAAAACTCATTATTAGTTGTTGAAGAGTTGTACTAAGCCTTATAAAAACCATAAAGAAATATCATTGCAATGTTATTGTTTGTGTACTGTATATCATTATTATATATATATATATATATATATATATATATATATATATATATATATATATATATATATATATATATATATTATGGAAATTGTTTTTTATTAACACTGAACTTCCATAATTTTTTCTATTTTAGTCCCTGGACTTTATGTTTTTTTTTTTTTTTTTTTTTTTTTTCTTCAGAATTGGTCTGTATGCTTTGGCAACTTTGGTCCTTATTTTTTAGCCATTTTGACACTTTTGGTCCTTGTAATCGATATTTTTATATTTTTTAGGAACCTTTTAGTATTTAAAGTTTGACCATTCTATTTTAGTCTCTGGACTTTATGTTGTTTTTTTGGCAGAATTGGTCCCTGTACTTTGGCAACTTTGGTCCTCATTTTTTAGCCATTTTGATACTTTTGGTCCTTGTAATCGATATTTTTATATTTTTTAGGAATTTTTTAATATTTAAAGTTTGACCACAAAATTTTAACGGTTTGACAACTTTGATCCCTTTTTTCTATTTAGGAACCTTTTAATATTTAAAATTTGGCCACAAAACTTTAACGGTTTCACAACTTTGGTCCTCATTTTTAGCCATTTTGACCATTTTGGTCCTTGTAATCAATATTTTTACATTTTTTTGGAACCTTTTAATATTTAAAGTTTGGCCACAAAACTTTAACGGTTTGACAACTTTGATCCCTTTTCTATTTAGGAACCTTTTAATATTTAAAGTTTGGCCACAAAACTTTAACGGTTTGACAACTTTGGTCCTCATTTTTTAGCCATTTTGACACTTTTGGTCCTTATAATCGATATTTTTACATTTTTTAGGAACCTTTTAATAGTTAAAGTTTGGCCACAAAACTTTAACGGTTTGAAAACTTTGATCCATTTTCTATTTAGAAACCTTTTAATATTTAAAGGTTGGCCACAAAACTTTAACCGTTCGACAACTTTGATCCCTTTTCTAAAAACTTGCTAATTCCTACCGTTTTAATTCTTTAGCTATTTTGACACTTCTGGTCCTTGCAATCAAAACTTTTACATATCTTCATAAAAACATGAACAAAACGGTCCGGGGCAAAGCCTGGGCTTGTCATCCTTGCACTTTCTACGTCTATCTTATTTATCAATTCGGAAACAACATTGAAAGTTTCTGGCCCCCGCGTAGCGGGGGTAACCTTTCTAGTTGTAATATTATGTTTTTATAGGATATTCTGTTAATCATGGACCGCGTTTAGCACGAGCCTAAAACTTTTCTAGTATATATATATATATATATATATATATATATATATATATATATATATATATATATATATATATAAGTTCAATTGAGCAAATTTAAAAGGTTGAGAATAAAGGAATCATTTCTCAGCCACTCATTTATTTTTGCCGCAAAAGCCTCCATTAGACCCGTAGAAATGAGAAAGGAATACACATGTGTTTTCCGACAAAACATGTTTCCTTAAAGTATGTTAATAATTACCTTAATATATACAAAAACATAGTTTTTTTTCGTTTTTTTGTTTTTTAACGAACTATTTTTATCAAAAAATGATTTTAAATATATTAAAATTCATAATTTTTTATTCTCTATAAATAGATATCCATATTGATATAGTTTTAAGATAAATTAATTTTTTTTATAGTTTCAGCTATCGTTATTCATAAGTGAATAAAAATGAATCAGATTTTTACTATAGTACATTCGTTATTAATTTATGAATAAAAAAATATGATTAATTTTTTTTACAGTTTAATTATCATTTATACTACTTATTTATATATGAATAACAAAATAACTGTAATAAAAATCTGATAGAAGTTTTATTCATATATGAATAGAAAATATGACGACAACTAATACATGTTTTAAGTAATAATATATAATATATGACGAAACATGGCGTAAAAAAATATTTTAAGTAATAAAGCTTTATTACGTGTTATAGTCATATATGAATGATACTCAAACTATAAAAATGTTAAACATACGTTTTCTTCATAAATGAATAATGAGTGTACTGTAATAAAAATCTGATGGATTTTTATTCATTTATGAATAACGAGAGCTGAAATTCTAAAAAAATAAAATTTTGATTTTATCTAAAAACTATATTAATATGAATGTCTATATATAGAGAATAAATGTATGGCTGAAAATGATTCCTTCATTCTCAACCTTTTTTTTCTCAATTGAACCATCTTATATATATATATATATATATATATATATATATATATATATATATATATATATATATATATATATATATATAGAGAGAGAGAGAGAGAGGGGGGGGGGTTCAATTGAGAAAAAAAGATTGAAAATGAGGGAATTATTCTCAGTCACACATTTATTTTGTCGCAAAAAACTTTGACGTACCGCCGGAATGGGTAACAAATATACATGTGTTTTCCAACCAAATATGTTTCCTTAAACTATGCTAATCATTACCCTAATATACACAAAAAACTTGGTTTTTTTTGTTTTTTTTTTATTTTTAGAATGTTATTTTTATCAAAAATTTGTTTTAATTATTTCAAAATTCATAATCTTTTATTTTCTATAAATAGATATCCATGTTGATATAGTTTTGAGATAAAATAAAAAAATTATTTTTTTTAGAGTTTCAGCTATCGTTATTCATAAGTGAATAAAAACGCATCAGGTTTTTATTACAGTATATTCGTTATTCATTTATTAATAAAACGTATGTTTAACTTTTTTACAGTTCAAGTATTGTTTATATATAAATATAACATGTTATAAAGTTTTCTTACCTAAAATATTTTTTACATCATATTTAGACATGTTATATTTATATATGAATAAAACGTGTATTAGTTATCATCATATGTTATATTCATATATTAATAAAACATTTATAAGATTTTGTTATAGTTCATTTGTTATTCATATATAAATAAGTAATATGTTAAAAAACGATGAAGTGTTTTGAAAATTTGAACTACTTATTCATATAAGAATAACAAATGAACTGTAACAAAATTATGAAAATGTGTTCTTCGTATATTAATATAACTTATGAGGAAAGTCAATACACGTTTTAATCTTATGTGAATATAACATATGACGAGAGTTGATGTAAGCAGTAAATAGTTTATTATATGTTATATTTATTTATGAATGATACTTAATCTATAAAAAAAAATTAATCATATTTTTTATTCATAAGTGAATAACGAATGTATTGTACTAAAAATCTGATTCATTTTTATTCATTTATGAATAACGATAGCTGAAAAAATATATTTTTTTATTTTATCTAAAAACTATATCAATATTGATGTCTATTTGTAAAGAATAAAAAATCATGAATTTTGGTACATTTAAAATCATTTTTTGATAAAAATAGATTTTTAAAAATTAAAAAAATGAAAAAAAAACTATGTTTATATATATATATATATATATATATATATATATATATATATATATATATATATTAAGGTAATGATTAGCAGAGTTTAAGGAAACTATGTTTTGTTGGAAAACACATGTGTATTTCTTATCTATTTCCGTTGGTACAACGGAGGCTTTTGTGGCAAAATAAATGAGTGACTGGGAATAATTCCTCCATTCTCAACCTTTTTTATTTTTTCTCAATTGAACTTACATATATATATATATATATATATATATATATATATATATATATATATATATATATATATTAGGTGTGAGATCCGTGTACTACACGAGTTTGGTTTATTAAAAATAAAAATTTAATATCAATAATTAAACATTAAATATTTTATAAAATAATATTTTTACATAACATAATGTAATCTTTTGGAACATTTATAAAAGAAATCAAATATTTGTTGGAACATTTATAAGATTTTAGTCAAAACTTGAATCATTTATAACATCACTCTGTTTGAATTTAGAAATAACATAAACAATCTCTTGTAATTTCAATCTATACAATTGAAATTTTTTTCTGATTTCCATGCCTTTGCAATGCCATTTCCACTTTCTAATACAAATCATAAACAACCCACTGAATATCTGACTCAGAATCCTGAAAATATATATAAAAAAACATTAATGAGACATTTACTAAAATATACAAAAAAAAGTCAATCTTACTAATATCGATCCTCTTTCAAAATCTTCATTAAAATTTGCATCATCAACTCCATTACCGTAATCACCATTTTCCAATTCCTTGATTTCTCTAAACTTAAGTTGATCTGATGTCCATAAATTAATTACAGGAAATCTTCTCACAAATGGCATTTGCTTACATTGAATCCTGTCAACATATAGAAACTACACAAAACAACTTTAATTACAAACTGAAATGTTATGAATATAAATAATTCTATATACAAAGCAATTATTTTAAAAGCATATACCGTTAGAAATTCACATGGTCCATTAAAAAATGTTTTAATTTGATTTCCGCTCCACACCAATTTCTCCTCCTTCAAACAATTCAAAACATATGCACATCAATTTATTTTATCCAACTTAGATGTCCGAGACAAGTAAGGAAGAACTTTAAAATTACAAGCTCCTTGTTTGTTACATGATCCTAAACATGTACACACCAGAATTATAAAATTCACAATGAAAACCATATCTGCTTCACTTCGCTCTATTATCTTCATCACCAAATCAGAAGGAGCTACTAATGACAATGGCTTATTAAATTGGTCTTCCAAATTTCAAACCAATCCTCATTGCCTCGAACACCTAAACAACTAATTTGCTCAAAACCCAAAGGAAAACCTATAACCCTATTCACATCTTCTCTTGTTACTGGAATATTTCCACATTCACTCTTAATAACCATCTCCTCATGATCAAAAGAATCCACAACATAATAACATAATTTTGTTGGAATACTTTGAGTCTTCATATCAAACAATGATCCAAAACCAATTCTTCTTACACAATCTTTTTAGATATCATTCATAGATTTCATAGCCCCATAAATAGAATTAAAAGAAACACGAGCATACAAAGCTTTCACATTACTAGCTTTACCATCATTTTTTATCTTTTTTATCAGATTTTACTACAAACTTCTTAAAACTACTTATACTCGCCTCTTCATAATCAGAATCACTAGAAAAAGAATTAGAACCTACAAAAAAATAACCAAAAATTACATTAGTAAATAGATAACAAAATCCTGATTATGTTATTGAATGTATATTACCATATAGTCTTTTTTTCTTAAGCCTCAAAGAATTACTGGAATGAATCTCAATTGGATTCTTCACACCTGATTAAAAAAACACAATTGAATTATTTATAGGAAAAAAGGGAAAAAAACACTTACTTTCATTGATTTTCTCCCCCTTGCTAAGTACATCATCAATTCTATCTTTCTTAAGCTTCAAAGAATTACTAGAATGAAACTCAATTGACTTCTTCACATCTGAAAAAAAATTGCTAAAAAAACAACAACAATTGAATTATTAACTGAAAAAATGAGAATGAAAAAAACACATATCTTCATTGATTTTTTCCCATTACTAAGTACATCATCACTTAAATTAACGTCATCTACCAATTCTTCCGGATCATTTTTAATCTTCCACGATTTACTAGAAATGTATCTCAATCGGATTGTTCATATCTGGAACAAAATAAAAATATAAACCAAAATAAATTTACTAAAAAAACATCTTAATCAATATGGATAAACATATGAACCTCCATCGATTTTTTGTTCCTGTATAAAAACTTTAATTTCCCAATCTTCATCATCTTCAATTTCAATCGGATTATCGACACAGTTCCAATTCCGATTCAGGTTTCCTTCTGCTTTCATACGCAATGTCTTTTTTTTTTCCTTTGCGAATTAACCTTTTTTCTACTTGAACGAGCATCCAAAATCGCTTTAAACGCAAACATCGACTTTGCAGAAAAATGCAAAAAAAAAAAATGTATTCTCGTTCGGTTCTATCCAATACAGATTATCTCCTGAAAAAATAATTTGATCCATTACATTAGGTAAGGAAGTTACCATTTGAATTCAAAATTCAAATTCTATTAACCTAAATTATCTGATGCATAATATCCAAAATATAAAATTACAATATTGCCCTTATATTAACATTTAAACAATTTATTTATTAGACAATAATATTATTAACCATATCCATGTGTCCAATTCTAATTGGTTCTCGCATTTTCGCAATATATATACATTTTCGCATGAACCTATATATATATATATATATATATATATATATATATATATATATATATATATATATATATATATATATATATATATATATATATATGCTCAGGTTCATGTGAGACAGCCTAATTTTGTGAGACCGTGAGACGCAATCCTAGCCACTCATTTCATAGATAAAACAAAAACATTTTTAAAATGCAAAATAATTGAAAATTTTCGAAATTTTTTTTCCCAATATTATTTTCGGAATATATATATTTTTCAAAAAAAAAAGATAAATTAATACCAAAAAAAATAAATAAAAAAAAATACATTTTTTTTACATATTTTAGTAGAATATTTAGAATATTCTACATATCTGGAAAATCTAGTAGAATATTCTAAACATTCTAAAAATCATATTAGAACTGTACAATGTAATATTCTATTAAAATATTTCACGTATTTTTCAAAAAAAAACGGTAATTTTTTTTTTATTTTTTAAATTTTTTTTAGGTAAATAAAGTTCCGAAAATAATAACTAAAAAAGGAATTTTTGGGATTTTCCTTTTGTTTTGCATTTTAAAATTATTTTTAGATTTGTCTCACGATCTCACAAAATTAGCGTTGTCTCAAATGAACTGAACCTATATATATATATATATATATATATATATATATATATATATATATATATATATATATATATATAGGTTCAGGTTCATTTGAGACCATTCTAATTTTGTGAGACCGTGAGACCAAATCTAAAAATAATTTTAAAATGCAAAATAAATGGAAAAGTCCAAAAAAAAATTAAATATTATTTCGGAACTTGAATTAACTAAAAAAAATAAAAAAAATCCCGTTTTTTTTTTGAAAAATACGTGAAATATTCTAAATAGAATATTATACTGACGTATTCTAAAAAATAATCTTAAAATGCAAAATAAATGGAAAAATCTAAAAATTCTTTTTTTAAATATTATTTTTGGAACTTGAATTAACTAAAAAAAATAAAAAAAAATCCTATTTTTTTTGAAAAATACGTGAAATATTCTAAATAGAATATTACACCGTACATATTCTAAAATTAATTTTAAAATGCAAAATAGATGGAAAAATCAAAAAATTCTTTTTTTAAATATTATTTTCGGAACTTGAATTAACTAAAAAAAATAAAAAAATGCGTCTCACGGTCTCATAAAATTAGGCCGTCTCACATTAACCTAACCCTATATATATATATATATATATATATATATATATATATATATATATATATATATATATATATATATATATATATATATATATATATATATATATATATATAAGTGTTGTATAAGATATGAACATTATTATAGATTTTATCGTTTTTTTCATATAAAGTGTTTTACTACATAGATGGGATGCATTTAAATGTGGCAGCAGTATTATATTGTACTTGTCGCATGCAAACCTGTAACGCTTGATTTGGAATTAGTCTCCAACTAAATCGAATCCATGGAATGATAGTCACTTTACATAAACACATTAAAATAATGTTTAAAACCGGTGATTAATGTATTACTAGGTGTAAGACCTCTGTATTACACGGGTTGATTTAAAAAAATAAGATTAAACATTAAATTAGAATGTAAACATAAAATATTTTTTAATGTATAACTTTTAAAATAAAAAAAGAAAAAATATATTTATTATAATTTAATATCATATATATTGTTATTGTTATTGTTGTATAAGATATGAACATTATTATAGATTTTATCGTTTTTTTCATATAAAGTGTTTTACTACATAGATGGGATGCATTTAAATGTGGCAGCAGTATTATATTGTACTTGTCGCATGCAAACGTGTAACGCTTGATTTGGAATTAGTCTCCAATTAAATCGAATCCGTGGAATGATAGCCACTTTACATAAACACATTAAAATAATGTTTAAAAACGGTGATTAATGTATTACTAGGTGTGAGACCTGTGTATTATACGGGTTGATTTAAAAAAATAAGATTAAACATTAAATTAAAGTGTAGACATAAAATATTTTTTAATTATAATTTTTAAAATAAAAAAGAAAAATATATTTATTATAATTTAATATGACCTGTGTATTATACGGGTTGATTTAAAAAAATAAGATTAAACATTAAATTAAAGTGTAGACATAAAATATTTTTTAATTATAATTTTTAAAATAAAAAAGAAAAATATATTTATTATAATTTAATATCATATATATGATATTTAATATTTTATATATATAACTATATGACTTTAATTTTAAAAATTGAAGCAAATCAAAAATTGACAAGTGGATAATATTTATTTCAAAAATACCACAAAATGACAACTGTCAAACCCATGAGAGATTGACATGTGACAAAAAAAACTTTTATTTATTAAGGAGGATAATAAAGACAAAATTGCAAAAATGGTCCTTATGGTACACATTTTTTTTGGGGTTTTAGTCCAAACCTTTTAGTTTCATAGTCCTTTTTGAGATAGTTTCATTGCGGATTTGGTCCCTCGGTAAAGTGAATGAATTTAATAACCTTGGGTATTTATTTTCTATTTCTAAATTCATTTTTTATGTTTTAATAATTATTTATTCATTTTAATAATTAAAAAAAATGAAAGGTCTCTCTCTCTCCACACTAAATAACTACATACCACCACCCAATATTTGAATCTTTGATTACAAAAGAACCACCAACTATGGTGTCCGTGAGGATTTGGTTGCTGTCATCGAAGAACAAAACCCATCGATTATTGTAGCAGCTAGTTTTCTACAGAGATTGAGATTTTCAAGAAGGATTGATTCAAACCCGAATTGGGATTTTCAAGAAGATGATAGAGTATCGTTCAGATGCAGATTCATAATGTGGTGACCTAGATTCACAGTGACCAATTTCGCCGTCAAATCTAAGGCAAATAAAGAAGAGGGTGATTGCAGACACCATAATTGATGCCCATCATCCCACCCACCACGGTTATGATTGAACTCCGACCATTGTTATCGTGTGGTCAATTCTGCTTGCTTGATTTTCTCCTTTTTGTGGGTCTCGATTTTCTCTGATTGCACTCGACTTCAACATCAAAGGGAACATGATGACGATGTTTGATTTAAAATCCAACAATCGGAATCCGGGTTTGTACCATTTTCATTTTCTTTAAAACCTCACCTACAATCTCAAACCGTTGTTCTTCGTATTTTTGCTTTACAAGCCTGAATCGATTTCAAAGGAAGATTAAGGGTAGGCATACAGGGAGATGGATGGTTTCAATTCATCGAAAATGTTAGACGGTGGTGAATTCGTAACTGGTTTTGGGGGAGATCGCTGAACAGTAAGATGAATCGATCTTCATGTTCATGTCCTAGGATACATCTATAATCTTTGGTTTTTACTCTGGAAAATCATGTGTGCATGAACCCAAATTATTTCATCTACAATCCTCAAAGGCAATGCTTCACGATTTCAATTTCAATGACTTATGTTACCAACTCATTTAATGCTACCTGAATATTTAATTGATTGAAATCACAAAAACATGTAGTTAAAAAAACTAGAAAATCGAATGAAATTATGCAAGAAGTGTGTGTATGTGTGTGTGAACCAAAAACTAGTTCTTGATCTGGGTTTTTACAAGAGAGACAGAGATAGGGCCCCTCTTTATTTATTAATGATTAAAATAGATAAATATATATTAAATTTAAAAAAATGAAAGAAAAATGAAAAATAACTACATGAGGGGCATTACAGTCATTTCAGTTTACCAGGGGACCGAATACGTATTGAAACCAGGCCAAAAGGACCACCAATACAAAAAAGTCGAGGTTTGGACCAAACCTCAAAAGAATGCATACCATAGGGACCATATTTGCAGTTTTGTCTATAATAAATCTAAAGGTTTCTTAAGAAAAATCTAATTTTTCATAGAAAGCCCCTTCTATCGAATCATCTTTTTTAATTATTTTATGTAAATTGGTTATCATTATTAATTTTATTTTAATTTTATATCCGATTTTTATTTTTATCTTTTTTTAACTTTTGCCTGATTTTTTAATTTTATTTACGATATTTTTTGTCCAATTTTCTTTCTAAGTTTTCTCTCTTCTATTTTTTTGAATAAATCATTAATTTTTCTATTTATATAAAAATTTTCTACAACTCTTTTTTTGTTTGGATTAAATTTAAATTTTTAAGCATAAGTCAAATTTTATTTAGATTAATCCAAAATAGATTTTCTTTAAAATTGAATTCTCGAAATCTATCAATGGTTATAGGCGTGTTCAGCAAAACTAGCTGGTAGCGGGTACCGGGTAGCTTGTAGCTTATAACGTTTTGTAAAAAGCTACATGAAGTAGCATTTGGATTTGAAGCATTTTGATTAAACTAAACGCTAAAAGTTTGTAGTGCTAAACGAGACTTTCTGTTTAAAATGGAGCGTTTTGTCAAACACTAGAAGCTAGAAGCTCTCAAACGCTCCAAAACGCTCTGTACCGAACATGCCCATAGTATAAATCCATATATCATGCACAACTCCAAAAAAAAATTGATTTAATTTTAACAAATATCCTATAACCTAAAAAAAACCGATTTTAATATTTGTTTTTATAGAATCCAGTTATTAGTTACTATTTAAGCCATTTATGATAATATTTGTTTATTAAAAAATATATTGTATTATTAATTGATTCTTAATATATATATATATATATATATATATATATATATATATATATATATATATATATATATATATTAAGAATAGAGAGAGAAGTAAGTTCAATTGAGAAAGTTAAAAAGGTTGAGAATGAGGGAATCAATCTCAGCCACTCATTTATTTTTGCCGCAAAAGCTTCTATCGTACCGACGGAATGGAAAACGAATACACATGTGTTTTTCAACAAAACATGTTTCCTTAAACTATGCTGATTATTACCTTAATATATTAAAAAACATAGTTTTTTTTTTTTTTTTTCATTTTTTTAATTTTTAAAGTGCTATTTTTGTCAAAAAATAATTTTAAATATATCAAAATTCATAATTTTTATTCTTCATAAATAGACACACTACTAGAAAAATAGCCTTTTACGACGCTCATTGCGCGTCGTAAAACGCTCAGACGACGCGCAAATGCGCGTCAAGGAAGGCTCTGTCATAAAGAGAGACGACGCGCATTTACGACGCGCGGTTATGACACGCAATGCGTATCAAGGAAGGCTCTGTCATAAAGGAATACGACACACATTTACGTGTCGTAACATTACGACGCACGTGTTTATGACATGCAATGCGTATCAAGGAAGCCCCTGTCAAGAAAGGCCATGTCATAAATGAAGACGACACACATTTTTGCGTATCATAATTTTAACTTTTTTTTATAAAAAAAATTATTTATAGATTTACTGATTTTCATATTAAATTTGCATTTCATGTTTCATAATAGAAAATAAAATACCATATACCAAAAATACAATACATTGCACAAAAGTTAATGTCATACAAATAAGCATTCTAATAGTAGACAAATGTAATACATCAAATAATCTTTCCAATAGTAGACAAATGTAACATTTCAACATTTTTTATATAATTAACTAAATTATTAGCCAAATTTCCTAAAATACCAACATACTTTTCTATGAAGAGCATTAACACTATTTTTTTCCATCAAAAACTTCAAAACCTGCATAATTAAATTAATGTGTAATTAGCTACAGGTAAATAAGATAGGTTTAAGCAAAAGAGTTTTATAATAGTAAGATTTTACTTACCACTGTTGTTAATGACATTGAAAGAAGCAGCCCAACAAACACCCCCTAAGAAGGATTACTACCACATAACTGTTGATATTTGATACTTTATTACTAAATGAAACCAAAAACAAAGTTAAAAAGTCAACAAAATCAGAAGGTTTTAATCAAACATAAAGAGGCTGTAATTCCAAATACTAATTTCAGAATTTGTAGACAAGTTGCTGAATTGACATACAAAAGGCACCATTAGCTTTGAGAAATAAGAATCCGACTTTTAACTTGAAAAGAAATTACCGGCGGATCATGTCCTGCAGATGGACCAGTACTCAGCAACAAGCTTTGAGAAATAAGAATCCGACTCCATTAGCTTGGAGGGCGCATCATATTCCATCATTTCACCTATTATACATGAAATTTTACTATTTTGTAGAGGGTAATTGTGTCATTTTATTAGATATATGGGTTTGTGAAGAATAAGATACATACCAAAGGAGAGGACCATGACCATGTCACTGTCTATAACAGTTGAAATCCTATGAGCAACTGTTCCAAGTAAAAAATATATAAACCATGAGTTTCTTCTTCAAGAAAAGTAATATAAATGAATCAAAGAACTAATCAATATTCATTGCAAAAAGAAGCTCCAAAAAGGTCATATTATGATAAAAACAGGGCACATGTGATAAGCTCCCACGCTTACATACAATTCCAAATTTGCTTTTCAAAAGATCATTGTCTATATAGCTGTCAAACACAACAACGATACATGCCAAGTTGCCAACCAATCCCTACTTGTGTTGTATGCTTTAAAAATAAATAGCCAAACACCATAACCATTTACCCTTTTTAATCTTAGGGAATTTCCTAAATAATATTGTACATCATGCAGTACTCGACTTGTGCTAAAAAAGTCAAATACACACAGAAAACAGAATGATACATCTGACCATGAATCATGGTCTTAGAATAAGGAGCAAAAAGGTAATTTGATAGAGAAACCTGATTATCTTACCATGTATGAACAGAAGGCAAAAGACCAGAGGGTATAAGCATCATACATTAGACACCCCAGATAGCCACTTTGTTATGACTGCAATATCCTGTCTCCACTCATGTTCACATTGCCAACAACTAGCATCTTTAACAAAACTAGTTGCTCCCTGTAGTATCATTAAACATGTCAATATCAATATCAGTGTGTTAGTATGTCAACCTAAAGAACTTGGCAAGATAACTTCAGCTCAAACATAAAGAATGGTTAAAGTAATAAACCCAATTAGATATTACAAATAGTCAACTGAAGTAAAAGCCAACATGAAAATGAAGTCACCTAAAAGAATTTCACACACAATACCTGCTATGACATTGAATACGGTTGACTCGGTAGGTCGTTCAGGGATCACAATATGTATTGGAATCCAAAATGGTGGATTTTCATTAGAACTGCAAGAAGGAAAATAAATCTAGGATGAAATGTATTAAGTATTAACCACAAAGAAATTTTTTCAAATTGTGGAAGGTTAACATGAAATTGTGTGCACATCTTAATATGCCTCCTGAAACTGAACAAGATGATAAAACTTGAAACTTTACCAATAGTCCAATACACAAAGTATGTCTGCCAATGTCACATGGTTGGAATACAGATAATATTTCATTACCTTGGTATACGTGCACAACTCTCAGATGCACATGCTATGGCATTCAGATTTCCACTCCAAGCAACAGGACTGTTAAAGCACTAAACCCATTTAGATATTACTAATAGTCAACTGAAGTAAAAGAAATCCACACACATCAGTCATTTATGAATGGTCAAGAACTACAGTGGATACATTTGATTACATCAAGATTAGGGGGTATTTAGGATTGCTAATAATTATAAGGTGCTTTAGTTCTTATTAGCTTATTGTGGTTTACTACATCCAATAAGCTAGTAACAGCTTCTATTTATTGACTTAAAGAAGCACTTTTGGAGAAGTTGTTTTATTAATTTATCATCTCTTTGTGGTTAGGTACTGCTAATAAGCTAATTTGAGTGTTTGGATATGTGGTTTTATTTTAACTTATCAGCTTATTGTGTATTGGCATCACAAAAGCTAACCCAAACACTTTTTCTTAAGTTGTGTTTGGTACCTCATAAGCTAATAAACACTTATTATTATTATTATTTTTAAAAGGTTGTTTTGAATTAGCGATCCCAAAACACCCCTAGATAGAGAACATCAAGATAGGCCTGCATACCAACCAAATCAGTTGGAAGATACAACTCACTTTACTAAACCTAATAAAAAGGTAATAAAAAAATCCACCTAAATGGCCACACAAATTGTACTTCCTGTCATCCAATCAAATGAAATAGCACCTAATGTGTTTGTTTAAAGTCGACCAGGCAATTTTCCAGTACCAGCCAACATTGACTTCTATAATTAATTTTCCGGTACCAGCCGACATTGGTGAGAGATGTCGTAATAGATCAAGATTCTTAAATGTCAATCTTATGTTTTAAATATGATACTTGCAGCCATTACCAAAGCTCTATTTGGTTCCCTGATGGGATTAAATGCAAAGAGTAAGTCAAATATATGAAAACTAGAAATCAAATTATAGCTTTTTTGGTGAGAGATGGCGTAATAGATCTAAACTAAAAAAAAGATGCACGGATTCTCATTTTATTGCACTGATTCTCATTGGGTTTATAAATTATGGGAAGGGTAACTAGGTGGCTTTAAAAAGGTTTTAATTCTGAAAACATGATCGTTTAAATTGAATACACCTGATCAAAAAATGGCTACACATGTATCACAATGATCCACTAGTGCTTTGATCTATTAAAAATTATGAATATCACCAAGGGAATTGGGTCTGATCTATTAAAAATTATGAATAAGCATCCTTAAGATCAGCTTATAACAAAAATTAATTATATATATAACAGGGGTATTTTGGTACTTTAGTAGAATAAAAAAGAAACAACGCCTTACCTTGCTGTAGGCTGATACTTTTTCAGGCTTTCTTGCTGAATTTTGAACCACATTTTCAATCCTTTCACTAATAAACCTAAATCCAATAAAAGAAATAAATAAAGAACACTACAAGAAAAATGATTAATAAAAAAAAGTAAAAAATTAACCGAATTTATAAAAACCTGGGATTTGCTAAATTTATAACTGGTCGTATTACTGCACAAGCAAGCATTTCCCTCACTATGTAACGAAATAAAGAACAATTCAGATCCTCATGTTTGATTGTTAAAGATATGAACCCATCCATAAGATGCTGTAGAACTTACAAGAAGTAATGAGCACTAGTTCATCTGGACCTTATTTGTCAGGGGTAATACATGAATACCAAAGATCAGTGACCTATTCTGAAACTATGTTTTTGTGACTTGATTTACTACATCTTCAACAACTGGAGAGTTGACTTTTTTTTTTCTCCAGTCTGACTTTCCTGAGATGGATGTAGGGTCTAAGGGTGGTTTTTTGACAGAAAAAACATGGGTTGCTGGTGGGTTTTTGTTATATGATGCAGCTGTCACTAAAATAAATTTAAAACTGCCAAGTTTATTTGTCAGGGGTAATAAGTAAGGATAATACAACTGCCAAGTTTATTAACATTGAAGCGCTTGTCACTAAAATAAATTTAAAATCAATGTGTGTGATCAATGATCATGTCATTAATCAAAAAGATACAAAAATTATCTAAGAGCTTCCAATTAGATGTTTGACCGTGCTTCCCAGTTAGCTATCCTTCATTAGGAAAAATTCAAGCACACTGACACCAGGTTTCAATTGAATTAACGAAAGACAAACATTTAACCCTGAATTAGTTAGGTATGCTAAATAACTTAATGAAATTACATACGAAACTAGGTTACATGCTCTATAGGTTTCTTCTTTTTTCTCTCACAATCAGAAATTATAAAAGTAACATCTCATATGCATTTATTCAAACAGGTTACCTGCTCTCATGGTTCACGAGTGAACAGATAAAAATTTTCCAAATTCACTTTTTTTGTGCTCAAATCATTTGTCTATGAAGAGTGATTTCAATCAGGTAAATCAAGTAATTCTCATGAACATTAATAATAAACTTTTCTAATTTCTTCAGATACAACACAAAGGGATGAACTCACATGGAGTCGTGAGCTTTGGCGAATCGGATCTGATTAGCGAACCATGGGAAGGCAAGAAGTAGGCGATATGGAGAACATTGGTCAGCAGAGTAAGTCAACGACTGAGAATGAGTTGTAGTGGTGTTGTTGAGGTGTGTCGAGATCATGATAAACGTACCTTAATCAACCCTAGGGCTTGGGAACTTGAGCAGTCGTTCCAGTCTCCGATGAGGTGAGGTGAGCCTAAGGTCTCCGGTGGAAAGAGGTGAGCTAAGGTCGCTTGCAGGTGAGAAGAGCCGAGGTAGAGAACGTTTCAGGGAGCACTCCTTGAAAAAAGCCCTAGATAATGGTCCCATTAATTTTTTGATAAGATAAATAGTGTTCAATGAAGAATAGGGTTAGAAGACGATGTTGAATGATTTTTTCAATAGTGAGGGCAAGAACGTTCATCGAACAAACCATATTGTTTCATCCTCCTCATGAGAGCTTTGCATTTGAATATTCTTCGTGGATCTTTGTCCTCAGGAGTTAGAAGCATTATCACAGCATTACGGATTTTGTTGAGTCGTTCCTTTTCAACTTTGCATCGTAGATTGTATTATCCGTTCAATTTCAACTTTGCGTCTAGTCTTTCCTTTTCATTTGAGCGTCGATAATTAGGGCAAGAGGGAAAGGAGAAAAAAAGGAAGGCGGGGTTTTTAATTTTTTAGGATTTCATTTTTCCCCCTGGTTATTAAGGGATGGAACGCGCGTTCCATTAAAATTTACAAAGCGACATCCATAGACGACGCACATTTTATTATAGGTGCCCTCCGTGTTTTTTTTGGATTAGACACTAATTTAAGGGCACTCAGTAATGCGCGACCTAAATTCTTAATTTTTTTGAAAAGATGACTCTTTTTTAATGTTGCTCTCTAATGCGTAACATAAATCAAAGAGCGTCGTGTTTTGCGCGTCGTAAAAGGCTGTTTTTCTGGTAGTGACATCAATGTTCATATAGTTTTAAGATATATTAAATATTTTTTAATAGTTTCAGCTATCATTATTCATAAATGAATAAAAATGCATTAGATTTTTACTACAGTACATTCATTATTTATTTTTGAATAAAAAAATATGATTAATTTTTTTTACAGTTTAAGTATTATTTATAATACTTATTCATATATGAATAACAAATTAACTGTAACAAAAATCTGATAAATGTTTTATTCATATACGAATATAAAATATAGCGACAACTAATACACGTTCTATTCATATATAAAAATAATATATGATGAAAGACGATGTAAAAAAAATATATTTTAAGTACTAAAACTTTATTATATGTTATATTCATATATGAACGATATTCAAACTATTAAAAAAAGTTAAGCATACGTTTTATTCATAAATGAATAACGGATGTACTATAATAAAAATCTGATGAATTTTTATTCATTTATGAATAACGAGAACTGAAATTCTAAATTTTTTTTATCTTAAAACTATATAAATATAGATGTCTATTTATAGAGAATAAAAAATTATGAATTTTGATATATTTAAAATAATTTTTCGACATAAATAGCTTTCTAAAAATTATAAAAACAAAAAAAAGTATGTTTATGTGTATATTAAGGTAATGATTAACATAGTTTAAGGAAACATATTTGGTTGGAAAACACATGTGTGTCCGTTATCTATATCCGCCGTTATGCCTAAGTATTTTGCGGCAAAAATAAATAAATAAATATATATATATATATATATATATATATATATATATATATATATATATATATATATATATATATATATATATATATGAAGTAGGTACTCAAATAGTGGTAGGAACCGTGAAAACCATTTTTGGCCTTAAGATTGAAAAAATAAATGGCAATGATTTGATTTGATTTATCATCAAAATCTCCGGAGAATGTTAATTGTTTGGAGCATATAAATGACAAAAACAAAAATATTAAAAGAAAAAAGAAAAAAAAAAGGAAAGGAATATTCGGCCACGTGGCATCTCTAGGAGTTGACATGAGCCCCCACCTCAGTATGACAAGAATTGAACCCTTATTGGGTGGAGGATTTATTTTCCACCCAATTAGTTTTTTTTGGTCATAACTTTTTTTCTTTGAAAAAAAATCTAAAGTAACCAAAGTTCTTAAAATTTAATTCTTTACAAATATCACAATCATGAAAAATTAAAAAAAAAAAATTATTTTTTATATTTATAAAAGAACCCAGAAAAAAATCTCCAAAATTATAAAAATTTAAGGAATACTTCTACTCACTATTCTAATGACTTTGTAAAAAGAATTTCTAAAAGATAAGATGTTTAGATACTAAACTTGATTTTAAAAGATTAAAAGTTTTTAAAAAAATATTGAACATAATATGATGCAAATAGAGATGATTCAAAAATATTATGATTCAATATGTTTCAAATCCTTAATTTGTATTGATCTGAAAATATTTTGATTCAAATACTTAATGATCTTTAATTATTACTCCCTCCGTCCCAAATTGATAGTCCACTTTTGATTTTTGAAGTCTTTTTTCTTCCACTTTGACCTTAAATATTTTTATTTGTATTATATATTACTTGATAAAACTTATAACAATGAAAAAACATTTAAAATATAATCCATTCATATATTTTGCATCAAGTATTATCTATCAAACACAAAAATATTTAAGGTCAAAGTTTAAGAAAAAAGATATCAAAAGTCAAAAGTTTGGGACGGAGGTAGTATATTTTTTATGATTCAAAATTAAATGATTCAAAAATTATAATGAACCAAATGTTGTATTGAATAAAAACTTTATTCAATTTAATATATTATGATCCAAAAATGTATGTTGCATAATATCGTTATGATTCAAAATACTATGATTTAAAATTTATGATCCAAAAATAATATGATTAAAAAAAAGTATGAATGGAAAATATTATGATGCTTAATATTTTTCTTATTTAAAATATTATTATTGTTAAACATTAAAAAAGTCAAACCGAGCATATTCTACTTAAGAAAAAATGAAAAAAACTGAAAAAAAAAGAAAAAAAATGAAAAAGTCAAACCGAGCATATATCTGCAAGTAGGTAGTAAAGATACTAAAAAAAAAGAAAAAAAAGAATTAAAAAGAAATGAAAAAATATAAAAATATTAAACTGAGCATATATCTATTTAAGAAAAAAAATTGATTTTTTTAATGAAAAAAAAATAATAATAAAAAAAAGAAAAAAACAAAATAAATGAAAAAGAAAAGGAAAATTCATTTAAATGACGCTCAATGGACGTTCGTCGCGCATGATTATTCCCTCTAGTCCTTATTATGCTCCATGCAAGTGCGTCGTGTGCAAATGCATCACGACCAAATAAATGAGTTTGATGTTTCTGTTCTTGACGAAATGAGTGGTGGGGAATTGTCCTCGCGATTCTTATCAAAATTTGGGTTCCTACTGGAACCGCACCCTGTATATATATATATATATATATATATATATATATATATATATATATATGTGTGTGTGTGTGTGTGTGTGTGTGTGTGTGTGTGTGTGTGTGTGTGTGTGTGTGTGTGTGTGTGTGTGTGTAACGTCCCAAAATTCAAGTCCAAAAATTTAATTTTTTTTTAATTAAGTTGTTCATAAAACATTCACTAGAAAATATTGAATCAACATGTCATCTCATAAAATCAAGTATCATGTTTCAAACCCACAACATACGCAAATAACATATCAGAGTACAATCCCAGAAAACACCGTGCGGAAAATCAAATGTGTGTGTGATGCCATGCTACGCCGCCGGCTCCTTCCCCTTAGATGAAGAGGTACCTGAAACCAAAAACTGAAACCGTAAGCACAAAGCTTAGTGAGTTCCCCCATCATACCACATACCATACAATACCATCGGTATCTTTCAACCGGTAATCGTCATCGGTATCTTTCAACCGGTAACTGGGGACTATTCCACCCCTACCACTAGCATACAATAGCAAGACATAAGCACACAGTCAGGCATATCCGGGTATTGATCTACCCCTTGGTCCTAAGGACCACTATCAGGGAAACTATCCCTATCATGTAACATATCATACAGATATAACTCATAACGAAACGCATACCAGACCAAGATAAATTATCACAAAGACAATTATCTTCTAAATACTCCTCAATGGTGGGCGGCGATTGTGGCCTTAGACCCACCCTACTGGAAGATAACTCACCTCATACAAGTAGCTGCTGATAATCAGTGCGGGAAACCTCCGTCCGCTGCTACTCCGGAAATCCTCCGGCTACAAACCCCACAAACACTCAGTTAGAAACGACTACCAATCTCATTCTGGGGGTATGCCTTAGAGACTGCCGCCCATATTCTTAATCTAGTCCCTACAAAGAAAGTTGCCAAAACTCCTCACGAGATGTGGACTGGTAAAGTACCTAAACTAGACCACATCAAGATTTGGGGTTGCGAGGCTTTCGTGAGACGCGAGACTCATGATAAGCTCGAACCTCGAAGCGAGAGGTGTATTTTCATCGGTTACCCATAGCGATCCTTTGGTTACCTCTTCTACAGACCTAGTGACAATGTGGTCTTTGTAGCAAGAAGAGGAGTCTTTCGAGAAAGAGAGTTTATAAGCCAAGGAGACAGTGGGAGGCAAATTGATCTTGAAGAAATTCAAGAATCAAGCGGTGAAGGAACTTCAAACTCTAGCCCTCAACTTGAGGAGGAAACTCCTGTTGAGCCAATTGACAAATCTGTACCTCTGAGACGTTCCACGAGAGTTAGGAGTGCACCTGAGCATTACTATGGATTCCATATTACTGCAGAAGGTGAGACACTTATTAGTGATGAAACACTAGTAAGTCAAGATGACCCTAACAGCTACGAGGAAGCCATGGCAGGCCCCGACTCTGCTAAATGGAAAGAGGCTATGGATAGCGAGATACAATCCATGTATGACAATCAAGTTTGGAACTTGGTTGAAAATGTACCAGGTCGTAAGACAGTAGGGTGCAAATGGGTCTTCAAGAAGAAGACTGACATGGATGGTAAAGTACACACTTATAAGGCTAGACTGGTTGCAAAGGGCTTCTCTCAAATTCCTGGAGTGGATTATGATGAGACCTTTTCTCCAGTAGCCAAGATTAAGTCTATTCGGGTTCTGTTAGCCATAGCTGCATTTCATGACTATGAAATATGGCAGATGGATGTCAAAACCGCTTTCCTTAATGGAAAGTTGGCTGAAGATGTTTACATGAGTCAGCCAGAGGGTTTTGTCAGCAACGAGTACCCTAATAGAGTGTGTAAGCTTGAGAAATCCATTTATGGATTGAAACAAGCACCTCGCAGATGGAATCTTTGCTTTGATGAAAAGGTCAAGGAATTTGGCTTTTCTAGGAGTGAAGATGAATCTTGTGTGTATGTCAAGGCTAGTGGGAGTATAGTTAGCTTTTTGGTATTGTATGTGGATGACATACTACTCATAGGAAACGACATTCCAACCCTGCAGGAAGTAAAGTCCTGGCTTGGGAAGTGTTTCGCTATGAAGGACCTCGGTGAAGCTGCCTATATTTTAGGGATAAGGATCTTGAGAGATCGGAGTAAAAGACTAATTGGACTTAGTCAGAGTACCTACTTAGATAAGGTGCTGAAGAGATTCCGCATGCAGGATTCCAAGAAAGGAGAGTTACCCATCCAGAGTAACACCAGATTGAGTAAGACACAAAGCCCTAGCACTGAGGCTGAGATAGCAGAAATGAGTCGAACACCTTACGCTTCGGCTGTAGGATCGATCATGTATGCTATGACGTGTACTCGACCCGATGTAGCTTTTGCCTTGAGCATGGTTAGCAGGTATCAGGCGAACCCTGGCAAGGCACACTGGACTGCGGTAAAGAATATCCTCAAGTACCTACGGAGGACTAAGGACTGGGTTCTTACCCTCGGTGGGAGTGATGACTTGAGAGTTGTAGGGTATAGTGATGCTAGCTTCCAGACTGATAGGGATAATTTCCGCTCTCAGTCGGGCTGGGTCTTTACCCTAAACGGAGGAGCAATTTCTTGGAAGAGTTCCAAGCAAGACACAGTGGCAGATTCTACTTGTGAATCAGAGTATATTGCAGCTAGCGAAGCGGCAAAGGAGGCGATATGGCTGAAGAACTTCATTGGAGACCTTGGAGTTGTACCAGCTATTAAAGAGCCAATGGAAATTTTCTGTGATAGTGAAAGTGCTGTTGCCTTAGCCAAGGAACCAAGGGATCATGGGAGATCCAGACACATCGACAGAAAATACCATTTCATTAGACATCGGATCGAAGAAGGACACCTCGTGGCAAAGAGGGTATCATCAGATGAGAATCCGGCAGATCCCCTCACAAAGGGACTGACTCGGGTTAAGCATCTTCAGCATGCTCGGAGCATAGGGCTGAAGGATGATATTAGATTTAGTAGTTAGATAACCCAGAAATTTGTAAAGTGTAATTGACATTAGATGATGAATAAAAGGAGTTTTATTTATGAGTAAAGTGTTGCTATCTCTTGTCGATCGTTTACTATATTTCTTTTGCATGTTTTGACTTCCAGAATAATTTTGTTTGGTATAACATATTATTCAAACCTCCACAGTCGGTCATATGTTGGAAGTAGATATGAATCAAGACTGTCATGTTTGGTTGTAGAGGTCTTGGACAAGGCTACAACAATCATGAGTGCTCATAAGTTCTGAGCATTGGACACAACCCATGCTCACTGGAATCACTTCATGGAATTCTATCTCGAGTGATCGTGAGACGGTAATATCATATAAGTCTTCAAACCTAGAGATATGATTTGTTACTTACAAGTTGGTTATGCATTGACTGTACGAAACCGCATTGGTAACTCGATGTTATAAAACGTACTTTTGTGTGTAATTCAATGAGTGGTAGAACAAACATATGAGTCGAAGTTTATCTGTTCCTTCTTGGATTAGAAGTTGATATCTGGGCCCCTCGATGATTTTGTTTTGACCCATGTACCGGGCCCGGTCAGAACTAAGTTGATGTGTTCAATTAAGTTCTATGTCAAACAAGTCGGAAATCGGGAAACAAATGCTGGACAATAAGCAAGACAATGTTCCATGTATTTGTCCGGATGATATCTAGAACGGAGGATTATATGATCACTTATCTTAAATGGCGTATCATCATTTTCTCAGTTCCGAGAAACCTTGAAAGAGCTACGATTGCCGGTCGGTTCCTGAAGTACTAGAGATATAGTTATTAGACTTATCCAAGTGGGAGACTGTTGGATAAGGTGTCTAAGTCCATAACTATTTCGGGCTTGTACTTGACCCGACCCGGCATGGTCCATTTGGGTTGCATGGCACCATGCAATTGGATAGACTAAATGAGAGAAATAACACTTGGAGATTATTAATATATTATAAGTTCTAATATATTAATAATATTATTTGATTAGTTGATCAAAGAATTAATTTGGAATTAATTAAGTGTTCAAAGGATAACTAATTAAATATATAGGTTGATTATGTAAATCATCCATATCTTGTATAGTGGGCTAAGAGGCTCCATGGATTATCAAGTTGGGTTCTACCCATAGGATGCTCCATGGATGCTCCATGGGAGTTACAAACCCATGGGTCATGGAAATGAAGAGTCATGACACATTAGGGTTTACATGGTGTAACCCTAGATGTGTCAACACTATATAAGAAGCATATTCTCCACCAAAATCGGTGACACACTAAGAAACTAGAGGGCTTGGCCGATTTTGAGAAGTGTGTGTTATCTCAAGAGTCTTTCCAAGAGCATTTGGTGTTGTGTGAAGCATTTGAGGCATCACACTTGGGGTGCTAGGCTCACAAGGTTTCAAGGAACACAAGCAACGACAAGGTAAGTTATTCTATCTATGATTCAAGTTAAAATTGTTCCCCATGTATGCTAGATAGGAATATAACCTTGGAATTCAACTTTGCATGATAATTAGACAAACATAGATCCAAGGTTATTAGGGTTGCATGTACACTTAGGAAGTGTTAGAATGCTGAAAACCCATCACCTATAAGCTCCAAAAGGCAAATCTAAGCTCTTTATATGGTCATATACTCAATAGGGACCTCAATCACTTCAACCACAGAGGCTTTATACTTCTAATACATCCATAAGGTCTAAATTTGAAGTCCTTTCGGATCATAGAGCATAAACACATAGAGTTTGAGGTTTTAGGGCTTAAAAACCACAAACTAGGGACAAAAAGGGGATTTAATGAACTAGAGATCAAGGTAGGAACTTTTCTACCTGAATGGAAGCCTTCCACAGAGTAGATTTCGGATCTACTTCCCCTCCTTGCACCCTTCAACCTTCACCTTCTTATTCTAAGCTCCAAACTTCCTTCACAAAGCCAAAATCACTCACAAGAACAATATGGGGGCTAGGGTTTCGCTCTACAGCTCTTCTGGAAGTGTTAGGGGCAAGGGAGGCCGAGTTAGGGTGTTTAACTTGGATTAGGGTTTTTGTCCAAACAACAACTTACTCACCGATTCCAGGACCCGACTCGGCGAGTCCACAACTAAAACCCTGTGCCCCTTCCCGCTTCTACTCGGCGAGTCGATCCTCTGACTCGCCGAGTCCAAGGCCAAGATACAAAATGCACAAAGAATTAAATAAAAGAATACGTACCAAGAACCAGGTGCTACAAATCTCCCCCACTTATTTTAGACTTCTTCCTCGAAGTCTGTTGTTCGATCCTAAAACAGCTCGGGGTAATGCTCCATCATCTCGTCCACCGGCTCCCAAGTCCACTCCGACCCTTTACAGTGCTGCCATTGCACCTTCACGAGTTCCACTTTCTTGTTCCTCAGATCCTTCGACTTCCGGTCGAGGATCGCTACAGGCCGCTCGATGTAATTCAGGCTGTCATCAACCTGAATGTCCTCCAAAGGTACCACTGCTGAGTCGTCCACCAGGCACTTCCTCAGCTAAGAGACGTGGAAAGTGCTGTAGATCTGACTGAGTTCGGCTGGCAGATCCAGCCGGTACGCCACCTTGCCCACCCGGGCTACAACCCTGAAGGGTCCAATGTACCTGGGGCCCAACTTGCCCTGCTTCCTGAATCGGATGACGCCCTTCCATGGCGACACTTTCAGGAGAACTATATCCCCGACCTGGAATTCCAGGTCTGATTGGCGCTTGTCAGCATAACTTTTCTGCCGACTCTAAGCAGTCTGAAGGCTGCTCCTGACCTGCTGAATCTTTTCT
Organism: Lactuca serriola; assembly: GCF_051521515.1. Classification (NCBI taxonomy): domain Eukaryota; kingdom Viridiplantae; phylum Streptophyta; class Magnoliopsida; order Asterales; family Asteraceae; genus Lactuca; species Lactuca serriola. The sequence goes on along the minus strand of NC_136412.1, from coordinate 307,615,538 downwards.
GTCGTCTTGAGCACTTCTTCGGTGCTCCCCATTACCCTCTGGCCAACCTCGCCCCAGCATATCGGGGTCCTGCACCTCCTCCCATACAACATCTTGAAGGGAGGACGGTCGATACTCGCATGATAGCTATTATTATACGAGAACTTCGCCAACGGGAGGTAGGTATCCCAACTACCTTCGAAATCTAAAACACATGCCCGCAACATATCCTCCAGAGTCTGGATGGTCCGCTCGCTCTGGCCATCTGTCTGCGGGTGAAAAGCGGTGCCAAAATGCAGATGAGTACCCAGCTCGTCATGAAACTTCTTCCAAAATCTGGAAGTAAACCGCAAATCTCTGTCTGAAATCACCGAAACTAGCACTCAGTGCCGCGCCACCACCTCCCTGATATAGATATCGGCCAATTTCTCGGCTGAGATTCTCTCCTGAATCAGGATAAAGTGGGCGCTCTTGGTCAATCGATCGACAATGACCCAGATTGAATCCACTCCCCGCGTGGTTCTGGGAAGCTTGGTGATAAAATCCATCGTGATGTCTTCGCATTTCCACAGCGGAATATCCAACGACTGCATCTTGCCGTGTGGTCTCTGATGCTCGGCCTTGACCTTCCTGCAAGTCAAGCACCGCTCCACGTACCATGCCACATCCCGCTTCATGCAGGGCCACCAATAATCCAGACGAAGATCCGTCACCCCGGGATGAATGGAGAATCAGGATTTGTGCGCCTCATCCATCAGGACTTGGCGCACGCCTCCATGATAAGGGGCCCACACCCTATGATGAAGAGTCAATAACCCTCGGCTATCATAGTCGAAAGAGGAAACCTGCCCCACAATCCGCTCACTCTTCCGATGTTCCTCCTTCATAGCCTCCTGCTGAGCCTCCCGCATCCGCTCCAAAAGCGGAGTCACCACTGTCATCCTCAGACAGATATCCATGATCGGCGCTGCCTTGCGGCTAAGCGCATCGACCACGACATTGGCCTTCCCCGGATGGTAAAGGATCTCACAATCATAATCCTTTACAACATCAAACCACCGACGCTGTCTCATATTTAGATTTGGCTGGTCCATGAGATACCTCAAACTTTTGTGGTCTGTGTAAATCGTACAATGAACCCCATAGAGGTAATGACGCCAAATCTTGAGGGCAAAAACAACAACCCCCAATTCCAAATCATGTGTCGGGTAGTTCACCTTATGAGGCTTCAGCTGCCCGCGCGGTTCTGGGAAGCTTGGTGATAAAATCCATCGTGATGTCTTCGCATTTCCACAGCGGAATATCCAACGACTGCATCTTGCCGTGTGGTCTCTGATGCTCGGCCTTGACCTTCCTGCAGGTCAAGCACCGCTCCACGTACCATGCCACATCCCGCTTCATGCAGGGCCACCAATAGTCCAGATGAAGATCCCTATACATCTTCGTCGCCCCGGGATGAATGGAGAATCAGGATTTGTGCGCCTCCTCCATCAGGACTTGGCGCACGCCTCCATGATAAGGGACCCACACCCTACGGTGAAGAGTCAATAACCCTCGTCTATCATAGTCGAAAGAGGAAACCTGCCCCACAATCCGCTCACTCTTCCGATGTTCCTCCTTCATAGCCTCCTGCTGAGCCTCCCGCATCTGCTCCAAAAGCAGAGTCACCACTGTCATCCTCAGACAGATATCCCTAATCGGCGCTGCCTTGCGGCTAAGCGCATTGGCCACGACATTGGCCTTCCTCGGATGGTAAAGGATCTCACAATCATAATCCTTTACAACATCAAGCCATCGACGCTGTCTCATATTCAGATTTGGCTGGTCCATGAGATACCTCAAACTTTTGTGGTATGTGTAAATCGTACAACGAACCCTATAGAGGTAATGACGCCAAATCTTGAGGGCGAAAACAACAACCCCCAACTCCAAATCATGTGTCGGGTAGTTCACCTCATGAGGCTTCAGTTGCCTCGATGCATAGGCGATAACATGCCCCCTCTGCATCAATACCGCGCCCAAACTTGTGATGGATGCATCGCAGTACACAACAAAATCCTCCATTCCCTCTGGCAAGGATAAAATTGGCGCCTCGCACAATCTCCGTCTCAATGCCTCGAATGCGGCCTGCTGCTCAGGCCCCCAATGATACACCGCCGACTTCTTAGTCAGTCGGGTGAGTGGAACTGCTATCTTGGAGAAGTCCTGAATGAATCTCCGATAGTAGCCTACGAATCCTAGAAAGCTCCGAATCTCAGATGGAGACCTCGGAACCTCCCAACTCATCACGTCCTCCACTTTGGCCGGATCTACCGAAATCCCGTTCTGGTTGACAAGGTGCCCAAGAAACTGCACCTCGCGCAACCAGAACTCACACTTGGAGAACTTAGCATACATGTTCTCCCTCCTCAAAGTCTCCAGAACCTCCCGCAGATGCTCCTAATGCTGCTCTCGCGTCTTGGAGTAAACCAAGATATCGTCGATAAACACTATCACAGACCGGTCTAACATCGGTCTACATATGCGGTTCATGAGGTCCATGAACGCGGCAAGAGCATTGGTGAGCCCGAAGGGCATCACCACAAACTCATAGTGGCCATAACGCGTCCGAAACGCAGTCTTCTACACATCCTCCTCTCTGACCCTCATCTGATGATACCCTGAATGCAAGTCAATCTTGGAGAACCAAGATGCTCCCTGTAGCTGGTCAAAGAGGTCATCAATCCTCGAGAGTGGGTAGCGGTTTTTCACCGTTACCTTGTTCATCTCCCGAAAATCTATACACATCCAATGCGACCCGTCCTTCTTCCTCACAAACAGAATCAGGGCTCCCCAGGGTGAACTGCTCAGTCTAATGGAACCCTTGTCTAACAGTTCCTGCAGCTGTGTAGACAACTCCTGCATCTCAGGAGGAGCCAACCGATACGGTGCCTTGGCTATCGGAGCCGCAACAGGGACTAGGTCGATCCTAAATTCCAACTGTCGTTCCGGAGGTATCCCATGCAACTCCTCGGGGAATTCGTCCGCAAACTCTCGTACCACAGGTACATCGTCCACCGACACCCTACCCGTCTCCCGGGTATCCATAACATACGCGACATAACCTGCGCAACCCTGCTGGAGGTAACTCCTAGCTCTCGCTGCTGAACATAAAGTTGGTCCTCGCTGTGGCCTCTCGCCCTTAATCACCAGCTCTCCCCCACTTGGGGTCCTGACCCGCACCAACTGCTGCGTGCAGTCGATCACTGACCCATTAGGGCTGAGCCAATCCATGCCTATAATCACCTTGTTCCCACGTAATGGAATGGGAACCAAGTCTACCAAGTAGCGCTCCTCAAATAACCTCAGCACACAATCTCGAAATACCGTCGATGCCCACACCGAACGGTCGTCTGCAATATCTACCTCTAGAGGGCAATCCAACATGCCTGAAGACTCGAAAAATATCTTGCTAAGCGCAAGAGACACAAATGATCGGGTAGCGCACGAGTCAAACAACATCAGAATTGGGATGCCGTTCACATGGAACGATCCTAAACAAAGCACATATCAATAACACAATCATAGCAAAAAAGATCAGAGGGAAAGAATCATACCAGTCACCACATCAGGTGAAGCGCGTGCCTCCTCGGCTGTCAGCTGAAATGCTCCGCTCCGCACCACTAGAGCCTCTGTCTTGACCTTCCGGCCATCTGTAACCCGTGCCGTCGCTGAGACCGGCGCCGCTGCTGGCACTGCTGCTGACGCTGCTGTCAATCTCGGGCAATTGGCCCTTTTGTGGCCCCTCTGATTGCAATGGAAGCAAATCAGGTCTGTCATCTGTACCACAGGGGCGGGGGCAGTATAATCCTTGCCAAAATGCCCCACCTTGCCACACTTATAGCAGCCTGAACCCAGCCTAGTGCGACAAGCTCCCTCATGTGACCGACCACATTTCCCACAACGGTCTCGTCCTGCCTGGCCTTTCGGCCTACCATCAGATCCCTTGGGCTTCCTCCCTGAAGCCCCGATCGTCAGCCCCTCCACTGCCTTCCTCTTCTGGACGTGCTCCAGATCAATCTCCCTCTCCCTAGCCCTGGCAATCATGGAATCCAAGGTAGGGCAAGCTGAAAAACTAACATGCTCCTGAATGTCATCTCGTAGCATGTCATGGTAGCAGGTCCTCCTCATATCCTCATCACCCGCATACTGGGGCACCAACAATGCCCTCTCCCGGAACTTGGTGGTGATCTCCGCCAAAGTCTCTGTAGTCTGCCTCATATCCAAAAAAATCCCTGGCCAGCTCCACAGTTGGGGCAAACTACGCCCTGAATCTAGTCACAACGTCCGACCAAGTCATAGCCTCAACAGCCGAGGCTCCCAATGAGTCACCAACAGACTCCCACTAATCTCTAGCCCAGTCTTGCAAGCATCCTACTACATATTGATATTTGCATATTTAGCCTTATATTTAGTATAGATTTTTATCATTGTTAGCTAGTTTAGTTGCATATCATGGACAAAAGATACTTAAAAGTGTTTGAATTGTGTTTTCAGTCCAAAAGCAAAGCTCGGAAGCAAAAGGAAGCAGGAGAAGCGGTTGGGAGCTCGGGAGTTAAACAAAGAAGAAAAACGCTAAAAATACAAGGTACTCGGCGAGTAGGGTCGACTACTCATCGAGTAGCATCGAAGATTCGAGAGGATAAAGACTCCGTGACTTACCGTGTACGGGAATTAAGGGATGGACTCGACGAGTCGGTTCGAATCTATAAAAACGGCTGTCCAGATCGACATAAGGTATTCTGGAACCTATTTGGAGAGAAGAGCTGCGATTGGAGAGTCAGAAGAATCCTAGAGATCGAAGATACAACCTAGAATTCAATTCCGAAGGAGATTTGAGGCAAATTCTCATCATTCTACTTAATCTTTTGTTTTTCAATTATGGTTAGACAATTGGAATTCGTTTTATAGCTATTAATTACCTCAATCATGAGCTAAAACTCTTAAACTTCTGTTTGGGGATAGAATATTGAAACTATGGTTTGATTTCTGGTAGGATTAATTCAATATTGGTGATTTTGTTGATTTTAGCTTGTTAAAGAACCTTGTGTGTGAATGATAACTATTTTTCTATTGATAGGAAGATAATTAAATAGTATGAACATCTTTTAATTGTCAACCTCATATGTTTATGTTACCACTTTATCATATGTCTAGGATTAATGAACGTGAAACTAGAATTAATAGAAAATTAGGTAAATTCAAGTGTGAGCTTGTGTGATGACCATCAACAAGAGGTTAACTAAAGGACCAAATTAGTTAGCTATTACAAGTCTAAATTAACCCAAATAAATAATCTAGTGAATTAAATTAAATTAGACAACTGATCACTGTTTGAGTTAGTTTGTTCTCTAAGGATTAGTGCAGCGAACGCGAAGCTAATCACTTGAATCGGTAGCCAATAGAAGAATTAATCCATTGCACTATTACCATAATATCAACCATAGGATCAATTATGTTGAACTAAATAGAAGTTCCTTTCGTCATTGAATTTAGTTGAATCTTTTCTTTTCTAGTTTTTAGTTTAAGTGATAGTTAGTAAGTTTCTAGTCTTGTAAAACTAAAGAAAACCCCTATTTATTATTTAATTTAGATAAAATTAGTCTTTAGTTTTAATTTACCGTTCCCTGTGTTCGATACCCTACTTATTTAGCTTTACCATAAGTGATAGGTCCACTGCCTTTGTGTGTTCATTTTATAGGTTTAAAACTAGTTGAGTTTACACACATCAAGTTTTTGGCGCCGTTGCCAGGGAACGGTTCTAAATTAGCATTAATTTCTATTTTTATCGATCCTTTGTGTGGCATTTCTCTTACACAAAGCAAATTCTTAGGAAATTTAGTAGTTAGTATAAGTTTTAATAAATATCCGTTTTAATAAGTAATTAGATTTTTTTTTCTGTTTTTGCCTTGAACTCGCCGAGTGCACTCGAAGCAACTCGGCGAGTCCATTGCTAATTCACAGTTTCAGTTTTTATTTCATTTTTGTTCTTTTTATGCATTTTTTCTTGTTTGTTTGCAGTTGTTTCATGACCCGAGGATCTGATACACCTCTGGTCCCTCCTCTTGAAGACCCGAAATCCGTACTAAAGAGGAACAAAGGAAAATCCGTTGGAGAATCCGTTTCTTTAAAGAATTCGCCACTAAAGAACCTCAAGTCCGTTTTCAGTAAGAAGAAGAGAAGTAAATCAGGAGCATCCAACGCCTCTGTAGCAATCGAAGACCCGATTAAAGAAGACACCGAGTACGAGACCGAGGAAGAAGAAGAACCTACATACGAGCATGAATCCGATTTTGAGGACGATTTAGCTATTACCATGGCTAATATCAATGAAGTCCCCATGGGGGAATGGAAGAAGAGGATGCGTGACGATACCGGCTCGGGACTTGTGTAACCCGTAATTCCCGCTACTGCTACTTTTGAGCTAAAGGGCCACATACTCACTCAACTCAAGGAGATTCCCTTTTATGGAAAAGACCACGAAGATGCCTACAAGCACTTGGATGAAGTCAATGATGTAGCTGATTACTTCAATGTTCCAAATGTGCCACGCGAGACCCAACTACTTCGTATGCTTCCAGTCACATTCAAGGGTGCTGCAAAGGATTGGCTCAAGTCACTTTCCCCCGGGTCGGTCACCACATGGGCTAAGATGAAAGAGGAATTCATAGACCATTTTTGCCCGCCTTCTAAAATAGCCAAGTTGAAGAAAGCTATTGCCAACTTCAAGCAACAACCCGGAGAGTCCCTTTATGAGGCATGGGAGAGGTACAAAGGTCTTCTCAGAAATTGCCCACACCATGACCTTAATAGCCAACAAGAAGTCTCCATCTTCTATGATGGAGTTAATGTTACCACAAGGCAATTTCTCGACTCGCAAGGCCCGCTCACAAAGAAGGCACCCCCGGTAATCAAGGAATTAGTTGAAGAATTCTCTAAACATTCTAGAGAATACCACAACCCAAGAAATGAAGTAAGTCGGGGGGTTGTGAACTCGGTCAATGATGGCATGGCGGCGATGATGGCTAAGCTCGATAGTTTAGATAGAAGGATGACAAAAATGGATTAAACAATCCATGCTATTCGAGTTGGATGCGAGAACTTTAGAGGACCTCATCTCACGAAGGATTGTGACTTGGATGAAAATGGAAACAAAAAGGCGCAAGTTTTCTACTCAAGCGGCGACAGATACGACGAGAATTGGCGGAAACCCAGGAAGGAATGGCTCCCGTACGAAGAATATAAAAAGGTAAAGGAAGAGCAATATAAGTAAAAAGAGAGGGGTTTCTATCAAAAGGAAGAACCGGTGGTGGAAAAGAGAGCCGACTTAGAAGAAATGTTTACAAGATTTATAGCCGTGTCCGAGAAAAGACACAATGATCATGATGCTGCAATACAAGAGACCAGAACTATACTTAGGAATCAGCAAGCATCTATTCTCAACATTGAGAAACAGCTAGGACAACTTGCACATCAAGTGAACGAGAGAAAACCGGGTGAACTTCCCAGTAAAACCGAGAATAATCCGAGAATGGAGAATGTGAATGCTATAACCTCCAGCTATGGAAAAACTTTCACTCCTATGACCCCTGCACAGAAGGTCTCAACTAAGGTGCATGCAGAAAAGACAGAAGAGTCGAGTTCAGCTAAACCCGACCAGACTCGCCGAGTCCCTCTAATGGACTCAACGAGTCCATGCCCTGATCACAAATCCGCTGTTTCCTTAAAGTCTTACAACCCTCCTTTTCCATTCCGAATCCGGGCCATACCTGATGAAAAGGTCAAAGCATAAAGAGCTTTCATGGAACACGTTAAATCCCTTCAAGTCAACATTCCATTTTTTGAAACAATGCTTCAAAAACCCAAATATCTGAACTTGCTTAAGGGACTTTTTGCTGCTAGGAAAGATATGGCGGAAGTGGCGGAATTAGTATTGAATGAACTACCAGAAAAGAAGGGCGATTCGGGGAGTACCTCGATTCCTTGCCAATTTGGAAATATACTTGCCACTCAAGCATTGACCGATTTGGGTGCAAGTATTAACTTAATGCCTTTTTCTTTCTTCAAGAAGCTAAATGTACCGGAGCCAAGGCCTCTGAATATGAAGATCTATTTAGCGTATAAGACGATTATTCATCCAAGAGGTGTTTGTGAAGATCTTCTCATTAAGGTGGACAAATTTGTATTCCTTGTGGACTTCGTAGTGCTTGACATGGAAGAAGACCTCGAAATCCCAATTATTTTGGGGAGACCATTTTTGAATACCGCATGCGCATTGATAGATGTATGCGAGTCCACACTAACATTGAGGGTAGGAGATGAGTCAGCAGTGTTTAAGGCTCTACCAGAGATTAAGCAATAAAAGAAGACGTTTCCTTCATTGATGTGGATGATGAAATACTACAAAAAGAACTTGCACTCTTGCAAGAAGAAGATCCAAGTAAGTTTTTGCTATCGTCTGAAGAAAACTTTGATGCTGATAAAGACTTAGAAGAGATGGAGAAGTTGCTTGGGGGAGCTGATCCAGAAGAAACAAAGGATTTTATGGAATACGCTCCGACTCGCCGAGTCGCTTTGACAGACTCGACGAGTCCCGTCGAAAAGTGCAGAAAAGAAGACAGCCTTGACTTGCTTGTTACCAACTCCTTGCATGTTCTGGACATGACGATTTTTCCTAATTCTTTAGAAGATCAAGCAGCAGAAGGCGGAATTGTTAAAGCATATGGTGATTTTCAACACGTTCAAGTAGCATGCCTCGATACAATAATGCAAGAAGATGAAGACATTCCACTTGAAGAGGAGGTAAGTTATGGAGAAGAGGAAAATGCAAGGGTTAGGAAAGATGATGTTGATAACCCATTCATTGAGTCACGTATGACCAAACCTCGAGCCCGAGTTTTGACCGATTATGAAGTAATGAAGTTTAAAGAAGGAGGAGTGCAAACGAGGGTGCAAGAGAATGGGGTAAAGAAGAAGAAGGTGAGGAAAAGGGAAATTCATGCATCTGAAGATGATGCTACAAGGAAAAAGAGAGAAGAATTGAGACGGGCATACAAGAAGAAGAGACACACTTACAAGACGAAGTACAAACCGCAAAAGATTAGGCGTGCATTCCCGATGCAGGAAAATGAAGAAATGTAGATGAGAAGGAGTCCAGCTAACGACTCCTTAAAAAGAAGCACTTGGCGGGGGGGGGGGGGGGGGGGGAACCCGTTATGAAAGTTTGCTTTCTTTCTCGTTTTATTTAATTTTCGTTTTTAGGATTTTCTTTTTCTGTTTTCGTCCTCTAAATCATCAAACATGACCGCTTGAGAGTACGTATGGGCTAAGTGTGGGGTGGATTGAATTTTTTTTTGACCAAATGATATAATTTTTGAATTGTTTGCAAGTGACTCGCCGAGTCTGACCCTGACTCGACGAGTCTATTCAGATTCCAGATGAGTTTCAATTCGCGACCAGACTCGCCGAGTCTGACCCTGACTCGACGAGTCGATTTTATTTGCAGAAAAAAATTAATTAAAAAATATTTTTTACATCTGGTAAAACTAGGGTTTTTACCCTAATGAGATCATATCCCATTCATACTCGTCGTGCGCCACTCTTACTTTCTCTCTCAAGCACTCATCAAGCTCTTCACTTTTTTTTTCAAAATTCTCGAATTCTATCAACAAAGGTACTTAATTTCTTCCATAATTCTGTTAAAGTCGTGATTTTTAGATGTTCTAAGGTATCAATTTTATAGAATACCCGTTTTTGAAGTTTCGTGAATTTCTAGGGTTTTGATTTTGTATTAATTGTGTTGTTTTGGATGGTTAATCTTGCTCTAATACACTTTATGGATATCCCTGGACAAAACCCTTGATATTTTTTTGAGTTTTTATGGTCGAATTTCACACGACCCGTCGACTGACTCGTGCAGTTCATCAAACTCGCCGAGTCGTTCATGGACTCGACGAGTCCAGTCGGGGACCCATATGGATTCTGTTTTAATATTTTTCTATGTCTTCTGGTTTGTTTGTTCTTTGTTTTGCAGGGACCATGTTTTCAAGAGGACATAGCTCAAGTGGAAACCAAGGAGACTTTCCTTGGTTGAATTTCCCTTAGATTGAATCTGCTTCCACGATGACAAAATGGAGGAAGAGGCTGGCTGAGATCAGGAAGAAGGAGGTTTATGTACCTAATAAGATTGACTGGGATTGGTTAAAGAATGTCCGATATGAGGAAGAGTTGGCGCCTTACCTTTTAAGGAATTTACTTACGATGGGGTGTCAATTATATGTGATGGATGGAGCCGAGTTTTCAGAATTCAAGAGCCGGTGTTTTGAGAACTCTGCTGGGAATTTTTCTCCATGGTATCTTTCCGAGGAGGAGATGATTTCTACCACCCCAAGAGCTTTAGTTTTTGTCTTGGGGGCGAATTCCATCAATGTTCTGTCATTGAACTTGCATACCGATTGGGGATTTATGACCAACCATTGGTCACTACTGATGTCTTCCGCGCCTTCTTGGAACAATCTCATAAGGTGTTCCCCGACGGTTTTACAAGTACTGGTTGGTGGAACACAATAGCCAATAAATTATATATTCCGAAATCGGCTCAAGAAGGGAGCATTAGGTCACCCACACACCGCCTCATCCACCGCCTTATCTCCACTACAATCAATCAAAGAAAGGACGACGACAAGGTTTCCAACCTTGACGTATTTTATCTTTGGAGTATCATCACGCCCGACACCTTCTGCAACATTCCATGGTGTTTGGGCTCTTACTTGGCGGAGGGTGCGGTCAAGGACCGGAAAACCTCCAAGATTAACGGTGGAATGTTCGTGACCCGGTTAGCCAAATCCTATGGGTTGATGACCCGCGGTGCATGGAACTTGACGACAATGATTCCTGCCCCTCCCTTTAATCCTATTCTTTTTCGGAGGGCAAGAGTTATTGAAGATTATGGCGGTGATCATTATGCTATCCTGCATGACGATCTGGTGGTTGTGCCCGAGGCACCGGGAAGGAGGGTTAGATCGAGACGTGAGCAGGAAGTGGAGGAGGAACCGCTGGTGATTCCGGTGAACAATGATGAAGTGCTAATGGATCGGTACAATGTCGAGATGAGGCAGCTACAAGACCAAATGGCGAGGGGTATAAATTTCAGCAATGAATCCCACGTGCGACTTTTTGACCATTTCCATATTCCACACATTGATGGGGGTAACTTTCCCTACATTCCTTCTTGGGACGAGATCATTAATGAAAAGCGGAGTGGAGCTGGTGGGAGCGGGGCTGTGCATGGCCATGGTGAGGAAGAAGAAGATTAGTTTTTTATGTCTTATGGAACAATTTTTATTTGTTTTTTTTATTTCGTTTGATGTGTTTTGAATTCTTAATTAGGACTAAACTATTATGTGCTTGATGTTTTATTTGCCTTGGTTTATTTCAGAATTTGGTTTAGGAAATTCTTGCATAAGGAGTCTAGAGTATGTGAGAAAAACATGGAAACGAGTCAAGAGAGGTCAACGTATTGAGTCTAAGTGTCGAGTCCGGTCCGAAAGGTTTTATGAGTGAGCGTTTACTGGAGCAATTGGAAGTTTTTGAAGTCTGTTACAAGCTGGATTCAAGACATAATTTCTTTATTTTTCACCTAGTGATGACTCGCCGAGTGCAATTAACCTACTCGACGAGTCGCAATATATGTTCACACTTTTGAGACTTTCCGCGACTATACTCGACGAATCGTTTATATGACTCGACGAGTCACTTATTTTTTACACCGTGAAGACTGCTGATTCGATGCTGTTGGACATACCACTTGACCACTTATTCTTTGCAATCAATTCCTGAAGATTTTACAGTATTTTTCCTGCACATTTGGAGCTGCCCACATGCGATTTGATGCCCAAGACATGGATGAGCTGTTCCCATGTCTAAAGTCAATTGAAGATGGAGTTGAAGAGAAGAGATATCAACCTAGCGACTGCTACCCCAGGGGAGTTTGTTCAAATTCCCTCTATATTTCATGTTTTTATTTTTCATGCATAACATGCAATGAGGACAATGCATAAAATAAGTGCGGGGTAGGGGGTTGATGTCATCTTAGTAAATGTAGAATCCTAATGTCCTAATTTAGGTTAATTTTTTAATTTTTGCATACCAAAAATGTTACTTAGGATTTAATTTAGAAAATTTTGGTAAAAAGTAATTAGGATTCCATGTTAGAGTTATGTTGATGATTGCATGAAGACCCAAATTTTTAGTTGAGCCTATATACGTTCTAGTGCATTTGTGGCTTCCTTATTCCAGTGAAATCATGGGACAAAAACACGACCTCGCTTAGCCCGAAGGATGCAATATGTTTAGCATCGTGTACCAGAAATATATCCAGGAAAATTATTATCGTTAACCAATAAAGGTTGAAGTTGAGCGCCCCTGCTTAAGCATGAAGGGTTTTGAGTGAAAAAGTGAGTTACATGTAAAAAAAAGAGAGAAAATTACAAGAAAAATTTGAAGAATTTTGGAGAAACTAAAGTGAAGATCAAAAGATCAAAATTCCAAGAGTTCAAAAATTGAAGATACCAAAAATCAAATCAAAGATCAAATTATCAAGGAAGTGGAGAATTCAAAAGAGCTCCATAGTGGTATCATAAATTGTAATTCTAGACTATGTATTCTTGGGTTGCTGAACCAAAAATACCTTGAGGATAGGAGGTTTTCTACGGATGGATTCAGAGGGATGCATAAAATGAGCATTGTTCGGGATAAGTGGGCGAATGTTTATGAGGATTGTGAGTATTTGGAGTATGGGGGGTTATTAGGAAAATTTTAGACACAAATGCAAGCGTTGCGGTCTTGGCATAATGGCTGGGTTGGGTTGGAGTTGTCCTATGTGATTCTAATGTGCTAAAATTTAATTTTGCTTGGGGGCAAGCAAACATCAAGTGTGCGGTATTTTGATATTTGCATATTTAGCCTTATATTTAGTATATATTTTTATCATTGTTAGCTAATTTAGTTGCATATCATGGACAAAAGATACTTAAAAGTGTTTGAATTGTGTTTTCAGTCCAAAAGCAAAGCTCGGAAGCAAAAGGAAGCAGGAGAAGCGGTTGGGAGCTCGGGAGTTGAACAAAGAAGAAAAAGGCTAAAAATACAAGGTACTCGGCGAGTAGCATCGAAGATTCGAGAAGATAACGGCTCCGTGACTTACCGTGTACGGGAATTAAGGGATGAACTCGACGAGTCGGTTCGAATCTATAAAAACGGCTGTCCAGATCGACATAAGTTATTCTGGAACCTATTTGGAGAGAAGAGCTGCGATTGGAGAGTCAAAAGAATCCTAGAGATCGAAGATACAACCTAGAATTCAATTCTGAAGGAGATTTGAGGCAAATTCTCATCATTCTACTTAATCTTTTGTTTTTCAATTATGGTTAGACAATTGGAATTCGTTTTATAGCTATTAATTACCTCAATCATGAGCAAAAACTCTTAAACTTCTGTTTGGGGATAGAATATTGAAACTATGGTTTGATTTCTGGTAGGATTAATTCAATATTGGTGATTTTGTTGATTTTAGCTTGTTAAAGAACCTTGTGTGTGAATGATAACTATTTTTCTGTTGATAGGAAGATAATTAAATAGTATGAACATCTTTTAATTGTCAACCTCGTATGTTTATGTGACCACTTTATCATATGTATAGGATTAATGAACGTGAAACTAGAATTAATAGAAAATTAGGTAAATTCAAGTGTGAACTTGTGTCACGACCATCAACAAGAGGTTAACTAAAAGACCAAATTAGTTAGCTATTACAAGTCTAAATTAACCCGAATAAATAATTTAGTGTATTAAATTAAATTAGACAACTGATCACTGTTTGAGTTAGTTTGTTCTCTAAGGATTAGTGTAGCGAACGCGAAGCTAATCACTTGAATCGGTAGCCAATAGAAGAATTAATTCATTGTACTATTACCATAATATCAACCATAGGATCAATTAAGTTGAACTAAACAGAAGTTCCTTTCGTCATTGAATTTAGTTGAATCTTTGCTTTTCTAGTTTTTAGTTTAAGTGATAGTTAGTAAGTTTCTAGTCTTGTAAAATTAGAGAAAACCCCTATTTATTATTGTTGGGCTGAAAAGAGTTTTGATGTTGCGTCTTTTGGGCTCGTTAGATTAGCCTTTTATTCTCCGGTTTGGGCCTGTCCAACCGAGAGCCTTTTATGTATAGTATTTAAGTTAATGCTTGCATGCATATTAGGTTAAGATTCTAGAGATTATCGATATAGCGATTAATCAAGAGTACAATATTTTTCGAGTAATCGTTCTTGTAATCTTCCAATCCTTTACAGTTGACGTTCTTAATCGAGCTCTTCTAAGGATTATTTTTAATCATTCGACACGTTTGATTCAAGCTGTTTGTTCTTATTATTGCGTTTTTACTGTTTTATATTCATATACTTGTTCAAGATCTAATCGATCTTCTTAGATTAAAAGTTGTTTTAATCCCATCAATTGGTATCCGAGAAGGAGGCTGTGTAATCGATACACATCTTTTCTGTGAAAAAGATTTCCATTAGGGTTTTTCCGCAATCATTGATATTTATTGAGCCGTCATCTTAATTGACGTATCTTAGTATTTATTATTTTGCCCTAATCTGCTTTATTACAAGTCTGATCTTTGAACAGGCTTTTACGATCATTATGGACGCAACGCAATCAAACCCTATTAATATTTCCAACAGCATCGGTTCGACGACAAAGATTCCAATCTTGTACACCCATGACTATGAAGTATGGGCGCATCATTTCGAAGATTATGTGATTGGATCGGAGGACAATGGTTATCTCATATGGGAAGCCATCATCAGTGGATCGTTTTCTCATTCTACGACGTCCAGAATCATTAAGACGCAAAAAGAGTACAATGATCTGCTCAAGGACGTGACGAATATCGCGCAAGATGAAAAAGACAAACTCCAATGCAATATTAAGGCACTTAGGTTGATCAGATTCGCCCTTCAGTCCGACACATTCAGGCTGGTCAGCTCATGCACTACGGCGAAGGAAGTGTGGGATAGACTTCGCGAACTGTACTCCACAGACGAAGATCTTGAACATTCCATCCAAACCTTGCTTCTATCTGAATTTGGTGAATTCAGGCAAGGGGCCGAAGAAACTGTGACCCAGACGTTTGATCGCTTCAATCATCTTCTCAGCAAGATGATCAAACACGACATTGAAAGGAAGCTCATCGAACAAAAGGTTACTTTGTTGAACGGACTGCGATCTGAATGGAGAGCAGTTGTTTCCACAGTCAAAGCCCATGAACAGTTTAAATCATATTCTTTGGCGAAACTGGTGGGTATTCTAAAGTCCCAAGAGAAGATTGTGGTTCAAGAGAAGAATGTTGTCTCCAGTCTTGGTTCGTTGGCCCTCCTATCTAAAAGTAAAGCTGTGGTGGAGGATGAAGAGCTCAACTTGGAAGATTATGACCTCTCAACTGAGGATTATGCCATGATGGTATCCAATCCTAAGAGATTCATAAAGAAGAGATTCCCCAGCAACAAAAACCGAAACTGGCAGGGGAGTTACAGCTCGGAAAAAGCGAACAATGAACCGAAAGCTGAGGAGCTCAAAAAGGAACCGAAAGCAGATGGCGATTCCGGAGTAAGCTGTTTCTATTGTGGTGGCAAGAACCACTACGCTAAGGACTGTGTTCTTAAGAAGATGGCTGAAAAGGACAATGGAAATGATGAGGAAGCTGTGCTGCAGAAGAGATTGGATGAGTTGAGAAAGAAGAAGTCTACCGCTAACCCTTCTATTAATGCTCTTATTGTGCAGGGTTCGGTCAATGACGATGAGTTCGGTAGCACTGAAGTTTGGTCTACTGACTCAGAAGACGAAGAAGTGAGGAAGCCTTCTCATGGAAAGGCATATGTGGCTAAGGAGGAAAGCAGTGGTGGAAAATGCTTCATGGTGACTGAAGTGTCTCAAATGAGGGGATACAACACCGATGGAGGAAGCAATGGACCGAAGGTGCAGGAGGATATGTGCTTTACGGCCAAACCACTCAGCCAACAGTTCAATGAACTCGATGAACTCATAAAGAAGGTACAATCTGCTTTTATTTCATCTAAATTACCACCATCCTCTTACGAGAAAGAACTAAGAAATATTAATACAAGAATTTCTCATTTAGATAGTAGCCTAACTCAAACTCGAGTCACCAATTCTAACCTGACTGATCAATTAAGCAGGGCGGCGTCGAAGAGTGAGGAGCGGCGAATGTGGATTGAGTTAAAAGAGTCAAAATTAATTAAAGTTAAAGACGAAAACATTTATTTGCAGAGAGACAATTTGAAATTGTTAAAACAACGAAATGTTTTTTGTTTAATAGCTAAACGTTTGTATTCCAATATTACTCAACTTCACTTGGATTGTGAGATAGGCCAAAAGATCCATCGCATGATTTTGCCCTTTCTAGAATTTAAGGAGGATGAAATCGATGCCGAAGCCTACAAATGTGAGAGTGTGATATCGTCTGATGATGTCAATCCAACCTATATGTATGGACTGGACAAAATTGAGTCCTTCATTAAGTCCAAAGACCACAAGGACATGCTCAAATATCTTTTGGACGAAAATGACCGACTTAAATTGAGAACCGAAACCATGCAAAAATTTGACTCTCTTAACGTCAACGTAAGCTCAGAAAACAAAATCGATGTTGAAAATGCATCTGAGCTTAACGAGGACAAAAACATGAGTGAAATTTCTGTGGAGGATACGGTTGACTGCTCAGAATTTGTTAAAAGCGAAACTGAAAACCACAAAAATCTTATTTCTGAAAACTCTGTGGAATTCGCTAGATTGTCCCAACAAAAGTCCCCGAAACTAGTAGAAAAGACTGTTGTATATCAAAAGGTCAGGACCACTCCAAATCAAGTATACAAAGTGACTGGAGTAACCGAACATCAAACAGCTGAACTCACAGCTATTGTTAACGAAGACAATGCTGATGGCTGTGATGAGTATTTCTGGGAAGCTCCTATTGATAATGGAAAGGAAACCGTTGGTCTTTCTGAAAGAACCTCCTGGATGAAGAAAGGGAGGTACATACCTGAACCCTTGAACAAGCCTGATAATTTCAGTGGACCAAGTACAAGTGGTACCAAAGAAATTCCTCAAGTGGATGATCGTTTAGCAAAAGAAGACATTCCTTCAACACCTACAGCTCGAAGCGAAACTTCATCAGATACTCCTTCTACTTCCTCAGGGCAAACTGAATCTTCTTCAGATATTCCATCTGCTCCCTCTGCTCAAAGAAAAACTCCTGAAGTTCAAAAGGAATCAGTCAAAGTGACAGCAAAAACGAAAGCGAACGTTCATCATCAACCTAAGCAGATGAGGGATAAGAAGATAGAGAGGAACCAAAGATACAGGAAAAATCTTTATGAAAGGAAACAATTCTGGCACTCCCAGAACGCATACTATACACACAAGGACAAGAATCTGAAGTATGAAAACAATCCTGTACGAAAGCCTGAAAGTTCCACTAACCGAAAGCCAAGGTTCGGTTCGCAAGAAGATACCAACCGAAAGTCAAGGTTCGGTTCGCAAGAAGATACCAACCGAAAGTCAAGGTTCGGTTCGCAAGAAGATACCAACCGAAAGTCAAGGTTCGGTTCACAAGAAAACACCAACCGAAAGCCAAGGTTCGGTTCTGAAAAAGACTTCGACCGAAACCAAAGGTTCGGTTCCAAAAACAACTCCAACCGAACACAGAGGTTCGGCTCCGAAATAAAAAAGGAACAAGACTCAAAGGTTAACCCCACCAACGATCAAAAGCAAAAGGGTCACCTAGAGTCATCAGCAAGGAAGACATCTCCATCCAAATCCAAATCCTCTCTTCCTAATTCCTCTCGTTCTTCTACTTCCAACCATTCATCTCCATCTTGCTCTAACGCTAATTCCGTTGATTCTCAAAAACCTCATCCATCTGCTGAACAGAAGGGAAAGCAAAAGGTCGATGAATCCAAACCTAAGTCCAAAACGAACATCTCTAATGTCAATAAAATAAAAGTCTTTACCATTAAAAAGAAAGATGAAACAACTCTAATAAAACGAACATATCTAGTTGACATCTCTCTTACTATTCCTGTTCCCATGAAAAGCTCACATGGACCCAAGAAACTTTGGGTTCCTAAATCTGCTTAATTTTTGCAGGTTATAAGTGACGAGCAGTTTGACGAAGAATGGTACATCGACAGTGGCTGCTCGCGTCACATGACAGGGAGGAAAGAAGAACTCAGGGAATACAGATCTCTTGCAAATGGTGGCAACGTTAAGTTTGGAAATAACTCTTTCGGCACCATAAAGGGATATGAGATGATAACGAATGGTGATTTTACCATAAGGAAGGTGGCCTATGTGGAAGGGCTTCAACACAACCTCATCAGTGTATCTCAGCTTGTTGGAGGTACAGGTCTCAAAGTTTCATTCGATGATGAAGGTTCTGAAATCATAGAGAAAAAGACAAAGAAAGTGATTCTGAGTCAGAGCGAAAGGGTGAAATGTTTCCTCTGAACATGAAACCCATCAAAGGAAACCCAGCCATATGTCTGCTATCGAAAGCTTAATCCGACGAAAGCTGGTTGTGGCACCGAAGACTCTCTCATCTCAATTTCAAAGACATCAACCGACTTGTCACTGGAGGTCACGTTAGGGGTCTTCCATTGCTCAAGTTTGACAGAGAGCATTTGTGTGCTGCATGCGAAATGGGAAAGCAGAGTCGTCAAAGTCACCCATCCATAATTAACACAAAAGTTGTTGAACCACTCGAATTGATTCATATCGATTTGTGTGGTCCTTCATCTATTGAAAGCATCGGTGGTAGCAAGTACATTCTTGTTATCGTTGATGACTTCTCTCGATTTACATGGGTGTTCTTTCTAAAGCTCAAATCTGAAGCGACTCAAAAGCTGAAAGTGTTTATCAAGCAAATTGAAGTCCAGCTCAAGAAGGTCGTTCGAAACATCAGAAGCGACAACGGTCTCGAATTCAAGAACAGGGAGTTTGAAGAGTTTCTTGCAGAAAAGGGAATTACTCATAATTTCTCAGCTCCCTACACACCACAGCAGAATGGGATAGTCGAAAGACGAAACCGATCTCTGTGTGAAGCTGCCCGAACTATGTTAAGTTTCGCTTCCTTACCTCTTTATTTTTGGGCTGACGCTATTTCTGCTGCTTGTTATACACAAAACAGGTCCTATCTCAATAAGCGATTCACGCTCACACCATATGAGATATTAAACAACAGAAAGCCCAACGTGAAATTTTTCCACGTTTTTGGCTCAAGGTGTTTCATCTTTAATTCTAAAGAACACCGCAACAAGTTTGATGTCAAAGCCGACGAAGGAATCTTTCTGGGTTACTCACTCACATCCAAGGCGTACAGGGTCCTAAACAAACAATCAAGAAGGATTGAAGAGACATACTATGTGACCTTCGACGATAACTATGTCAAGAAGCTACAGGCCATTGATGACACTGCCGGGGAAATATTTCCTCAAACTGGCCAAGTCACAGTCTCAATCGCCAATTTGTACGAGAAATTTCTGGAACTCTTTGACGAACCGGAAAAAGATTCTCTCTCCGAAGCAGGTGCAGCTGACAACAAAATAGATCATATGAAGCAAATTGTCGAAGATGCTGCAAGAAGAATGCATGAAGGAGAATCGTCCACTGATGAATCTCCAACCAACACTGCTTCTGTCGAGGGGGAGCCAAGTTCTCATGTCGAGGGGGAGCCAAGCTCACAAGTCCAGGGGGAGCAAAGCTCTACCACTTCACCCGAAGGTCCTTCACCAACCGAAGGTACCTCTCCAACCGAAGGTGCCCCTCCAAACGAAGGTGCTTCAATGCCTGAAACTCCAGCACCACAAGAAACCCCTGAAACTCATGTTTCTCAAGACTCATCAATTGAGGGGGAGCATGATGATATGACGCTTGATGACGATAGCCAATCTGAGCCCGAAGAGATGATCAACGCTGAACTAGATCCAACCTTCGATCCGAATTACCCTCCTCTTACAAAATGGACCAGAGATCATCCTATTTCTCAAGTAGTTGGTGATGTATCTGATAAGGTCTTGACCCGATCTCAACTGAAGGCAAAACAGACATCTTTATTCTCAAAGGTAGAGTTTTGTATGTTTAACTCATTCGTATCAAAAGTTGAACCGAAGACAGTGAACACTGCACTCGATCACTCTGATTGGGTTCAAGCAATGTAAGACGAACTCAACGAGTTTGAAAGGAACAAAGTCTGGCGTCTTATTCCAACTCCTCAAGATGCTTCGGTTGTTGGTCTTAAACGGGTTTTTAGAAACAAAATGGACAAGGAAGGTAATGTCATAAGGAACAAGGCTCGTCTGGTTGTCAAGGGATACTGTCAGGAGGAAGGGATAGATTACGAAGAGACGTTCGCTCCAGTAGCTAGGCTAGAATCGGTTAGAATATTTCTGGCCTATGCTGCTCACAAAAACTTTGAGGTCTTCCAAATGGACGTCAAATGTGCATTTCTCAATGGAGAACTTGAAGAAACTGTGTATGTGGAGCAACCTCCTGGGTTCGTGAACGAAAAGTATCCAAATCATTGCTATATTCTGGATAAAGCTGTGTACGGCCTCAAACAAGCTCCGAGAGCCTGGTATGAAACGCTTACAAAATTTTTAAAGATGTCCAAATTCAAACAAGGTTCGGTTGACCCAACCTTCTTTCGCAAAAAGGAAGGTAACCACCTTATGATAGTTCAAATTTATGTCGATGACATCATCTTTGGCTCTACGAATCCCAGCTTAACAGCTGAATTCAGAAAGTTGATGGAGACTAAGTTTGAAATGAGCTCAATGGGTCCTATTAATTTTTTCCTTGGTTTAAATATAAGACAGGGACCCGAAGGCATCTTTATCAATCAGGAAGCTTACACAAAGACTCTTCTAGCAAAGTTTGGCATGATGGGAGACTCAAAAGTCAAAGTCCCAATGGCATTCGGCACCAAGCTTACCCCTTCTCTAGACAAACCGGCTGTCGACATCACGCTCTATCGTCAAATGATAGGCTCACTGATGTATCTAACTGCTAGCAGGCCTGATATCATGTTTTCTGTGTGTTATTGTGCTCGATTTCAGGCTAACCCACGCGAACCTCACATGCTGGCAGTGAAGAACATCCTACGCTATCTCAAGCGAACTGCCTCCTTAGGTCTGTGGTATCCATCCAAATCAGGCTTCTTCGTTCAAGCCTACTCTGATGCTGACCTTGGAGGATGTGGACTCGACCGCAAAAGCACAACTGGTGGCTGTCAATTTCTTGATGGGAAGTTGGTCAGCTGGCAATCCAAGAAACAAACATGTGTGTCGCTGTCTACTGCTGAAGCGGAATACATTGCCGCTGCATCCTGCACATCACAAGTGATTTGGATCCAGAGTCAACTTCGAGACTATGGACTCAATATGAAGAAGATCCCACTATATTGTGACTCTGAAAGTGCAATTAGGATCTGTCATAACCCAGTGCAACACTCTAAA
Source organism: Lactuca serriola (assembly GCF_051521515.1). NCBI lineage: Eukaryota > Viridiplantae > Streptophyta > Magnoliopsida > Asterales > Asteraceae > Lactuca > Lactuca serriola. The sequence goes on along the minus strand of NC_136412.1, from coordinate 307,593,931 downwards.
ACCAAACACATAGCACTGAGGTATCACTTCATCAAAGATCATGTGGAAGATGGAAATGTCGAAGTTCACTTCGTAAGAACCACTGATCAACTGGCTGATGTCTTTACCAAAGCTCTTCCTGAAGCATCATTCAATAAAATATTGCAAGGGCTCGGTATGATGGAATCAGAGTCAGTACCTCACACTACCTCTCAATCTCAAACGTAAGAAGCGAAACCAACCGAACGTTCGGGTTCGGTTCAACCATCTGACTCGCTCATTACTTCAAAGGTAGTTTTTCCGTGTTGTATATTTCTTGTGCAAAATTTGTTTTTCTTTATGTAAAAAGTTTTTTTTTCATATTGCATATCTAAACTCCTTGGTTTCTTAAAAATTTTCAATAACCGAAACCTCCAGAAGGTTCGGGTTCGGTTTTTCAAAATTTTCAAGAATCGAAACCAACCGAAGGTTCGGGTTCGGTTTTCCAAAAATTTTCCTGAACCGAAACCAACCGAAGGTTCGGGTTCGGTTTTTCAACTTTTTCCAACCGAAACCAACCGAACGTTCGGGTTCGGTTTTTCATTTTTTTTTCCAGAGTTTTTTTTTAGGTCTTATTTTTATTTTAACTCTTATTTTTTTATTTTTATCTATTAATTTTTATTTTTTATTATTTTTTAAATTTCAAAAACTGCAAAAGTATTTTTCTTCTTTCGTGTGCTTATTTGTTTATGGGGATATATTTGATGACTTACTTAAGTGTCCCTAGAAGCATGCTGCTGTATGTGTCCCAAGCCTCATAAGATTTTGAATAATAGCCTTCATGACCTAGTATACACAAACCTTGTCTTCCCAATAAGGCTAACTCATTTATTCTAATCGTGAGCTACCTCACTCTCTTCTCACATGAGTTAAGAGTCTCCTGCTTGGTCCTTTTGTTCGCAGCAGAGGTACTATGTCTTCTTTCACCATCCCCATTACACTTCTCCATAACATTCGTTTCATCACTGTAACCCTTGAGACTCTCAGAAACTACCACTGAGGTTTATGGTTACACAACATCTGTGTTTATGATCTTAGCTTCGTGCCACTACGAGCTGAGTGAAACCCAAAATTCAACACCAACGAATTGATGGTGACCAATTAACTTGATCAAGTTTTCACCAATGAATTGACGAATGTACCTTCATGAAATCTCAATTTTTTTTTGCGTGATTCCAATGAAATTGTTACTCACCATAACATTTCTTCCCATGGGATCCAGTTTTAAATTTTTATCTGAGATTTCATATTTATCCAACCCACTACAAAATCAACTCAAACCTACTTGTTCAACAGACTACACTGGTCTCACAAGTACTTTGTTCACATTCGTTCTTATATCAAGAATTGCATTGTTGAATCAAAGCGAAACCACCATTAATTAGCCTAATTAAAAGAAGCCTTTCAACATTTCTTAATAAATGTTTGATCGTACTTCAACGGGATTCCCCATTAACACTTTGAGGTTCTTCTGGACCTTGAAGGAAGAGATTCGTGCCCGGGATCATCAGTTTCGTGTCATTATTGACATCACAGATTATCCTAAAAAGAGTTGCTTTATTTCTTTTTTCTTTTACACTCTTTGCACGAAAATCCAAGATTTTCCAAAATTCCGTTACTAATTATTTTACAGGCTGGATATTTACTGGATGGTTACACATGAAGTTGTGGTAAAAAATTAGACACGTGGATCATTAATTGGAAACAGCCGTTTAAAAGGGGATAAGACAAAAAGTTGCTGACTCGGCGGGAGTTAAAAGGATAGAAATTCAAACGACGGTAAAAAGGAGGGCGCGTGAATTTGAAACGGCCGCGCTTTTTCTGAACTTGAGGACGCGTGTGCAATGTCGAAGCGTCATATCTCTGAAGTTATAGGTGCGTGTGGAAATGGAAACGATTTCTCTCTCTGAACCGGCGCTTACTGGGCGGCGTGATCCGAGGAATCTGACACTCTCTCTCCTACGTGATCATCGCACGTCCCAACTGTCACTCTAAAAACACCCGTTTCGTATTTCCATAAGAGATTTGAAACGATCTTTCTCTCTCCTATCACCTACTATAAAAACACATCAACACCACCTTTTACCTCTTTACTGCCCCATAATTCCCAAAGCAAAATTACTCCCAAAACACTCTCCCGTTCTTCTTCTTCTCCATACCTGCAACAATGGCTGAATCTTCATCTGTTCATGCCACTTCTCAGATTCTTCCCATCAGACCTCAACAATGCCTCGTCATTGATCTGAACCCACTGGCCTATGATCCCTACATGTCGCCGGTTATCGAATGCCTCAAGTACTCCCAACTTGCTCCGGCATTGTCCAGAATTGAAACGGTGCCACTGGTGGCTCTATCTCAGGTCTATGCGACGGCCTACTACGACAAGGGCGTCGACCGGGTATTCTTTGAAGTGGGAGATCACAAGACTTCCATTTCTCGCCCCCGTTTCTGCACGTTGTTAGGGTTTGCCACTGACTCATCGCGAGTTAATCCGGAGACGATTCCGGTTGGTATGCTCTACAACATGTTCTACAACATGGGCTACACGGAAGTTCTTACCTCCGTTGCAAGGTTCAAGAAGTCCTGCCTACCGCCCCAGTGGAATGGGTTATTTACAGTTCTCTTCAAGGGACTGTCAGAAAGAAGCTCAGGATCGGACGGGGCCAGTCGTCTTTTCCTGTCAATTATGTATGGGGTGTACAACGGGATCAATCTGGACTACGGGTTTGTCCTCTGGCAACAGCTGCTTCAGAGCCTCTCTTCCACTTCTCGACACTCCGAGGTGTCGCTGGCCCGGTTCTGGATCTTGATCACAAGATGGGCTATGGACAGGTTTGATGTCCCAACTGCTGATGGTGCATCGATGTCTTCTATTGGTACGTTCCATACCAAGAAGATCATCGTCTCGGATGCATCAAAATTCTCCTTCATTGGCTCCATCCCGGAGATTATGTATGGAAGTGTGCCTTCAGACAGCAGTATGATCAAGGCGATCAAGGAGTTAGGGCCATCTGGTCCGAGGGAACTGACACCGGACATGCTGCGCTCGATTCATGATGCCGACAAACCGGTGGCCAGGGGTAAGAAGGCAGACAAGGGGAAGAAACCATCCAAAGCCCCAAAACCTTCTCCCAAGAAGCGTAAACAACCGAAGGCTGCTTCATCCCCACAACCGAAAAGGAGGAAGACCCAACAGAAGCGAAAGCTCGTCCTTCCCTCCTCATCAAGCGAATCCGAAGGTGGGAGTTCGGACTCTGAGGGATCCCAAGGAGACGAATCTCCACAACGAGGCAACACACCCCCTCGGTCCCCAACCCCGGAGATGGAACTTCATCAATCCCCAGTTCCTTCCCCTCCACCCACAATACCTATTTCCATTCCCACCATAAACCCTACTATACCACCAACCTCATTCCCTATACCACCACCCATATTCACCACATCAACCGAAACACCACCTGTAACCGAAACCCCTCCCGTAACCGAACCTCCACAAACCAAAACTCATATACCACCACCACCCGAAACTAACCCCCCACCCACTCAACCTGAACCAACCAAACCCACAACACCCCCAACTTCACCACCACCTCAAACTCCAGAAGACGCCTCCGATGGCGATGATCAATACCTTGGTGGTAATCACATGAACTTTGATTCGGTCTACTATAGTCCGTTTCAAGTTCAGAGTGATGAGGAGGATGATGCTCCAGTGACAAAGAAGCATCTCCGCGAGCTTAACGAGAAGGTTGATCAACTTCTCGCCTCCTCTTCTAACCAGCAGTCATCCTTATCTGAAGCTGCCCTTCAAAAGATAGTTGATGCCTTCTCCAAGGCTCAACATGACTCAGTGGCCTCAGCTACTGCTGCGATAGACGCCTCCACCCGAGCTTGTGAGGCTGCGACCGAAAGAGTCGATAAACTATTCTCCGATGCTTCTGACCTGCTGAAGTCTCTGCAGGAAAGCGCCAATGCCGCAAAGACAACTCTGGAACCGATTGTTCAACAATTGGCCAAGTTCGTCTCGACGGAGTTGACTTCGTTCGCTACCCTCTGACAAAATCTCAGCGACGACAACTCGGCACTCCGTGCCTCCATCAATGCCCGTCTGGCAAAACTCCAAGAGGATCTTGCGGCAGAGAACTCTCTGATGGACGTTCTGGCGAGTAAAACAACTGCCCTAAAGGTCAAGAGCACGCAGCTTTCCAACTCCGAACAACAACTGGAAGCTCTTCGATCCGAGAGGGAAGTCATCAAGACGTGTGTTTCGGATGTCCACGCGGCTCTATCCAACATCCTGGAAGCACATGACCCCATCCTTAATCATTCGGTGAGGCGCACCCTCGCTGAAAAGCTCTCTCCGGCCATGGATCTCTTAAGCAAACTTGAAGGCCTACCCAATTTCGTGTCCATTCCGAAACAAGGGGGAGATGAGAAGAAAGGATCGAAACCACCTCCGTCCTCTAAAGCTACTCACACAACCGAACCACCCCCAACTGGTCATGCCTCGGGTTCGGGTGTGAAGAACAAAGGCAAACACATAGCAGAGGATGAAGATGAAGATGAAGATGAAGACAAGGAGACCATTGCGGACATGTTAAAAAGAAAGAACAGTTGCAATGCTGAAGACGATGCCAGTCGTGTGGCGCGTGAGGCTAAAGAAGCCGAACGAAAGCAAAAAGAAGCCCACGATCTCCTTGAGAGCCGAAAGTTGCTCTTCCCTGCCTGGACCAGGGATCGTTTGATAAAAGAGGCCATAGAGACTCCAAGCATACTATGGCTCGAGCCGATGATATCGTTCGACTGCAACAACACCATCGATTCGCAGTTCGATATGCCACTGACTCGAAAGGCGTTCATCTTCCACGCCTTCTCCAACATCTTTGAAGTCCCGCATCCGAACGATGAGCTTGACAGGGAGCTCATTGACTTCTACCTGGAGGCCGCTCGCCCTCAATACCTTACATGGAGCGCCTAGAAGATTGTCAATGTTCGGGTGATGAAGCCTTTTGCCGTGGGGAGATTCACAAACGTCAAGTTCAAGCTTATCCGAGGATCTGCAAGAACTGCTCACATGATCTCTCTGGTGGATCTGCCCAATCTGAACCCTCATGATTGGATAGTCTTGTACAATATCCTGCTGACAAACGAAGCCGAATATGGTCCCATCTTAGACCATGTCAAAAGGATGCTGGCATGCTATATCATGGAGGTGGCCCTAATGGATCAGGAGGTTGCCACAGTTTTTAAGAAGAAACCGAAAGTCAAGCCTGTGGGATCGGCCAGTGATCTGAATCAAATGCAAATGGGCAAGATAGATTCGAGGCGAAACTCTGTGATGTTCACTAGAGCCGAAGGACAGAAATGTCTCTTCGCTTTAGCTGACAAACATCTTTACACTACAACTTGCTTGGAGCACATCTTATTCATCATCAAGCAGTGTAAAGACAATTCGGCTGATGATATCAAGTACTTCAATGATATGATCAATTGGTACATCCGGTTTAGACAGACCATCCTTTCCATAACCAAGTGTCTGTTTAGTACCGTGAAGAAGAAGGTACCAGCTTCAGCCGCCGGCCCAAGTAGGAAGTGAAGGTCTCGCTCCAAATTGACGCAAAGGGGAAGATTGTTGGGCTGAAAAGAGTTTTGATGTTGTGTCTTTTGGGCTCGTTAGATTAGCCTTTTATTCTCCGGTTTGGGCCTGTCCAACCGAGAGCCTTTTATGTATAGTATTTAAGTTAATGCTTGCATGCATATTAGGTTAAGATTCTAGAGATTATCGATATAGCGATTAATCAAGAGTACAATATTTTTCGAGTAATCGTTCTTGTAATCTTCCAATCCTTTACAGTTGACGTTCTTAATCGAGCTCTTCTAAGGATTATTTTTAATCATTCGACACGTTTGATTCAAGCTGTTTGTTCTTATTATTGCGTTTTTACTGTTTTATATTCATATACTTGTTCAAGATCTAATCGATCTTCTTAGATTAAAAGTTGTTTTAATCCCATCAATTATTTAATTTAAATAAAATTAGTCTTTAGTTTTAATTTACCATTCCCTGTGTTCGATACCCTACTTATTTAGCTTTACCACAATTGATAGGTCCACTACCTTTGTGTGTTCATTTTATAATTAAAAGTAGGTTTAAAACAAGTTGAAACCCAACAAATAAAGGGGTACGATATACTCGAAAATAATCACACTATATTCCATTAAAAGGTAGTACAAGGCAAGCAGGGTCGATCCACAGAGACACGGGATAATTAGTCTATACCTCTTTGCGCAAGGTACTATGGTCACCAACAGTAATAAGGGGGTTCAGAATGCAATGACTAAACAAACAAATTTAAAACACGAGTAGACAACTAGACAAATGAATTAAGTTCAGATTTTGTAAGGACTCCAACTCCATGTTTGACAATTTAGCAATGTGACTCAAAAGTGACACAATATTCGCTCAATTTTATCTAAGTTGATACTTGAAAGTGCTAATAAGCTCTAACACTTCCCATTCACCATATTAATTAACCAAAACAAGCTCTTTGATTAACCCTAACCTTATTAACCTAATCTAAACAAGCTCTTAGAATTAGATTATAAGATTGCATGAAGCTTTATGTGAATGTTCCCAACAACACCCAATACTCCTCATGAGCTTGGGAGTGTAAAAGTGTATGAATAAGATTTGCACTAAATTCATTCAATAGAGATCAATTTAATGCTTGTTACTTGTTTAATTTCACAAACCAATTACGGATTTTGTAAAAGAGATAACTTGAATGGCCTAACCCTAATTCAAATGGTCAATAAGAATCACAATTAGAATCAAACATTCGATTGAAGCAAAATCAAATTCATTAGATAGAAATTAAGAACAAACATCATGTCATATGATTGAAGTCACTACCAAGAAGTCAAAACATGAAATTGGAGAAGTTAGGGTTCTAGCCACACATGGCTAGAATAAGATGACAAGTCTAAAAGATGAAATCAAGTGTAATTACAACTTACAAAAACAAGAAATAATGTTTCCAAAGGATTAACGGACAAACCCTTGCAAAAACCTTCGAATTCTCCTATCCAATGGTGCTCTGATATGTTCTGTGTTTGTAAAAATGGCCCTCAACCTGTAATATGAAAGATAGGATAAACTGCCAAAAGTTGGTTTTTGGGTCGAACACGGCCCGTGTTAAAATAGGCTAAACTGACACGGGTCGTGTTCAGCAGCCAACACGCCCCATGTTGATTTGCACTAAACTGACACGCCCCATGTTCAGCATGGTCAAAAGCTCCCATTTTGGTCAAACACGCCCCGTGCCCACTTTTCAGTGTGAATTCAACACGCACCATGTACCTCTCTGACTCCAATTCCAAACTTTAATTTTCCAACTTTTTTGTTCTTGCCCGATCATCACGAAATCTTTACCAATGCTTCCCGGAACTTCCCAAAGCGCGTTCCAACCTCTGGTTTACCTGAAAAAGTCATACAAGTGTGCAAATAAGGTTGTTCTAGAGACTAACATGAATATGATGAAATGAAAGAAAAAGGAAGAACAATTGTGCTAAATAGATGCATGAAATGATACTAAAAGGTGTGCAAAAAGGTGCACGAATTGTACCTAACAAATCTCCCCAAGCTTAGATCTTTCTTTTCCTCAAGAAAGAACAAGAACCAGACAAACAGGATGATTTGTAGATGGCAAAAAGAAACATAGACCAAAAAGGGACAGAAGGATCCTAAAGGCTAGGAATGAATGCTTGTAGTGCAAACAATGAAAAAGGAAAAGAAAAGAAAAAAATATGTACAGAAGCACTAAAGAAACAAAATCTATCAAAAAGAAATTAAGGCACAAGTAAATAATCTGTACAAGTACGATCAGACTTTACATCAACATTGCTCCAATCATTAATACCTAGGCAAGCATCATGCTTCCTTCCATATATCACAGACTCCCAAAGTGAGGAAGAGCCGAAACGGTATAACCCAATAATCCAACCCTCGTTTTATTAAAACTTTATACCTTACTAAGATTTATGGGCGAAAATAACATAGTCCGGATCTCATGTCCTTAAGACTAGATGGCCAAGAATCAGAATCGACGCATCCTTAAGAACCCGTTACGGCGAATCAGCTTTCGCTGAAACAGTGAGCCCACCCGAAGGGGCCCAACTCCTATGTTTTCACTTTTTCGAGAGCCACAATTATCATATCACACAGTTCTTCGATCGCCAGATTTGACTTTGAATTGGCTTTTGATTTGATTGAACTTTGATTTGTACTTCGTTTTGAATTTGGATTCTTCAATCTTCATTTTTGGAATTTCTTTAGATTTCTTCGTTTTCGCATTTGAAATTCTGATTTGGCTACTAGATATGACAGTTGTACCCTTCCTTCTTTCTTGACTGTGTGGATCTGATACTTAAGCTCTCTGTCACCACGAGGGTGACGCGTGTCAACAAATAGGTACGTGTTATGTGGGTCCAGAGTTGCCGATAAAGATTCTTTTTAAACATTCAAAAGCAAATCATCATAAAGCTGTTATTACCGCCCAAAAAACGTTTCAATATAAATTCTTTTTATTATCTAAGGCTAGGGTCTCGAATTACGGCGTTTGAGTCCCTTAGTTATGACAGCTGATTCTACACTTCTGGTAACAATCCGGTTGCTTCGGTATATATATATATATATATATATATATATATATATATATATATATATATATATATATATATATTCATTTTGATTTTTCGTTTTTCCACTTCATGGAGCACTTGTATGTAAAGAGTGTCATCATCTCGTAAAAGTTTGTATTTTAAACAATGTATGAAAATGAAGGGAAGGAAAATATTTTTGGGTTTTATAAATGCAGAATGCAAGGAAAATGAATATAAGAAAGGAGTTTTATTTATTTATTTATTTAAAAAAACAATGCATGCATGAATATGAAATATGAAAATGCACCTAATGTACAACTCTACCCCTCCCCAAGCTTAAAGATAAACATCGTCCCCGATGCTTGGAGAGGGCAGAACAAGCTATCTAATCACCGGAAGGTGGGAGGGGGATGGTAGTCGGGTTAGGTAATAGTGTAAAACAGTCACAAGTGCACACATATTGAATTTTAAAACAAAATATGAACGATTAAAGATATGGAAAGAATTTACCGAATCGTTCTTGGAGCCTTGCAGTTGGTGGTGAGAACCTCTTCTTCAACCTCCATAAGCTATCTGTGAAATATTTTTGGAGCCCGAGAGTCATTTTCTAGGCAAAAACAAGTTTAAAACCATTTGGGACATTAAAATTATGAAATTTACCAAAGACTAGAAAGTTTTAAAAGAAAAGACAAAAATACCCCCAGGTTACCTCCCGGTTAGCCACCCTTTTTTAAAGTCGTTAGCTCGACATGACCCCTGAATATGCATAAATCTAAGTATGTGGGGCTCTCCAAATCACTAAACTTTTCGCCATCTCCATCAATGGAACACTTATCTTGTACTTGTCTTTCTTTTTGCGTGGGAACCATGTTGGACTTAGACCCTTAATGACACCAATCGTCCAGCCGACCACTTTCATGTACTTGTCCAATAAGGTGGTCAAATCTTCCTTATTTGATAAGGTTGTTGATTTGATGACCGGTTGGGTGTCTTCCTTCTCGGGGTACATATCCTTTGAAGGGTCCAACAAATTTATCATTTTCGGCTCTTGTGGTTGGTCTACCGGTGAAAGGAGTTTCTTATTGGTAGTAGGTGGCTCAACCTCTTTTTTTTCAACCTCCAACACATCCTCTACAACTTCCATGTTAGCCTTCTTAATTTCTACTTCTTCCTCGTCAGCCTTCTCCACTTCTACTTCTTCCTCCTCTTCCCCATCTTCAAATTGCAATCTTGGATCATCAAAAAATTTCCCATCGTTCAAGGTGATGGCAGAAACAGTATGCCTTGGGTCCTCTTCGGTCTGTGATGGTAATTTTCCTTGAGTTTCCAATATACTCACAGATTGAGTAAGTTGTGCAATTTGTTGCTCTAAGATTTTGAGGCTAGTTTTGGTTGTTTCTTGGAAGATTTGGGTGTTAGTGGCAAAGCTTTTCACAATGTCTTCCAAGGACATGCTCGAAGTTTCAGTTTGTTGGGGAGGTGGAGGATATGGTTGTTGGAACTGTGGAGTTGATTGGTATTGGTCATATCCCCAAGCTTGGTAATGGTTGTTTCCCCAAACTTGGTTGTTGTCCCACCATTGATCATGTTGAGGTTGATCATAACTCCATTGGTTTGGCCAGTCGTAGCTTCCTGTTTCTTTCACTTCTTCCCATTCTCCTTGTAAATATGGACACATATCGGTATGATGTCCATTTTGAGTGCAAAAATCGCAAGGAATAGGTGTAGGTTGCGCACTTTGGTCATTTCCAATAATCATAACTAACTGAGCTAACTCAGAAAGTTGATCTTCAATGTAAAGAGTCTTCATTTCTGAGCAACACTATTTGTTTTTTTTATTTTTTATTTATTTTTGTTTTTTATAGAGATGTACCTGCTCACAAAAATCTAGGCATAAACATTTAGTAACACCGTGTCCCCGGCAGCGGCGCCAATTTGTTAGGATGTCAAATCCAACAAATAAAGGGGTACGATATACTCCAAAATAATCCCACTATATTGCAGTAAAAGGTAGTACAAGGCAAGCAGGGTCGATCCACAGAGACACAGGATAATTAGTCTATACCTCTTTGCGCAAGGTACTATGGTCACCAACAATAATAAGGGGGGTTTAGAATGCAATGACTAAACAAACAAATTTAAAACACGAGTAGACAACTAGACAAATGAATTAAGTTCAGATTTTGTAAGGACTCCAACTCCATGTATGACAATTTAGCAATGTGACTCAAAGGTGACACAATATTCGTTCAATTCTATCTAAGTTGGTACTTGAAAGTCCTAATAAGCTCTAACACTTCCCATTCACCACATTAACTAACCAAAACAAGCTTTTTGATTAACCCTAACCTTATTAACCTAATCTAAACAAGCTCTTTGAATTAGATTATAAGATTGCATGAAGCTTTATGTGAATGTTCCCAACAACACCCAATACTCCTCATGAGCTTGGGAGTGTAAAAGTGTATGAATAAGATTTGCACTAAATTCATTCAATAGAGATCAATTTAATGCTTGTTACTTGTTCAATTTCACAAAACAATTACGGATTTTGTAAAAGAGATAACTTGAATGACCTAACCCTAATTTAAATGGCCAATAAGAATCACAATTAGAATCAAACATTCGATTGAAGCAAAATCAAATTCATTAGATAGAAATTAAGAACAAACATCATGTCATATGATTTAAGTCACTACCAAGAAGTCAAAACATAAAATTGGAGAAGTTAGGGTTCTAGCCACACATGGCTAGAACAAGATCACAAGTCTAAAAGATGAAATCAAGTGTAATTACAACTTACAAAAACAAGAAATAATGTTTTCAAATGATTGACAGACAAACCCTTTCAAAAACATTCGAATTCTCCTCTCCAATGGTGCTCTGATATGTTTTGTGCTTGTAAAAATGGCCCTCAACCCGTAATATGAAAGATAGGAAAAACTGCCAAAAGTTGATTTTTGGGTCGAACACGGCCCGTGTTAAAATAGGCTAAACTGAAACGGGTCGTGTTCAGCAGCCAACACGCCCCGTGTTGATTTGCACAAAACTGACACGCCCCATGTTCAACATGGTTAACAGCTCCCATTTTGGTCAAGCACGCCCCGTGCCCACTTTTTAGTGTAAATTCGACACGCCCCGTGAACCTCTCTGACTCGAATTCCAAACTTGATTGTTCCAACTTTTTCGTTCTTCGCTCGATCATCACGAAATCTTCACCAATGCTTCCCGGCACTTCCCAAAGTGCGTTCCAACCTCCGATTTACCTGAAAAAGTCATACAAGTATACAAATAAGGTTGTTCTAGAGATTAACATGAATATGATGAAATGCAAGAAAAAGGAAGAACAATTGTGCTAAATAGATGCATGAAATGAGACTAAAAGGTGTGCAAAAAGGTGCACGAATTGCACCTAACAATCACACACCTTGTCTTTCTTTATAATCCTTCCGTTTAGATTTTTAGAAAACCATTTTATTGTAAAAATCTTTCAGCCCCTTAGTTTGAGTCTAGACACCCATGAGGGCGTTTCCGAATCCCTCAAACCAGGGCTCTGATACCAACTTGTAACGTCCCAAAATTCAAGTCCAAAAATTTCATTTTTTTAATTAAGTTTTTCATAAAGCATTCACTATAAAATATTAAATCAACACGTCATCTCATAAAATCAAGTATCATGTTTCAAACCCACAACATAAGCAAATAACATATCAGAGTACAATCCCAGAAAACGCCGTGTGGAAAATCAAATGTGTGTGTGATGCCATGCTACGCCGCCGACTCCTTCCCCTTAGATGAAGAGGCACCTGAAACAAAAAAATGAAACCCTAAGCACAAAGCTTAGTGAGTTCCCCCATACATACCATACAATACCATCGGTATCTTTCAACCGGTAATCATCATCGGTATCTTTCAACCGGTAATCGCCATCGGTATCTTTCTACCGGTAATCATTATCGATATCTTTCAACCGGTAATCGTCATCGGTATCTTTCAAGCGGTAACTGGGGACTATTCCAACCCATACCACTAGCATACAGTAGCAAGACATAAGCACACAATCAGGCATATCCGGGTACTGACCTACCCCTTGGTCCTAAGGACCACTATCAGGGAAACTATTACTATCATGTAACATATCATACAGATATAACTCATAACCAAACGCATACCAGAACAAGATAAATTATCACAAAGACAATTATCTTCTAAATACTCCTCAATGGTGGGCCAGCATTGTGGCCTTAGACCCACCCCTACTAGAAGGTAACTCACCTCATACAAGTAGCTGCTGATAATCAGTGCGGGAAACCTCCGTCTGCTGCTGCTCCGGAAATCCTCCGACTACAAACCCACAAACACTCAGTTAGAAACGGATCTCTATAGTTAGGGTAAAATGACAATTTTACCCTCAACCAAGTCAAGTCAAAGTCAAAGTCAACTTCCAGTTGACCCGACTCGCCGAGTTGGGCCATCAACTCGTCGAGTCCCTCACTCTCTACTCGTCCCCATCCGCGACTCTACTCGTCGAGTTGGGCCGACAACTCGACGAGTTCTTCTCCCATTCGAAAGCCGCAAGGAAACTCATCCGACTTGCCGAGTTTGAAGAACAACTCGCCGAGTCCCACGAGCAGATCTCCTACTCGCTTCTAAATCCTCACCAGGGCATTCTTTATGAGGATTTGGGTTTTTAGGACTATTGCTACATGTTAAGTTGCTAATTCCGCGAGCAGTGACGAGGGTTGGACCTTCTACACTTAAACCCCTCTCAACTCAGTAACTGTTCATATGACTCGCCGAGTTTTAAGAACAACTCGTCGAGTTCCAGGAAATCTTCATAGGACTCGCCGAGTTGTTCATCCAACTCGCTGAGTCTAAGTCCATCTTCATAGAACTCGCCGAGTTCCACTTTGGGACTCGCCGAGTCCCTTCGACCCATTTCCCATATAGGCCAAATCTGAGACATGCAACGCTTCCAAACCATAGATCTATGTTCCTAGGGCATGCTAATCACATAAAGTTGCAAACTTTACGTGCATGTATGACCCTTTAAGCTCCAAAAGGCAAATCCAAGTTCTTTATATGGTCATACACTCAATAGGGACCTCAATCAGTTCAACCATAGAGGCTTTATACTTCTAATACGTCCATAAGGTCTAAATTTGAAGTCCTTTCGGATCATAGACCATAAACACATAGAGTTTGAGGTTTTAGGGCTTAAAAACCACAAACTAGGGACAAAAAGGGGATCTAATGAACTAGAGATCAAGGTAGGAACTTTTCTACCTGAATGGAAGCCTTCCACAGAGTAGATTTCGGATCTACTTCCCTTCCTTGCACCCTTCAACCTTCACCTTCTTCTTCTTCTAAGCTCCAAACATCCTTCACAAAGCCAAAATCACTCACAAGAACAATATGGGGGCTAGGGTTTCGCTTTACAGCTCTTCTGGAAGTGTTATGGGCAAGGGAGGCTGATTTAGAGTGTTTAAATAGGGTGCACACTCCTGGATTAGGGTTTTTGTCCGAACAGCAACTTACTCGCCGAGTCCGGGACCCGACTCGGCGAGTCCACAACTTAAACCCTGTGCCCCTTCCCGCTTCTACTCGGCGAGTCGATCCTCTGACTCGCCGAGTACAAGGCCAAGAAGCAAAATGCACAAAGAATTAAATAAAAGAATACGTACCAAGAACCAGGTGCTACAATATATATATATATATATATATATATATATATATATATATATATATATATATATATATATATATATCCTAGATTAGGGTTTTTGTCCGAACAGCAGCTTACTCGCCGAGTCCGGGACCCGACTCGGCGAGTCCACAACTTAAACCCCGTGCCCCTTCCCGCTTCTACTTGGCGAGTCGATCCTCTGACTCGCCGAGTACAAGGCCAAGATGCAAAATGCACAAAAAATTAAATAAAAGAATACGTACCAAGAACCAGGTGCTACAATATATATATATATATATATATATATATATATATATATATATATATATATATATATATATATATATAACATTTATAAAAAAATGCACCCATACTAGCCTAAATGACATATTTCTTATATACAAAAATGCAATATTTATAAACAAAAATAATGAATAAATGATGTTAGTTATATATACAAATTTCGATAAAATTATTTATAAAAATATTATTTTTGATATTGCGATATTTATATATATTTTTAGGCAATATTTTAATACATTTTTATTAATATTTTGGTTTTTTTTGCAAAGATATATGACAATTATGAGATTAAATTGAATTTTACAACAAAAAAAATCAATCTTGAAGAATAAGGACTATAATTGACAAGAAGAGGAAGTTTGGAGGATGGAAGCTTTAAAGAAGAAAAATTCATGCTAAAAGACCAAATCACGACGTGGCCATAACTTACACGACGTGCAGTGATTGTTCTAGAAGATAAGTGCATGGGAAGTCAGAGTTATGGAGAAAAATTACTCAGAGATAAGTGCGACAAAGCATTCATTGAAGGAGGCTTAATTGAAGATCAATAGATTGAAGAATACATTCATCATCCTAGTTTGATACACTTGATCATGTCGATTTTAACTAAATTTGTGTTCATGTTTTCATCCATGAGTAGATGAATCTAGTAGCTTCTATTTAGTTAGATGAAACTTTAACTCTATTATTTAATTATTGATTTATGGATTTTAACTGTTCGTTATGAGCTTGTGTTTGATTATCTTTACCTAGCTTGTTAATATTAGATCTTTTAATTACTTGAATTCAGGTTCATTGCTTGAATTCACGTAATGTGTAGCTTTGAGAACATTAAATTACATGAACTTGTTACCTAGTAGTTTAGTGACCATTAAATTGCTAAAGCTAGGATCGATCCAATCTTAGATAAGTAATCAAAATAATTAATTCAGTTGTGCTAGAGAACATAAATTGTGATCACAATTGTGTTTATTTGGATTAATCATACATAGCTTGCCTATATCTTATATCAGATTCTGTGTTTGCTAGTGTATGACCATACATAGTTTTCATGAATTAGAGAAATTATTAGTAAATTTGGACTTGAATTGATAATTACATAATAATATAATAACCAACATTAATAATCCATAATTAGTAGCTAACCATAGAGGATACGTGGATTCGAACTAAACAAAAGTGTTTTTAGTAATTGATTGATGTTGTTAGTTAAGTTATTAAGTTTATCTGAACTTGTAAATTAGATAAAAACCAATTAAACTTTTGCTTATTTTTAGGTTAATTTTTAGAATTTAAATTAGTTTATTAAATCCACTCCTTGTGTTCGATACCTGACTATTTGTGCAATATTATTTGCGAAAAGTTCCACTTTGTAATAGTTAAGTAGATAGTTGGTAAAACTAGTACGTATAACAAATTACACATCATGTTTTTGGAGACGTTACCAGGGAACGACTATTTAGTTTTAAATTTAATTGCTTTAGGTTGATCGATTCTTTTTGTGAGGTTAAACCTGCAAAAACTTAATTTTGAGCATTAGTTTTTTTCCTGCTTTACTGAACTCACGACGTGACTTAGGTTGTTTTACGTTTTATTTCGTTCCTATTTAGATTTTCTTTTTCAACACGAGGTGGTAGAATTACCACGTCATGGTAATCGTTAAGTAGGAATTTTTATTTACTTTTTGTTCGTTTTTACACTTTTATTTTTGTTTTTCTTGTAGTAGTACATGACCTGTGGATGCAACACACCTTTGATACCACTACTTGAAGATCTAGAGTCAGCCCTTCGTAAAAAGACAGATAAGAACATAGGAGAAACCAACCCACCAAAGAAATCACCATTCAAATATCTTAAATCGGTTTTTGGTAAGAAGAAAGGGAAGAACGTAGGCGAATCGAGCAATTCCTAGAAGAATGAAAGCAAGGTTGAAAGCTTTAATAAAATTACTAATACACAAGAATCTGAAACCAAATTAGAAAAATAGGAGAGCGAACCTAAAGACGATCCGAAAAACAACATGGCGGGCATTTTCGACATTTCAATGGAAAGGACACCAGTCCAAGCTTATTGTAACTTGCGATTACCACAACCGCCACATTCGAGCTTAAAGGACATATTCTTTTTGCGCTTAAGGACGTTCCATTTTCTGGGAAAGATCATGAGGATGCTTACAAACACCTTGATGAATTTAGTGACATCACCGATTATTTTAACATTCCAAATGTTCCACGCGAGACAGTGTTATTGAGGATACTTCCAATCACTTTTTAAGGAGATGCTAAGGTTTGGTTGAAGGCATTCCCACCAGGTGCTATTACTACATGGGTACAAATGTGTGAACAATTGGGTGAATCACTTTATGAAACATGGGAGCGTTACAAGGGTTTACTTCGAAATTCTCCCCAAAATGATCTTAATGTGCAATAAGAAGTATCAATCTTCTCTATGATGGGGTAATGTGATAACAAGGCAACTCCTTGATTCTGAAGGATCTTTGACAAAGAAAACCCCAACTGAAATCAGGGAGCTAATTAAATAGTTTTCGAAGCATTCACGTGAGTATCACAATCCTCGACATGATGAAGCTAAAGGAATTGGGAGTGGCACTTCTAAAGACATGGCAGTTGTGTTAGTTATGTTAAATAATATTGGCCAATGTATGAAAAAGATGGACCAATCCATACGTGCTATTCGTGTGGGTTGTGAAAGGTGCAATGGTCCACATTTAACAAAATATTGCCATTTGGACGATAACGGGAATAAGAAAGCTCAAGTCTTCTACTCAACCGGAGACAAAAGATAGCTGAAACGTCTCTGCCCAGAATCAGCTCTACTCACTCCCTGAACGAAAACCCCTTAGATATCATTCCATACTCATAAGCCTTAGGAGTCAACGATCCGAGTTGACTCAACTTGTCGAGTCTACCCTTCAACTCGTTGAGTTCTCATGAATCATAGAATCATGAATCGTGATCTAACTCATTGAGTGTACCTCCAACTCACTGAGTTCCTCCTTCTCAATAGAAACGGGACTTTCCTAGTACAACTCGTCGAGTTCCCTTGTGGACTCACTGAGTTCCATTAACATAATTAGGAATGTTCGACCAAACTCGTCGAGTTCCTCTATGAACTCGCCGAGTCCCTTGCATTTCTCGTCTATTCATCCCTTTCCTCAGATATAATGTTCCAAAATACAGATCTATATTGTTTCCATGGTATATTCCTATAAAGTCGACAACTTGATGGCTTTGCATGCCTCAAATGGGCCAAATCTCGATATATAGCAACCTACTTCTATAGACATGGTCTTTTTTTGGACAAGAACAGGATTAAGACACTTTTTATGAATCTAAGGACCAAATAACACTAATAATGGTAGTTTGTAGCATCAGAACTTATGGAGGTTATCAAGCTTCCAACAATGGGGTCAAAAAGACCCATAAAACAAGACTAAGAGAGATCTAAGCTATGAATCATCAAGTTAGGGACTTCTTGCCTAAGAATGCGGCCAAAGATGGATGAGATCCCATATCTAGTGCTTCCCCTCAAGTTCAATGACCTTCTAGTTCTTCCAATTCCTTCACCAAGCACAAAAACACACAAAATCCACTCAAAAACCACAAGTTTCTCACCAAGGAGCTCAAAATACGATTTAGGGTTTCAGGGAGGCTAATGAGAGGCTATGGGAAAAGATTAAGTCCTTTAAATAAGGTGCAAAACCCTAGAAATTAGGGTTTCATCCCAGCTGGTCTACTTGTCGAGTTGAGGCCTCTCAACTCGTCGAGTAGGTTACTTAAGACACACGGTTCTGACAATCTCTAATCGACGAGTTTGGGGCGTCCAACTCGCCGAGTTTCTCTGTATATATGAATAAATTATAAATTAAGTGCATACCAGGAACTAGGTGTTACAATTCTCCCCTACTTGTCTAAGACTTCGTCCTCGAAGTCTGTTGCCCCAAATAACTTTGGGTAATGCTCTATCATCTCCTCCTCGGGCTACCAAGTCCACTCTGAACCCTTGTGGTGCATCTACTACACCTTCACTAATTTTACAACCTTGTTCCTTAAGGTCTTCGTTTTGCGATCCATAATCGCCACTGGTCTCTCAATGTAGTTTAGGCTGTCATCCACCTGGTTAGAGTCTAGAGGCACAACTGCGAAATCATCCACCAAGTACTTCCGTTGCTAGGAGACATGAAAAGTGTTATGGATCTGGCTGAGCTCTGCTGGAAGATCCAAATGATAGGCTACACGCCTAACCCGATCCGTAACTCTAAAAGGACTGATGTACCTGGGGCCCAACTTGCCCCGCTACCTGAATCGGATGACACCTTTCCAAAGTGACACCTTCAGGAGGACTGTATCTTCTACCTAAAACTCTAGGTTTGAATGGCGTTTGTCAGCATAGCTTTTATGCCGACTTTAAGTAGTCCGGAACCTGCTCCGAATCTGCTGGATCTTCTCTGTGGTCTTGAGTACCACCTTAGTACTTCCCATGACTCTCTGACCGACCTCGCCCCAACAGATTAGGTTTCTACACTTTCTCCCGTAGAGCATATCAAAGGGAGGTCAATCTATGTTGGCATGATAACTGTTGTGATACGAAAATTCCACTAACGGAAGATACATATCCCAGCTACCACCGAATCTAGTACACATGCAGGTAGCATATCCTCGAGAGTCTGGATCGTCCTCTCCCTCTGTCCATCAGTCTAAGGGTGAAAGGCTGTGCTGTAGTGAAGACGAGTAAACAACTCATCATGAAACCTCTTCCAAAACCTAGAAGTGAAGAGAACATCTCGGCCTGACACAACCGAGACTAGCACTCCGTGACGTGACACCACCTTGCGAACATAGATCTTGGCTAGCTTCTCAGCCGATATACTCTCCTGGATCAGGATGAAATGAGCACTCTTGGTCAACCGATCCATGATGATCCGAATCGAATCTACTCCACATGCGGTCCTCGGAAGCTTCGTGATAAAATCCATAGTGATATCTTCTTATTTCCACACGGGAATATCCAATAACTGCATCTTGCCATGAGGTCGTTGGTGCTCGGCCTTGACTTTCCTGAAAGTCAAGCACCGCTCCACATACCATGAAATATCCCGCTTCATGAAGGGCCACCAGTAATTAGGGCGAAGATCCCGATACATCTTTGTCACCCCAGGATGGATGGAGAGCTTAAACTTATGGGCCTCCTCCATCATAACTTGGCGTACCCCGGCCCAGTAAGGAACCCAAACCCTCCGATGTCGGGTTAACAACCTATGACTATCATAATCGAATGAGGCCACCTGGCCTATGATTCGCTCACACTTCCAGCGCTCTTCCTTCATACCCTCAACAGGCGCCTCTCGGATCAACTCCATCAACAGAGTAATCACTGTCATCCTCAGACATATGTCTCATATCGGTGTTGAAACTGCCTTATGGCTGGGTGCATTGGCCACCACATTGGCCTTCCATGGGTGATAGAGGATCTCACAATCGTATTCCTTCACCACATCTAACCACCGACACTGTCTCATGTTCAGATTTGGCTGGTCCATCAAATATCTCAGGCTCTTATGGTTAGTGTAAATGGTACAACGAACCCCATAGAGGTAGTGCCGCCAAATCTTGAGGGCGAAAACCACAGCCCCTAACTCCAAATCATGCGTCGGGTAGTTCGCCTTATGAGGCCTCAACTGCCTCGAAGCGTACGCTATCACGTGACCTCGCTGCATCAGCACTACCTAATACCTGTGATCGAAGCATCACAGTAAACCACAAAAAATGCCCTCTTGAAAAATCAGAATTGGTGCATCGCACAACCGCTGTCTGATCGACTCGAAGGTTGCCTGCTGCTCAGGCCCCTAGCACAATGTGCAACCTTGCTGAAGGTTGTCTTCTGCACATCGTCGTCCCTGACTCACAACTGGTGATAACCCGATCACATATCAATCTTAGAGAACCAAGATGCACCTTGAAGCTGGTCAAATAAGTCATATATCCTTGAGAGGGGATAACGGTTCTTCATTGTTACCTTATTCAGCTCCTGATAATCTATACACATCCGATGTGACCCGTCCTTCTTCTTCACAAATAGGATCGGGCTCCCCATGCGAACTGTTCGACGTAATAAATCCCTTGTCTAATAGCTCCTACATCTGTGTAGAAAGCTCCTGCATCTCGGGAGGAGGCAACCGATATGGTGCCTTAACTACCAGATCCGCACCAGGGACTAGGTTAATCCTGAACTCCACGTGCCTCTCCGGAGGTATCCTAGACAAATCCTCAGGGAACACGTCCGAGTACTCCCGTACGATCGATACATTGTCGACTGTCGCCTCACCCTTATCCTGGGTATCCAAGACGTAGGCAACATAACCTGTGCAACCTTGCTGAAGGTAGCACCTAGCTCTCACTGCTGAGCACAATCTCGGTCCACCCTGCGACCTCTCACCCTGAATCACCAACCCTCCCCTACTTGGGTTCCGAACTCGTACAAGTTGCTTCTTGTAGTCGGTAACTGCCCCATTGGGGCTCAACCAGTCCATACCTACGATAACCTTATTCCCTCACATGGGAATAGGGACTATATCCATAGAAAACTACTCATAGAACATACGTAGTGTACATCCCCGATGAACCCTCGTAACTCGTACCGTCCTATCATCAGTGACTTGTAGACTAGCCCTGAACCAAAACAACCCCTTAGATACCATTCCATACTCATAACCCTTAAGGGTCAACTCTAGTCTAGTCAGAGTCAAAGTCAAGTCAAAGTCAACGCTCCAAGTTGACTCAACTCGTCGAGTTTAACCTTCAACTACTCAAGTTCTCATGAATCACGGAATCGTGAATTGCGATCTGACTCGTCGAGTGTTCCTCCAACTCTTCGAGTTCCTCCTTCTCAATAGAAACAAGACTTTCCTAGTACAAATCACCGAGTTCCATTAACAGAATTGGGAATGTTCTGTTGGATTAGTGTCTAAGTCCATAACTATTTTGGTATGTACTTGACCCGATGGTGCATGGTCCTTTTGGGTTGCCTTCACCAAAGCAACTTGATAGGATGAATTATGGAGAGAAAGGATTAAATATGATTTATTAATATATTATGAGAATAATATATTAAAGCAGAAATCATATTATTTAATTAATATTAGTCAATAATTAATTGGTAATTAGTTTTGTGACTAAAAGAGATTAATTAAACTTAAGGGACTGGAATTGTAATTATAAGATAATTGCAATTTGGGCCATGGATTGCCTTATATTAAGGAGTGGACGAATTCTATGGGGAAACCCATGGGGAAATCGTCCAAGGCCTTAAGGAAAGGAATCTATGGGTTGCTTAGGGCTTAAGCATCCAAATTAGGGTTTCCTTGTTAGATAACCCTAATTGCCTAACTATATATAAGACCCTTATGACCCAAAAACGTAGAGAAGACTTCTTCTAGGGTGAGAACACATTTTGGGCAGCCTCCATCCTCTCTCCTCTTCATCCTCTTGCTTATGGTGTTTGTGAACCATTAGAGGAGTGACAATTGTGATCTAAGCTTTCTAAAGTCAATACAAGGAGATTTGGGATTGTTATTGCTACATAACAATCAAGGTAATATCTTAAACCTATTCTCATGTTAATATGATTACTTGAATGTTTGAATTAGGGTTTATAGTCTTGGATAACTTGCATGTACAATAGAGAAACCTAGATCCAAGCATTAGGGTTTGTATGAGCACATAGGATGTTCTTAGGACCATAACCCATCAGTGGTATCAGAGCCTAGATTGGTTTCTATTGTATTGATGCATTATATGTTTGAAAAATTCGCTTTTGTGTTTCTGGAGGCCGGACTCGCTAAGTCCGTAGCTGAACTCGCCGAGTCCATGCTTGACTCGACGAGTCAACTCGTCAGAAGGAGGGAAAACTGGGATTTCTTGCTGTTTTTGCTTAAGGATAGTTGCCTTATCATATTAGATCAATATAAATCCGATTTTATGATATATTTGACTATATTCTTGATCTAATTGAAGATATTTATCAATTAATAAAATATTTGTTTCTTTATGTGATAATTGATTAATTATTTTGATTAAATTGGTAAATTGTTTTGCAAGAAATCATTAAATAAATCAAATATGGATAATTATGTGATTAAATGTCAGTTTAGATTATTTGTTATTTGATTCTTGTGCTTTGAAAAGTTTTCATATTTTCTCCCCTTTATGTTTTATAGTTTAAATTTGAACCCAAAAGTTTTGTTGTTTTGAAATTTAAATAGTTAAAACCCTAATGTTTTGAAAAAAAGGTTTCAAAACTTGCCCTCAAGTTTTGGAATTTAAAAGTTGATTAAAAGTTTAATTAGGAATGTTAAATTCTAAAACCCTAGTATTGTTTTGAAAAGTTCAAATCACACCCTTATGGTTTTATTAATTAATTAAGGTGTATAATTAAAAGAGGTTTAATAAATCCATAAAAGTTTAGGTTTACAATTTAATTGAATTAAAAGTATAATTATTAAATTTGACCACCTAGTATTTTAAAAGTTGTAAAATACACCCTATACTACATATAACATTAAAAGTCTAACATTATATATATGTATGAGTAAAAGTCAGTCTTACCATTAGTAGGCCTCATTCACGAAGCTGGTCTATAAGGGGTGTTTAAGGAAATTGCCTATAAAATGGCGATTGAATGGGTATCCACTCTTACCCACTGCACTCTTGACTAGTGGAGGGTCGTTAGCCGAACGGGTAGGATAGGACGAAACCTTCCATTATAAGTATAATGAATTATTAAAGTAACTAAATGTTTTCATAAAATTCCCAATCTTAGTTACTTAGGCAAAAGTGAATTGATGCAATTCCATGAAATTACACTTTGTGCCCTTGCGAAGACGTTAGTGGAGCGTGTGTGGTTTACCGGCACACTAAATGGTTCTAAGCAAAGGTAGCAAAGGGTGACTCAATGTTTGTCATAGTTCGGTGGAGCGTGTGTGGTTTACCGACACATCGAATAGATGACTGTAACATGTGAGGGCACCATGTAAGTTTGCATGGTTATTAACACCCGCTTTGTGATCCTTGGCATCCCAGTCACAAACTAGAGGGGCATATCGAGATTTAAACATGCCGTTGAAGTGTTCAATGAATCTCAAAGGATCTAGAAGTTTTCATAGATTTAAAACTTAAATTTCTTTTTCGTTTTTCATGGTGGAAATTAGTGAATCGTCATTCACTTACATTCAAATGTTCTGCAATTTGGGTTACGGCATCCCTCTCCTGAGTTGTAGAATATTGTGTTGGGTCCTAGCCTTAGTATCTCATTTGGGTGATTTACTAAGGACTCAATCAGTCAACTAACTTGAATTCGTTTTCTCCCGTTTTGTAGATGTCAAAGTTCGATAACTATGGTCTTCCCAAATCCCGTGGAACAAGCTTTCCACATGAAGATGATATTCCACGATTCGATCGAGGAACTAGAAATCATGCTTCACTTCCTCCACCTCCTCAAATTGTTCTCCCTAACCCACAAGTTCGAAGACTTGAAAAGTTCAAGATCACTCAAGCCCTTTTGGCAAGTAAATATAAAGAAGGAAAGTCGGTGTGTGCACACGTCCTAGGGATGAAGTCACACATTGATAGGTTAAGAATGTTGGGATCTGTTGTTTGTGAGGAAATGGCTGTTGATTGGGTTCTTCAGTTACTTCCTAACTTATATAGTGAGTTCGTAAGAGAGAGTACTATATGATGAACCGCGACGTGACCCTTATAGATATCACCTATATGCTTATTGCTGCTGAATCAGCAATGGTTTGGTGCAATAGAAAAGCAAAGTTGATTGGTGAATCTGCCTTTAAGACCTCTATGGATATACACAATGGTAACGAAAGACATGCTATGATCGAAAAGTTTGATCATAAGAGAAAGGCAATGTCTGAAGTAGTTCCATGTCATGTTCTAAAAGAGTCAATTTGCTTTTATTGGCAAGAGAAAGGGCATTGGAGACGATGCTGCCCTATTTACCTAAGAGATCTAAGAGATGGGAGAGTCGAAACGTATGGCTCTGCTTTAGGTAAAATCCATTGACTAACTCTTTTAAGCTTCTATTCTAGATTCTTAATACATAATGTGATAAGATTACAATTGATGTTTTGTAGGATCGAAGAAAAGAAAGGAAGCTTAAGGGAAGAAGTGAGCAGAATCTAACCGTGAAGGAATGGATTTTTATTGCATTTCTCGAAGATTAGATTCTTAAGCTACTACTTAGAGTTAGAATAAGATGGCTAAGAAAGATGTATTAGCATAGTTTTTCAAAGAATTGCATTGTAAGGACAAATTTTTCTGGAATAAAATAAATTTTGATTTTATATTATTTATTTATCCTTGCAATGGCGTGTATGAAAAATTGATGTTTGAATAATTAGCAATAATGGATTTGATTCTTAGTTATGTTATTTGTGGAAATATCGAGAATTTACCAAATAGGGAGAGTTTCTCATCGCCCAAATTTCGATTGGACAAAAATTTGGAATCACGCAACTTGGTTGCATGATGAATGAGAAGTTTCATATTTGGAAATTAGACTAATTCGTTGACAAAGTGTCAAGTGAAGGACTATGAGATCGAGCACACAAAGTTGTGTGTTGATCAAGTCCACCATAAGAGTAACAAGATATTCGTCATGATTTACTAAAGGTTTAGTAAATATAATTATACTTATAAGATTAAGTGTAATTGTGAATTGATTAAAAAGGTTTAAATCAATAGCAGAACGAATAAGAAGAATCAAGTAGGCAGAAAGATAAAAGTTTCTCCATTCTAAGAAGAAGGGAGAGTAGCTTTTATGCTTTATGATAGGTCTTAATGATTAAGAACTATATCTCAATTCATCCTCTAAGTGAGTCTTAGTACAATTGTATGTCTAAGAAGAGGAATCAAGAATTGAAGAAATGGTTAAATCAAGAAGTCAATCATACTTCGTTCCAAAACAAGTCTTAGATTGTGACAATGAGTGACAAGTATTAAGAAGGTTTATAACATTCATCAAATATGGAGAGTTGTGATGTCTTGGATAAGACAAATACCAACTAGGACCAATTTATGAAGTGTTTTGATAAAAGCTACACTAAATCTTGAATATTTGTTTGTCAAGAAATGGTTATTGACAAGAGAATCTTATATGTCATGGAGTCAGTGGGAGTCTTAATGGTCTTGAAAGGTTTCAAGAACAAATCAAATAAACCTTATCGATCATCACTAGCACACGAGTTGAGGTTTACAACCTATCGTGTTGACATTATTTTGTTTATGTGCTGTTCCAATTGAGTTAATTATGCATGTGAGTCCTATGAGTTCTCATTTGAACGCATAAAAGGCAAGGCACCTTGATCAATGAAAAGTACATTGATAGGAAAAGGTGAGTTTCTTAACTAATTGGAAGACATGGTGGGCAGTTGTGCTACCATAAGGCAAGAAATCAATACTGAGAAAGTTCGGTCCATATGAGTTTGAATTTGTCGTAAACTTTGGTTTTGACAAGTTCACATGGATAGGAACATATACACCGTTTAAATCTAAGTGTCATAAGATTTCCTCCTTCATGAAAATGATTGTGAGGAAATGCTTTCACTAAGAAAGATTTTAAGAAGATAGTGATTGTAAAATTGCATTCTCGAATTCGATCATGGTTACGGTATCCCTTTCCATGATTTGAATTGTGAGGTTTGGCAATTAGTCTTAATTGTTTAGACACACATATGAACTATCTAAGGCAAAGGTGTATAAGTTCGAGAAGCCTTGATAAAAGATTATCAAAGCACTAAGCATTAGAAACATGAACTTAAGAAATTCAATAAGCATTGTTTTTCTGAAAGATAAGTTGTTTCTAAATACATGTCAAAGCTAGTGGGAGCATAAGTGTTATGTTTATAATAATCATCATGATAGTGGGAGCATAAAAGTTATGATTGTATGATTATTATGGAAAGTATTGCAAGTTGGCAATATTAATTATAGAAAACAAGAGACATTCTTTGCAAAGTCGTAAGGATGGAATAGTTGTTTTGCTATAATTAAGGGAGAGAATATTATGCTTCATTTCAAATCTAAAGGCTTAGGTTGAGAAATGTTAATAAATTTAGTCAAAGGTATATAGTGTGTTCTTAAAATTTCGATTATGATTACGACATTCCTCTTCACAATTCGAATTTTTGAGAACATAGCAAATAAAACATTATGGAAGAAGATTGATGAAGTATCAAATCTTTATGTAAGACATTTTGCATCGTGTCCCATACGCTTCGGGTATTGGATCGATTGCAAATGCTATAATATTTGACCATTCTAAAATTTTCCAAATGTCTAGCGCATTTAAGAGGGAAAAAGGACAAGAATTGGTTTTGACTAAAATAATTAAACAACTATCAAAGGACAATCCAAAGTTCGCCGAGGATTGGTCGCTTGTGTGTAGTTGGAAGTATAGTATTGGAAGATATGGAAATGTTTTCCATATTGGATGGACCATATCGACATTATTATGAATAGATAAGATTCTATTAAGGATGAGTTGTCATATGGAAAATATGGAAATGTGTCCATATTGGGAATTGAATATTGAAAATCTATGTCTAGATTAGAAAATTTTATGCAAAAGGATGTTCAAAGGAATGTTCTTTGAGTGAGAGACATCATATCTAAGGAATTTTATTGTAACAATCTCCAATAGAGGAATTTGTAATTTCATTGGCAATAGTCTTTGTGACTTTGGTACAGTGATATTACAAATGGATCGTTGCATAAAATGTTAGAATCTAGCATATTCTATAAGTAGCAAGAATTTGATATTCTTTCACTTATGAAAAAGGATTTGGAGTTGTGAAATGAGAATGATTGGAAGTGTGTTCAATTTGATCTATTTCACAAAAAAAGAACCATAGGTAAACATTGTGTGCATGCTAGGAGCATGGGACAAGTGAAATAATTCAAGTAAGATGTTGATTACCCGAAACGACAAATAATGAGTAATCGATATGGTGATAAATAAAAGGTGTTTTATTTATGCTCAAAGGGTTGAGGTCATATGGGATTTGTATTATTCTTATGTTTCACTTTGCATGTTTTGACTTCTTGAATAATTTAATTGGTTAAGAACAGTCAAATTATTCGAACGGGCCACAGTCGTTGATATGTTGGAAGTAGGTATGAATGAAGACTGTCGTGAATTGGTGTGTGGAATGTCTAAAAGAGTATTAGACATAAGCAAATGTTTGTTGCAACGTTCATGAGTGCTTATGAATATGAATTTGAGCATTGGATTAAGCCCACGCTCACTTGGATCACTCCATGAATTGCATCACGAGTGATTGGTGAGACGATAATATCTTATATTCTTGAAACCGAGATGTGTGAGTTGTATCTTGCGAATCGGTTGCACATTGATAATATGTAAACGCACTAGTAACTTGGTGTTATAAAACATATTGTTGTGTGTGATTCGGTGAGTAAGTGCAAGCAAGCATTGTATCAAAGTTTATCCGTTCCTTTTATCCAAAGTAGGATAAAAGCGATATCTTTGGGCCCCTCGATGATTTAGTGATGACAAACGTAAATGCTCGGCCGGGCTAGGGCTAATTTGATTTGTTCAATTAGTCAGTCGTCATAAATCAGAATTCGAGAAATAGTACAAAGAGAATGATTTGAAATCATGTCTTATACGATATCTAGAATGGAGGAATATATGATCCCTTATCTAAGGACACGCGTATCTGATAGGATCAGAGTTGACAGCGGCTTTGGAAAGCTACGATTGCAGATCAGGATCTGAAGTCATACGCACAATAGTTATTAGACTTATCCAAGTGGGAGACTGTTGGATTAGTGTCTAAGTCCATAACTATTTTGGTATGTACTTGACCCGATGGTGCATGGTCCTTTTGGGTTGCCTTCACCAAAGCAACTTGATAGGATGAATTATGGAGAGAAAGGATTAAAAATGATTTATTAATATATTATGGGAATAATATATTAAAGGAGAAATCATATTATTTAATTAATATTAGTCAATAATTAATTGGTAATTCGTTTTGTGACTAAAAGAGATTAATTAAACTTAAGGGACTGGAATTGTAATTATAAGATAATTGCAATTTGGGCCATGGATTGCCTTATATTAAGGAGTGGACGAATTCTATGGGGAAACCCATGGGGAAATCGTCCAAGGCCTTAAGGAAAGGAATCAATGGGTTGCTTAGGGCTTAAGCATCCAAATTAGGGTTTCCTTGTTAGATAACCCTAATTGCCTAACTATATATAAGACCCTTATGACCCAAAAACGTAGAGAAGACTTCTTCTAGGGTGAGAACACGTTTTGGGCAGCCTCCATCCTCTCTCCTCTTCATCCTCTTGCTTATGGTGTTTGTGAACCATTAGAGGAGTGACAATTGTGACTCTAAGCTTTCTAAAGTCAATACAAGGAGATTTGGGATTGTTATTGCTACATAACAATCAAGGTAATATCTTAAACCTATTCTCATGTTAATATGATTACTTGAATGTTAGAATTAAGGTTTATAGTCTTGGATAACTTGCATGTACAATAGAGAAACCTAGATCCAAGCATTAGGGTTTGTATGAGCACATAGGATGTTCTTAGGACCAAAACCCATCATGTTCGACCAAAATCGTCAAGTTCCTCTATGAACTCACCGAGTCCTTCGCATTTCTAGTCTATTCAGCCCTTTCCTCATATCTAAGGTTCCAAAATACAGATCTATATTGTTTCCATGGCATATTCCTGTAAAGTTGACAACTTGATGGCTTTGCATGCCTCAAATGGGCCAAATCTCGAGATATAGCAACCTATTTCTATAGACATGGTCTTTTCTTGGACATGAACGAGTTTAAGACCCTTTTTATGAATCTAAGGACCAAATAACACTAAGAATGGGAGTTTGTAGCATCAGAACTTATGGAGGTTATCAATCTTCCAACAATAGGGTCAAAAAGACCCATAAAACAAGACTAACAGAGATCTAAGCTATGAATCATCAGTTAGGGACATTTTTCCTCAAAAAGTTGCCAAAGATGGACGAGATCCTAGATCTAGTGCTTCCCCTCAAGCTCAATGACCTTCTAGTTATTCCAAGTCCTTCACCAAGTACAAAAATACACAAAATCCACTAAAAAACCTCAAGTTTCTCACCAAGGAGCTCACAATACAATTTTGGGTTTCAGGGAGGCTAATGAGAGGCTGTGGGAAAACATTAAGTCCTTTAAACTAGGTGCAAAACCATGGAAATTAGGGTTTCATCCCAGATAGTCTACTCGTCGAGTTGAGGCCTCTCAACTTGTCGAGTAGGTTACTTAAAACACGCGATTCTGACAATCTCTACTCAACATGTTTGGGGCCTCCAAATCGTCGAGTTGCTCTGTAAATATGAATAAATTATTGTTAGGTACATTTCATGCATCCTTTTTTTAGTTTGACTCCATAAAAGTGAATTGCATATAAGCTTAAACTCATGCATTTTGCATGTTTTTCACGATTTTTTCATGAGACAATTTCATTCACACACTTTTGTGATATTTCATGGACTTTTGGAGGTAGGATCTTACTTGAAGAGATGAATAAGAGATATAGATGAAGTATCAGGACTTATGGAGCACCGAGGATGAAGTTATCAATGGAATGAAGATTTTGGCCATTTAGAGATTTACACGGGCAGTGTAAATGAAAGCCTTGTATTTACACGTGTCGTGTAAACGCATACATTCAAGCATTGTACTTTGAAGGCCTGACCAAATTGTGCCGCGTAAATTTTGTCTTTACACAGTTGTGTAAAGTTTCCCTTTGTGTTTACACGGGCCGTGTAAACGTGGTCGTAAGTTTAAAGTAGTTTTCTTCTTTCTAAAAGGGTGCAACCGGTTCTATAAGAAGTGAAGTCGATTTTGTGAGTTTTGGAGGCGATTTTGGGGAGCATTTTGAAGGCAATTGTCACTTGGAAACACTTGGATTTCATTTGGATTTCAATTTGTAAGACTTTAATTTCAATTTCTAGGTTGGTGTTTTGTTCTAGTCATGAGTGGCTAGAAACCTAACTCTCCAACTTCATGTATTGACTATTTTGTGTGTGAATTCAATCATTTGACTTGGTGTTTGTTTAAAATGCTATCTTGTGAATTTGATTTTGTTTTAATTGAAGGTTTGGTTTCAATTCTAATTCTTTTTGGCCAATTTGAGTTAGAGTTGATTCATTCAAGTTATCTATTATACAAAATCTGTAATTGTTTTGTCATATAGAACAAGTAACAAACACTAGATTGAAATTTCTTAAAATAATTCTGGTGTAAATCAAATTCACACATTCTTACACTTCCAAGCTTATGAGGGGTATTGAATGTTGTTGGTAAAATTCACACAAAACATAATGCAATCTTTCCACATATTCTAAGAACTTGTTTATATTAGATTTGTTGGATTAGAATTATTTAAAGAACTTATTTTAATTAATTAAACCGGTGAATGTGAATTGCTAGAGCTTGTTAGCATTTCTAAGTACCAACTTAGATAGAATTAAACAAATATCATTTCATATCTCTAATCACATTGCTAATTAGTATTGCATAGAGTTGGAGTATTTTATAAATCTTAATTTTATTTTATTTGATCAACTGCTTACTCTAAATTTCAGTCTTTTATTGAATTAAATCCCCCCTATTTTGTGATCTCATTTGTACCTTATGCAAAAAGGTATAAGCATTTAACTCGTATCCCTGTGGATCGATCCTACTTACCTTGTATTACATTTTTTGTACAAAGTAGTAGTGTTTAAGGGATTACTATTTCCCCATTTATTTGTTGGCTTTGACACGCTCAACAAATTGGCCCCGTTGCTGGGGCACAGTAGTAGTAATTGTTTATGCCAAGATCTTTTCGTACAAGTACACCTTTACCAATTGATTTGGAGATAGAGAAATCTGCAAAACAAAGAAGAAAGCAAGCCAGACTTTTAAAGAAACAACAACAATCCAGATCTTTTTCATCAAACCTATCAACCACATCTTCACCAACATCCAAAAGTACCTCCCCACCATCTTCACCTTTACGCGAATCTCAAACTTTTATCCCTACTCCTACGATGGGAGAAAACCATGGAGGGAATCCACCTCCAAATCCACCACCCGAACAAACCTTTAGACAGTGGGCCACTCAAGATGTTACCCAACAACCATTATGCATCAATTATCCTGCAACAATAAACTTTGAACTCAAGTCTGGACTCATTCACTTGTTACCTTAATTTCGTGGTCTTGAGAATGAAGACCCACATAAATTCCTTAAGGAATTTCATGTTGTCTGTGTGGGTATGAAGCCTCATGAAGTTACAGAAGATCAAATCAAGTTAAGGGCATTCCTCTTTGCTTTACAAGATTCAGCCAAGGAGTGGTTATATGACTTACCACCAGGATCAGTCACAACAGGGAATGAACTTGCAAGGATGTTTTTGGATAAATATTTTCTAGAAATGAGAGCTTCAGCTTTATATAGGAAAATAATTGGTATCAAGCAACAAAAGAGAGAAGCCTTGCATACTTATTGGGAATGATTCAAGAAGTTAAGTTCAAGATGTCCAAAACATGGGATTTCAGAGTATCAATTGTTGCAATATTTTTGTGAGGGAATGTCATCTTGGGATAGAAGATTGCTCAATGCATCTAGTGGTGGATCAATAGCTGATAAAACTCCAACAGAAATCAGAGGTCTTATCAAGAACATGGAAGAAGAGTCCAAACATATAACTCAAGAAAAAGAATCGTATAATGATGCACCAAGAGGAGTGAAAGAAATTTCTACCCCCAAAAATTGAGAGTCAACTTTCTGAGTTGACTAAAGTAGTGTTGATGCTTGCTAAGGACAAAGGTGTGCAACCACGAGCAGTTAGACCTTGTGGTATTTGTACCCAAGTTGGACATCCCACTGATATGTGCCAGATGTTACAAAAAGATATAGAGCTGGTTCAAGCTATGGGATTTTCTAGTCAGCAGCAAGGAAACTTTCAGCCAAGAAGTAATCCAAATTGGCACCAACCCAATGCCAATTTTCAGCCAAGGCCACCATCTTTTCAAGCAAGACCTCCATTTCAAAATCAAATGCATCCTTAACAAAATTATCAACCACATTTCCAGCCAAATCAACCTCCTCATCAATCTCAATTCCAACCTCACAACATGCATGAAGGAAGTAGTTCAAGCGGATTAGGAATGTCTTTCCAAGAAATTGTCAAGAGTTTAGCCACAAGTACTCAAACATTTCAGAATGAGACCAAGGCGAGTATCAAGACTTTAGAGAAATAAATGACTCAACTCACCACTTCTCTGAGTAAATTGGAGTCACAAGGCAAACTACCCGCACAAACCAAAAAGAATCCAAAGCATAATGCGTGTGCCATCACTTTGAGAAATGGCAAAGAATATGAAGGTCCAAAGATGATTGAAGAAGAAGAAGAGATGGAGTTAGAGAAAGAAAAAGAGAAGTCAATAACACCTTCAAAGCAAGTTCCCATTGAAGCAAAAGTCACTCCTCTTCCATTTCCCACAAGGTTAAGCAAGTCAAAGCGTGAAAGGGAAGACAATGAGATCATGGAGATATTCAAAAAGCTTTAGGTAAATATTCCTCTTATTGATTCCATCAAAAAAGTCCCTAGGTATGCTAAGTTCCTTAATGAATTATGCACATCTAAGAAAATATTAAATGGGAATGAAGTAAAGGTAGTGAAAGTGTATCTGCAATGTTACATAAAAGACTACCTCAAAAATGTAAGGATCCGGGTGTTTTCACGGTTCCTTGCTAGTTAGGTAATCTTCATGTTCCACGGGCTATGCTAGACCTTGGAGCTTCTATTAATGTTTTTCCATATTCCATTTTTAAAACATTATATATTGGCATATTGAAAAAGACCGGGGTGATCATTCAATTGGCTGATCAATCTTTGGTACATCCAAAAGGTGTGCTAAAACATGTGTTAGTCCAAGTGAATGTGTAGCACCTGGTTCCTGGTATGTATGATTTATTTGAGTATTTTACATTTTTAGCCATGGACTCGGCGAGTCGTAGGCTAGACTCGCCGAGTAGGGATGGGATTTTGAGCACGTTTAAGTTGGCGACTCGGCGAGTCCATTAGTCTGGAGGAAACCCTAATTTCAGGGGTTTGCACACTATTTAAACCCCCCTTATGCGCCCCAAGTTAGCCTCCTTCACCCTCAGAGCATCATATACCGAACCCTAACCCTCTCCTTGTGATTTGAAGTGTACTTGTGCTTGTTCCTTGAAGATTGAAGAAGAGAAGGAAGGAAAGACCAAAAGATAAGGTGATGAGTAAGGATCTAGGACTTAATCCAGAGTTCATTGAGGTACAATTTGGATCTATTCTGTTTTTATGCTCAAATCCCCATTAGAACACCATAAAGCTATCTTTGAACCATTTCCAAGCTTGTTAGTAGTATAGGGATCATAATGGGTTGAATAGCTGCTACATCTGGTCATGTTCGAGTTCTAGAAGCCTAGATCTAATACCTTTATGGGGCCATATTGCATGAAAGCCCTAGATCTACCCCTTTTAGTGTGTTTTGAGCCTTAGAATCCCCATTGATGATTATATACACGTAAAGTTGGAAACTTTGCGTGTTAATCAATCCCTAGGAACCCAGATCTATGAATGGAATGCATTGGATTCAAGCATAATCAAGTGTACAGAGATTGCATGTATGCGACTCAGCGAGTTGTTCTTCGGACTCGGCGAGTCTAGTCGCGAGTCCCTGATTTTTCCCCTTTTTGAGTACGCGAGTAGAGCAGTGAGCCATAGGTGGACTCAGTGAGTTGGAAGCCAGACTCAATAATGAAGGGACTCGGCGAGTCAATGCCCTGACTCGGCAGGTCCAAGACAATCTTCATAGAACTCGACGAGTTGTTCATCAACTCGGCGAGTCGAGGACAAAACGTGTTCATCGGATGAAGATTAACTCGACGAGTTGTTCATACAACTCAGCGAGTTGGATGAAGGACCATTGAGTATTCAGTTAGGAAGTGAACTCGTCGAGTCAATGCCTAACTCGACGAGTAGAGACGGGAGTAACGCCAATCGACTGGATATGGACTCGACGAGTTGGCAAGCCAACTCGTCAAGTCGAGTTAACTGGAAGTTGACTTTGACTTGACTTTGGTTTGGAAACGGTCTGGGGTAAAATAGTCATTTTACGCTAGGATTAGTATCAATGTCTGATTAAGTGTTTTATGGGAATATAGCCAGGGGATCACCGGAGTAGCTGTGAAACATTTGCAGATTAGCTTTTCAGCAGTCAGCCTTTTGTGGTGAGTTACCATCCAGTAAGGGTGGGTCTAAGGCCACAATGCCGGCCCACCAAGTAGGAGTATTTTAGAAGATGATTGTCTTTGTGATAATTATCTTGGTATGGATACGTGTTTGGTTTTGAGATATATCTGTATGATATGTTATGTGTATGATAGGGTTAGTTTTCCCCTGACAGTGGTCTTTAGGACCGAAGGGTAGGTCAGTACTTGGATATGCCTGGCTGTATGCTTATACCATGTTGTTATATGCTAGTAGTAGGGATTGGAATAGACCCCAGTTACCGGTTGAAAGATACCGATGATGATTACCGGTTGAAAGATACCGATGATGATTACCGGCTGAAAGATACCGATGGTATTGTATGGTATGTGGTATGATGGGGGAACTCACTAAGCTTTGTGCTTACAGTTTTAGTTATGGTTTCAGGTACCTCTTCGTCAAAGGGGAAAGATCCGGCGGCGTAGCGGAGCATCACACACATGATTTCCGCACTGGATTTTCTGGGATCGTACTCTGATTTTATTGTTTCCGATGATATTGTTTTGAGACATAACCTTATGTTTTATAATTAATGTAACTTTGAAAATGTTTTAGTAACACACTTTATTAAATGTTAAATTCTAAAAATGAAATTTTTGGCCTCGAAATTTGGGATGTTACAAGTTGGTATCAGAGCCCTGGTTTGAGGATTCAGACACACCCTCGGGGGTGTTTGGACTCAAACCGAGGGACTAAAAGATTTTTACAAGGAAAATGGTTTTCTAAAATCTAAAATGGGAAATTTTAACAAAGACAAAGTGGGTGATGCGTGCGACCGGCCGGGCTCATGTAAGTTTTCCGCAAGATACCCATACTTGTTATGTTATGTTGTACGGTTTTGAGTCAGAAAACTGCATGCTAGAATAGGACTAAGGATATAGGAGGATGCCTTATATGTCTGTTGTATGAGTTGTATGCTAGGACTGTTTAATTAGTAGTAGGATGGCCTGTGTAGGTTATGCCTGGTTTGGTTACTCAACGCACGAATGCTGCTTGCTTTGCGCTGTGGGGGTTCTGGCCAACTTCGACTAACTAGTGAATGGATATGTAACGGTATCCGCAAGCTAGTTAGGGGGACGTGGTAAGGACTCCTAATGCAGCTGATGGCAGGGAGTAGGTCGGAAAGTGCCCGAGGGAAGCCTAGGATGTGATTAGTGGGAAGAGCATCGGTGAAAGGGACCTGGTGAAGTCAAGGCAATCCTTGGGGAAAGTACGGATAGATGTGGAAGGTAGTATGGGCCCGTACTACTGAAAGCAGAGGATCCGTACTCGATTCAAGGAGGGCTGAGATGGAACCTGGAAACTTGGAGAGTGTGTGAGACCCTTTAGGGGTATATGTGATCCTGAAAATTGTATTATTATTTTCAGAATGGTGGTCACACGTCAAGGAGCAGGTGGATCTGGACCTGGTTCGGGATCGAGTTCGGGACCGGGACCCGAGCATGTTGATGATGGTTTACACGAGTTCATTGCGTCTGAGATTACGAGAGGTATCCTTGAGGCGACCCCGGTCATATTCGGGTCGATCAAGGAAGGGATTATCGAGCTGATGGAGGATCGCCTTCGGGCATTCAGGAGTGATCTGGCGTCTAGCCAGGTGGGTACCCGTACCCTTTCCTTTAAGGACTTCTGCAGGAGTGGTGCACCGGATTTTCATGGGGTGAAGGACCCCATTGCTGCTAGGAGATGGATCGCATACATCGAGTCTGCGCAGCTGACGAGCTTCTGCCTGGAAGGGTCGAATGTCCGTTTCGCTGCAGCTTGTTTGAGGGATAGAGCCAGGGATTGGTGGGAGTTGATTGGCGATACGTTGGGAGCCCCAGCCATTGAGGCTAGGACATGGTCAGATTTCGTGACCCGATTCAGGGCTGAGTTTGCACTAGATGTGGAGCTTCAGCAGCTGGCCAGAGAGTTTTTGGATACGAGACAGACTATGGAGACTGTGGCGGAGATCACCGCCAAGTTCCAGGAGAGGGCCTTGTTGGTACCCCAGTATGCGGGGGATGAGGATATGAGGAGGACCCGATACCATGACATGCTACGGGCTGATATTCGGGAGCATGTTAGTTTCTCTGCTTGCCCTACCCTGGAGTCCAAGATTGCCAGGGCTAGGGAGAGAGATTGATTTGGAGCACATACGGAAGAGGAAGGCCACTGAGGGGCAGACGATGGGGGCTTCGGGGAAGAAGCCCAAGGGACTCGATGGTAGGCCGAAAGGCCAGACAGGGCAGGACAGCTGTGGGAAATACGGTCGGGCACATGAGGGAGTTTGTCGCACTGGTCCGGGTTCAGGCTGCTATAAGTGTGGCAAGGTTGGGCATTTTGGCAGGGATTGTATTGCCCCTGCTTCTGCGATTCAGACATCAGACCTGATTTGCTTCCATTGCAATAAGAGGGGCCATAAAAAGGCCAATTTCCCCAGGTTAACAGCAGCAGTAACATCACTGGCAGTGGTGCCAGCGTCAGCGAAAGCACGGGTTATGGATGGCCAGAAGGTCAAGTTAGAGGCCCTAGTGGTTTGGAGCCGAGCATTTCTGCTGACAGCCGAGGAGGCACGCGCTGCACCCGATGTGGTGACGGGTATGTTTCTTTCCCTCTGATTTATTTGTATGATGTTATGATATTAATATGTGCCTAGTGTATATGTGCTTAGGATCGTTCCATGTGACTGGTATCCCAGTTCAGGTCTTGTTCGATTCGGGTGCTACCTGATCATTTGTCTATCTTGCGCTTAGCAAGAAGTTTCCTGAGTCTTTGGGCATGTTGGACTGCCCTCTAGAGGTCGAGATTACGGATGAAAGATCAGTGCGAGCATCGGAGGTCTACCGAGGTTGTGTTTTGAGGCTGTTCGAGGAACTTTACCTGGTAGACATGGTTCCCATACCGTTGCGGGGGAACAAGGTTATTATAGGCATGGATTGGTTGAGCCCCAATGGGGCAGTGACAGATTGTGCACATCAACTGGTACAGATCAGGACCCCAAGTGGGGGAGAGTTGGTAGTTCAGGGCGAGAGGCCACAGCGAGGACCAGCGCAGCGAGAGCTAGGCGCTACCTTCAGCAGGGTTGCGTAGGGTATATCGCTTATCTTATGGACACCCGGCAGGCGGGTAAGGCGACAGTGGGCGATGTACCCGTGGTGCGGGAGTTTATGGATGTATTCCCCGAGGAGCCTGGGATACCTCCGGAGAGGCAGGTGGAGTTTAGGATCGACCTAGTCCCTGGTGCGGCTCCGATAGCCAAGGCGCCGTATAGGTTGGCTACTCCTGAGATGAAGGAGTTGTCTACACAGCTGCATGAGGTGTTAGACAAGGGATTCATTAGACCGAGCAGTTCACCTTGGGGAGCCCCGATTCTGTTTGTGAAGAAGAAGGACGGGTCGCATCGGATGTGTATAGACTACCACGAGCTGAACAAGGTAACGTTGAAGAACCGTTACCCACTCCCGAGGATCGATGACCTCTTCGACCAACTTCAGGGAGCATCTTGGTTCTCCAAGATTGATTTGCGATCAGGGTATCATTAGATGAGGGTCAGAGAGGAGGATGTGCAGAAGAATGCTTTTCGGACACGCTATGGTCATTACGAGTTTGTGGTGATGCCTTTCAGGCTCACCAATGCTCCTGCCGCGTTCATGGATCTCATGAATCACGTGTGCCAGCCGATGTTGGATCGGTCTGTGATTGTTTTCATCGACGATATCTTGGTTTATTCCAAGACGCGAGAGTAGCATGAGGAGCACTTGCGTGAGGTTCTAAGTACTATGAGGAAGGAGAGCTTATATGCTAAGTTCTCCTAGTGTGAGTTCTCGTTACGCGATGTGCAGTTTCTGGGGCACCTTGTCAACCAGGACGAGATATCAGTGGATCCGG
Organism: Lactuca serriola; assembly: GCF_051521515.1. NCBI lineage: Eukaryota > Viridiplantae > Streptophyta > Magnoliopsida > Asterales > Asteraceae > Lactuca > Lactuca serriola. The sequence goes on along the minus strand of NC_136412.1, from coordinate 307,554,983 downwards.
CCAAGGTAGAGGCCGTGATGAGATGGGAGGTCCTGAGGTCTCCATCCGAGATTCGGAGCTTCCTAGGATTGGCGGGATACTATCGGAGATTCATTCAGGACTTCTCCAAGATAGTCGTACCTCTGACCAGGCTGACGAGGAAAGCCGTGGTTTTTCATTGGGGGCCCGAGCAGCAGGCCGCATTCGAGACATTGAGATAGAAATTGTGTGAGGCGCCAATCTTAGCCCTGCCAGAGGGCATGGAGGATTTTGTTGTGTACTGCGATGCGTGCATCTCGGGTTTGGGTGCAGTGTTGATGCAGAGAGGGCACGTTATTGCTTACGCTTCGAGGTAGCTGAAGCCTCACGAGGCGAACTACTCGACGCATGATTTGGAGCTGGGGGCTGTTGTGTTCGCCTTTAAGATTTGGCGTCATTACCTTTATGGGGTTCGTTGTACCATCTACACGGACCACAAGAGAGCCTGAGGTATCTTATGGACCAGCCGAATCTGAACATGAGGCAACGTCGGTAAATTGACGTGGTAAAGGATTATGATTGTGAGATCCTTTACAATCCGGGGAAAGCCAATGTGGTGGCTGACGCGCTTAGCCGCAAGGCAGCGCTGATCCGAGATATCTGCCTGAGGATGAAAGTGGTGACTCCGCTTTTGGAGCGGATTCGGGAGGCCCAGCAGGAGGCTATGAAGGAGGAACATGGGAAGAGTGAGCAGATTGTGGGGAAGGTTTCCTCCTTCGACTATGATAGCCGAGGGTTGTTGACTCTTCACCGTAGGGTGTGAGTCCCTTATCATGGAGGCGTGTGCTAGGGATCTTCGTCTGGACTATTGGTGGCCCTGCATGAAGCGGGATGTGGCATGGTACGTGGAGCGGTGCTTGACCTGCAGGAAAGTCAAGGCCTAGCATCAGATACCGCATGACAAGATGCAGCCGTTCGATATTCCGCTATGGAAATGGGAAGACATCACGATGGATTTTATCACCAAGCTTCCCAGGACCGCATGGGGAGTGGATTCAATCTGGGTCATCGTCGATCGATTGACCTAGAGCGCCCACTTTATCCCGATTCAGGAGAGCATCTCGGCTGAGAAATTGGCCGATATCTATATCAGGGAAGTGGTGGCGCGGCACGGAGTGCCAGTTTCGGTGATTTCGGACAGAGTTGTGCGATTTACTTCTAGGTTCTGGAAGAAGTTCCATGACGAGCTGGGTACTCGTCTGGATTTTAGCACCGCTTTTCACCCGCAGACAGATGGTCATAGTGAGAGGACCATCCAGACTCTGGAGGATATGTTGCGGGCATGTGTGCTAGACTTCGGTGGTAGCTGGGATACCTATCTTCCTTTGGCTGAGTTCTCATACAAAATAGCTACCACGCGAGTATTGACCGTCCTCCTTTTGAGATGTTATACGGAAGGAGGTGCAGGACTCCGATATGTTGGGGTGAGGTAGGCCAGAGGGTCATGGGGAGCACCGAAGTGGTGCTCAAGACGACCGAGAGGATTCAACAGGTTCGGAGCAGGCTTCGGACTACTCAGAGTCGGCAGAAGAGTTACGCCGACGAGCGCCGATTAGACCTAGAATTCCAGGTCGGGGATATGGTTCTCCTGAAGGTACCGCCATGGAAGGGCGTCATCCGATTCAGGAAACGGGGCAAGTTGGGCCCCAGGTACATTGGACCCTTCAGGGTTATAGCCTGGGTGGGCAAGGTGGCGTATAGGCTGGATCTGCCAGCCGAACTCAGTCAGATACACAACACTTTCCATGTTTCTCAGTTGCAAAAAGTGCCTGGTGGACGACTCAACAGTGGTATCCCTGGAGGATATTCAGGTCAATGGCAGCCTTAATTACATTGAGCGACCAGTGGCAATCCTCAACCGAAAGTCGAGGGATTTGAGGAACAAGAGGGTGGAACTTGTAAATGTGCAATGGCAGCACCAGAAGGGTTCGGAGTGGACTTGGGAGCCGGTGAAGGAAATGATGGAGCATTACCTGAGCTGTTTCAGGATCGAGCAACAGACTTCGAGGACGAAGTCTAAAATAAGCGGGGGAGATTTGTAGCACCTGGTTCCTGTTATGTATGATTTATCTGAGTATTTTACATTTTTTGCATTGGACTCGGCGAGTCGTAGGCTACACTCGCCAAGTAGGGACAGGATTTTGAGCACGTTTAAGTTGGCGACTCGACGAGTCCATACTCTGGACTCGGCGAGTCCATCAGTCTGGAGGAAACCCTAATTTCAGGGGTTTGCACACTATTTAAACCCCCCTTATGCGCCCCAAGTTAGCCTCCTTCACCCTCAGAGCATCATATACCGAACCCTAACCCTCTCCTTGTGATTTGAAGTGTACTTGTGCTTGTTCCTTGAAGATTGAAGAAGAGAAGGAAGGAAAGACCAAAAGAGAAGGTGAAGAGTAAGGATCTAGGACTTAATCCAGAGTTCATTGAGGTACAATTTGGATCTATTCTGTTTTTATGGTCAAATCCCCATTAGAACACCATAAAGCTATCTTTGAACCATTTCCAAGCTTGTTAGTAGTATAGGGATCATAATGGGTTGAATAGCTGCCAAATCTGGTCGTGTTCGAGTTCCAAAAGCCTAGATCTAATACCTTTATGGGGCCATATTGCATGAAAGCCCTATATCTACCCCTTTTAGTGTGTTTTGAGCCTTAGAATCCCCATTGATGATTATATACACGTAAAGTTGGAAAGTTTACGTGTTAATCGAGCCCTAGGAACCCAGATCTATGAATGGAATGCACTGGATTCAAGCAGAATCAAGTGTACAGAGATTGCATGTATGCGACTCGGCGAGTTGTTCTTCGGACTCAGCGAGTCTAGTCACGAGTCCCTGATTTTTCCCCTTTTTGAGTATGCGAGTAGAGCAGTGAGCCATAGGTGGACTTAGTGAGTCGGAAGCCAGACTCAACAATGAAGGGACTTGGCGAGTCAATGCCTTGACTCAGCAGGTATAAGACAATCTTCATAGAACTCGGTGAGTTGTTCATCAACTCGGCGAGTCGAGGACAAAACGTGTTCATCGGATGAAGATTAACTCGACGAGTTGTTCATACAACTCGACGAGTTAGATGAAGGACCATTGAGTATTCAGTTAGGAAGTGAAATTTTCGAATCAATGCCTAACTCGACGAGTAGAGACGGGAGTAAAGACAATCGACTGGATATGGACTCGACGAGTTGGCAAGCCAACTCGCTGTCACACCCCAAAACCATGAATGACAGAAATGTTCTGGGGTGGAGGACGTCATATACAGTATCACAACAATGAAAAGTAGTAAACAAGCGACAACATCATCCATTGCATTAATAATAGAATTTTAATACAAGTGTTTTGTCAAATTATAATAGACACTAAAGTATAAATAAAAATGAGAGATGAGTCTTGAACGAGCTCCATCTTCTCTAAACCTTGCATCGGTACCTGTCTACTGTTGACCTGAGGATACAAGTTATTTTAAAAGAGAGTATCAACTTTAAAGGTGGTGAGATCATAAGTATTTCAGTGTCTTAATTTGTATGTAAGTATTTGTATGTATATGAACTGTAAATATAAAATTATTTTGAACATCCTAGAAAACCATATGTTTCCTACTAAAAGTATGCTTCTACCAAGGCATCTAGTATCTATCTGTGTCTATTGTACGAGTGTGTATTTTCCCAAATCTAACTATCATTAACCAAAAATATAGTATTTACATTTCAGTACATCGTCTGAATGTTCACGAAGTGAATGTAATGGGGAAATAATAAAGTACTGTAGTTTTATAATAAGTGATTACTGCTGTACTAACTACCTTAAACTAAATGAAATTTAAAGTAACATGTGATCGGCCTGTATCGTGCTACCGACTCAATAGTAAAACGACGATGTAAGATGCCGTAAGAAATGACATTTGGCACCCGTAGACTTGCAAGTCCCACTGTAACGAGCAGCAAGGTGTAGGATAGTCAATACAGTATAGATCTATACGCAAAATCATACGCTCCCCAATTAAGGAGATTCTGGATACAAAAACGGTCATGGCAGGTAGTGCCATGACCCATTTAATAGCGTACATAACTGAATGTAATGTATATCTAATGTATGCTAGCTGTATTGTATGTTCTCCCTCTGTCTAGCCTGTATGTTCTCTTTATATAGTATTGTAATGTATTGTGTGTACTAGTTGTATTGTGTGTTCTGTCTATCTAGCAAGTATTGTAATGTTCTGTGTGTAATACCTGTATTGTGTGTTCTATCTATCTAGCAAGTATTGTAATGTTCTCTGTGTACTAGTTGTATTGTGTGTTCTCTCTATCTAGCAAGTATTGACTCATGAATGAACTGAATCATTGTATGATATCGCGTTCTAGTAATAGTTCTAGTATCTTCCTAAACTACCCATATGGTAGCCAAGGGTACTGAATGAACTGGAAGAACCTTTATGACTATATATGTACACATGATATTTGACAAATATTTAAACGACCTTCGGACGGGTACCCGATATCCCACCAGACCACATCTTAAGCGCGAAAAGGAAATAGGGTGGATAGTCTTCCTAAGTCCTTTACACATTTCTTATATAAATATACATATATAGGCATGCAATTGACAATATAAAAGCAGAAAATTAGTTTTCTAAAACCTTTTGAACATGATTTCTATCTAAGAAAAGATCGACTTGATGTCAGTCTATAAAACGAGTTGAAAGTATGGGTTTGAAAAAACAATTTAAGTATAAAGAAACATTTGTTTGAAACGCACTTGTAAAAGAGTTTGAAATGAAATATACAAAGTATAATGAACAGTTTAATAAGGAGTTTTAAACATATAAAACATTTATGAGAATCATTTGAAGAAATCCGTTTGGTAAAACGGCTAATGAGTAGAAATTCCTTTGAATGATGCTTATTAATCACATGTGATTGATATAATAACTAGAATGATTCTACTTGTATCCCCTCCATAAAACATTTAAAAAGATTTAAAAAATTGATTAAGGGGTATGAACTCACCTGTAGTAAGTGGTTGGGTTGAACGGACTGAAACAGGATGCTAGGTGTCAAGTGAAGTCTTGAACACACTCTATGATCCTAGTTAACATATAATATCACATATATTTATCCAATTAGTCTTTAAACAACTAATAAACAAAGTCAAGACACCCTAGGACATGCTAAACACTTTATACAAGTGTTATAAGTCTCAAGGATTGCATCTAAGTGTTGTAGGGAAAGGCTGGTGTGTTTGGGGTTCAAGGAACACTCCTAAAATGAGTTTACTCCCTAGAGACCAACACCCCTTGAGTTTACGGTCGTAAACTCTTGAGTTTATGGCCGTAAGCTCCTAAGCTTGTGACCATTTTATGTTTTGATGTCTTCTAAGCTATTCCAAGCATTCCTACTTCATGATTTTAGCCTTAGGAAGTGTTGTGTGGCATAAAAACACTCCTAAATGGAGTTTACGGTCTAAGGACCATTTCTCCATGAGTTTACTACCGTAAACTCTCATGGACTTTTGTATTTTAGTGTTTTCAAGTCCTAAACACTTCAAGGTAAAAGCCTAGGTTAGATTCTAGGCATTAGGAGTAAATATGGGACATTTAAACACCTTTTGGGGTGTTTACGGTTTTGGGAGATCCCCAAAACGTAAACACATAAAAATGAATTTTTTTTCTTGTTCTTTTATGTGATAAACACATCAAGGATGGATCTAGACAATTCCTTAAGGCATTGTGAAGCATCTGGACACCCTAAAGCACCCGTTGGCACTAAACTTAGTGTTTACGGTTTTGGGAGCCTCCCAAAACTGTGAACACCTTGTTCTTGGTGTTCTTGGGACTTTTCCTTGGTATAAATATGTATAGCAAGCTTTAAATGACTCTAGGATAGAAGTACTTACTTTGTGGAAGCTTGAAATGAACTTCAAGTCCAAGAACACTAGTGTGTGTTCTTGGTGTTTTGGAAATCTAGTCAAAACACATAAATGGATGGATGAAAAGATGTACAATCAGTAGATTAAGTTTTATACTAACTTGAAAGGGCTAGAAACACTTACTAGATTGAAGATATTGAGCAAAAACTTTGATGATACTTGAGAGAGTTTTTGGAGTTTACTCTTTTGGGTAAAAATGAAAAGTTTCCTACTTTGGGGAGTAAACTCATGCTTAAGGCATGGGTTTATGGTTTTTAGGGTAGTTTACGGCCCACACATAAAAGTTTGGGCGTAAAATTCTATGCTACGTGGTATTCGCGGTTTAGAAATTTCAAGACCCGAGACGGCCCATCCGTTCACCCGTTCGTTTAAAGATTAATTAATAAAATAATCAAACGAACTTTAAATTTTCTAAAAACCAATAAAAGTGAACTTGACTCTTCATATGAAGTGATTGAATTTTAGGGTTTGACCGAATGAAAATTTCGGGTTGTCACATCATCCCCCTGTTAAAGGGAATTTCGTCCCGAAATTAGAATTTAGGTAAGGAAGTAGGTATGAATGATCGAGTCAAGGGGTGGGAAACTTCCTAATCGATTGTTTCTCGCGCTCATAAGTGAATTCGGATCCTCGGTTGGTATCCCAATGAACCTTCACTATAGGGAGGCGGCGCTGCTTCGTTTGCTTGACCACTCGGTCGAGGGACACTACGGTTCTATTACGAAGGCGTGGATCTCGTGAATTTCGATCTCGTCGAGTGGACTTACGAGAGTCACTAGGGTCACTGCGGTTTCAAGATCGAGACGCGAAGGGTAAAATGTACGTTACTGAGTTCGTGGAGTAGGTCTAGTTTGTGAGATACAGGACCGATTCTGGTAAGAATATCGGAGGTCCTAACTAACTTGGATTTAGCTTTCCACGCTTTACGAAGCGTATTAAGCCATTCCCGGAGTGAGTTTTCCTAAAGAACTTGGTCTCTCACTTGGAATCTCTAAGGTTTCTTTTTCTTGTTTAACTTCCTAGTCAAAGGCTACCTCCTGCTGGGTCAAAGTCGTAAAGGTTTCTATGATTTGCGAGGAGTTCTGGATGAACTATGACAGTAGGTCTGTAAGACCTAGAATTTGGCAAATTCCTGTCGGCGTCTCTGGTGTCGACAAATTCTTAACGGTTTTGATAAATTGACAGAGTACTCAAGAATTTCCACATCACTTATAGTGTGTCTTAGGAAATTTTGACTCTTCAATTCCAAAACTCGTGTTTAGAGAACTTTGCAAAAAGTATCTCCAAAGGTAATGTTTCTATGGGTTCCTTCTTACTACGAGGGTAGATAAGTAAGTCATTACATGGAGAAATGATGAACATATCCAAGTAAGAAAGACGTACCCTACTCATTTAGCTCATGAATACTATGGGCGTATTGGTCTTATCCGAAGGGTATCACTACAGACTCGAAGTGTCCGCATCGAGTTCGGAGGGTAGTCTTCAGGACATCCTTCCCTTAACACTCGAACTGGTGATATTCAGATTTCAGGTCCATTTCTGAAAGTAATTCTTTCCTTGCGTTTGCTCAACCAAATGATCTATGCGAGGCAGAGATAACAATTTCTAATGGAAATTTTGATGGAGTCCTCGATAGCCGAGGAACATATGATGCAATCTGCCGACTTCTGGAAGAATAAGACCGGAGTTCTCCAGGGTGAGAAGCCTAGTCTTCCAATTCTATTTCTGTGTAGTTCGCTACGTTGTCTGTATTGTTCTTGTATCTCCGTAGTTGTTTAGACTGTAGGGCGATCTGTTTACGGGAGTCATACTGGCTTCTAAGTTTGTTCACATGACGATGCGATTACTCGTAGTCTTGGGCAGTCTCCGTCCTGAAGTTCATATTAGAATTCATACTTGGTTCAATGATCACAATATCGTGTATACGATTCGTATATAATTAAGATTGAAAAGGTAGTCGAATAACTGATTCTTCTTTAAGCTCATATCCCATCGAGGAAAAAGAAGTTAAAGTGGAATCATCAATACTTAAAGACATTAGATTTGAACATAAGGCGTTATAGACAAAACAGAATTGTGCGACCATCAACAGAGTTACAACACTTTAGGCTTACTACAAGACTATTGCTGCGAATAAGGTATACTATAAAAGACAAGTATACACAGCACAGGGGTCCCTTAACTGACGGGCTCCCTCAAAAGGTAACACTCGAGTCACACTAAATTAAAACGGTTTATAAGTCTGTTACAACGAAACACCTTAATTACATTAACGTGGGTCCGGAGTAGGTTCTCCTGAAGCTGTGATCCTGAGAATCTTCCCGTCTGCGCCAGAGTTATGCGCTATCGGGCAATCCTCCTTGAGGTGTCCAATTTTACCGCATTGGTGGCATATCTAGACAGCACCTACATTGGTGGTGGAAGTGAAGTGTCAAGTAGGAGTCATGGGGACACAGTTGCTTTCGTTAATCTTCTCTTTTGGGCAATTTTTGTAATAGTGCCTTGCCTCACCACAACTATAGCATACTAGGCTTACTCCAGTAGTGGAGGTAGTTTTACAGAAACGAGCAACGTGCCCCATCTTGTCGCAATTATTGCATTGTCGGACTCGACAAATTCCCTTGTGGTGATAGTTGCACCGGTCGCACTTCGGGAGTGTTCCTTCATATGGTCTGCCCTGTACTGGGATGGTAGCGGTTTCCATTTGTTGTTGTTGCATGGTAATTCTTTAAAATCGCTTGTGTTCTACTTGGGCTTGACGTTTTCGTTTCTTGAACTCTGAGTTGTTGTTTTGGGCGGTGGCGACTGTTACTATTTGTTGATTTCTCGGATCGTTAACACGATTGGGATTGTCAACCCCTTTTTCAGTCTTGTTTGCGTTTACAGTGCTACGGTTTGCAAGGACAGGTGTCACGACAGCCATCACGGCAGCTGTAACGGCGGCTTGAAAAGTAGCGGCGTCCATAGGAAAGGCAGGGGTTTCGTTGCTCGGCTGATTGTTTCCGGATGACGACATGATTCTGTTACACGAAAGATAAGGATTTTATGAGAGATTCTGGTTGACCCTAGATGTACTTCGATTGTTCAAGCAAGGAGTAAGAGTATGTTTTCGACAGTTTGAACTACATCTCTATGATGCAGTCCTAGTAAGGATTGGAAGTAAGTTTGTAGAATGGTCTCATGACGTTTGGCGTTCAAGCCGAGGTATCGTTGGTTGGTGAATAACATGATCCAACCACTAAAAGAGACTTGGAAATGTCTCCGGAGCTAAATTAATATAGTCCAATGCCTTGACTAAAGCATGTTTCAGATAGACTCCAAAGAAAGTATGATGAGAGTACTTGAATAAAGAATGACATGGAAGTTAGCCGACTGTCAAAATCTTTTAGAGAAGATTGTTCTTGACACCATAAAGACCTAACCAAAAGTACTTACAGTACAAAATAGTTTCATAGAAAATGCCACATCGGGCATAGACAGAAAAACGATTCCCTTTTAACAAGGAAAATAAAGTAAAGCATCTACTACTGGCGATGGTCATCCCTCTGGTGAACTCTCATTTCAGCCAGTTGACGTTCCACATCAAGGAGGTGTCTTTCATACACCCTCTGGCATACACGGAGTTCTATGACTTCGGCTCGTGATTCGGCCAGTGCTTGCAGCAGGGTTTCATGGTTTCTCTCAGATCTCTCACGAGCATCTTCTAGGCGAATGGTGCGGAGGGTATGCATTCTCGCATCGGCGACAACTTCTGTGATTTGATGTAGGGCTGTCCTGCCTTGAATCTCATTTCGGGCCACTCTGCGGACCAAGATTGGCAAGATTCTATCTGTTGCGCCCCCATTGGTCAGGTCATAAAAGCTTCGGTCGCCATTAAATGGCATGAGCTGATCTTGTCCTTGGCTCCATGTTTCCAAGCATTCCACCCACTGAGGCGTTGGGCCATGAAAAGCCGGACAAGGGTTAGGAATTGGAACGGGAGCTTCCTGGGGTAGGTTCTCAACCTCGGGTTCGGAGTTAGCACCGTCCGAAATGTCTTCATCATGGTGATCATTCAAAGGGATAGGATGATCATTATCTGGTTCTTCTACAAACCATCCAGCAATGACTTCGTTCGGAAGATACTGGTTGCCGGGGGATGGAGTCCAGCCATGTTATCTACGCGAGAATTGGGGTAAGAAAATAATTATTAGACGAACTATCTAGATAACTATTTAGAAAATCTTCATTAGTTACATCGCTATTTGTGAAGTGCATACCAGTTATATGTAATCGAAACAGGATAGGCCTTCGAATAAGTGACCCTAACTCCAAATTCACACAGAATAGGGGTAAAGTAAAATTTTCACAGATTCTAAGTCTATAACATCCTAATTACATATAGCCTTAGTGTATCCACTTAGCAACAATCAACTTAGTAATGAAGATCCTGTTTTAGTTCTCAAGTATAAAGTACTTATAGTAACACCAAATACCCCTATAGTATTTTAAGTTTAATGTTATGTTCTACTGTTCTCATTGTGGTATTGTTGGTAAGATTTTAGACTTGTTGCAACCATACAACTACACTTAGGCACATGCTAGTCAACCCTCAGATAATATAGTTGATCAGGCTATATCTTCCCAGTTTTCACCATATGTCTCTAAGTCCACCTGTGTTGCCCAACAATAGTAATTCTTTTGTACTGTCCTAATGACAGTCGTTTTAGTATGAATGCAGGCACGTATACTTAATTAAATATTTTATTATTTAAAGTATAAACTCTTGGTCAGAGTATTTTAATCCTTATGTATTTATAGTTAGTATATCTTTTATGGGTTGATATATACTTAATTCACTATAAACAATGCTCTGATACCAATCTGTCACACCCCAAAACCATGAACGGCGGAAATGTTCTGGGGCGGAGGACGTCATGTACAGTATCATAACAATGAAAAGTAGTAAACAAGAAACAACATCATCCATTGCATTAATAATATAATTTTAATACAAGTGTTCTGTCAAATTATAATAGACACTAAAGTATAAATCAAAATGAGAGACAAGTCTTGAACGACCTCCATCTTCTCTAAACCTTGCATCGGTACCTGTCTGTTGTTGACCTGAGGATACAAGTTATTTTGAAAGAGAGTATCAACTTTAAAGCTGGTGAGATCATAAGTATTTTAGGGTCTTAATTTTTATGTAAGTATTTGTATGTATTTGAAATGTAAGTATTTGTATGTATATGAACTGTAAGTATAAAATCGTTTTGAACATCCTAGAAAACCATATGTTTCCTACTAAAAGTATCCTTCTACCAAGGCATCTAATATCTATCTGTGTCTATTGTACGAGTGTGTATTTTCCCAAATCAAACTATCATTAACCAAAAATATAGTATTTACATTTCCGTGCATCGTGTTAATGTTCACGAAGTGAATGTAATGAGGAAATAATAAAGTACTGTAGTTTTATAATAAGTGACTACTTCTGTACTAACTACCTTAAACTAAATGAAATTTAAAGTAACATGTGATCGACCTGTATCCTGCTACCAACTCAATAGTAAAACGACGATGTAGGACGCCGTAAGAAATGACATTTGGCACCTGTAGACTTGCAAGTCCCACTGTAGCGAGCAACAAGGTGTAGGATAGTCAATACAGTATAGATCTATACACAAACTCATATGCTCCCCAATTAAGGAGATTCTGGATAACAAAACGGTCATGGCAGGTAGTGCCATGACCCGTTTAATAGCTCACATAACTTAATGTAATGTATATGTAATATATGCTAGCTGTATTGTATGTTCTCCCTCTGTCTAGCTTGTATGTTCTCTCTATATAGTATTGTAATGTGTTTTGTGTAGTAGCTGTATTGTGTGTTCTCTCTTTCTAGCAAGTATTGTAATGTTCTGTGTGTACTAGCTGTATTGTAATGTTCTGTGTGTACTAGTTGTATTGTGTATTCTCTGTATCTAGCAAGTATTGTAATGTTCTGTGTGTACTAGCTGTATTGTGTGTTCTCTCTATCTAGCAAGTATTGACTCATGAATGAACTAACTCATTGTATGATATCGCGTTCTAGTAATAGTTCTAGTATCTTCCTAAACTACCCATATGGTAGCTTACTAGTAATGTAACTGGTACGTATGAACATGGAAGTATACCCTTGTTACCCAAGGGTACTGAATGAACTGGAAGAACCTTTATGACTATATATGTACACATGATATATAACTAATATTTAAACGACCTTCAGACGGGTACCCGATATCCCACCAGACCACATCTTAAGCGCGAAAAGGAAATAGGGTGGATAGCCTTCCTAAGTCCTTTAAACATTTCTTATATAACTATACATATATAGGCATGCAATTGACAATATAAAAACATAAAATAAGTTTTGTAAAACCTTTTGAACATGATTTCTATCTAAGAAAACATCGACTTGATATCAATCTATAAAACGGGTTGAAAGTATGGGTTTGATAAAACAGTTTAAGTATAAAGAAACATTTTTTTGAAACACACTTGTAACAAAGTTTGAAACGAAACATACAAAGTATATGAACAGTTTAATAAGGAGTTTTAAACATATAAAACATTTATGAGAATCATTTGAAGAAATTCGTTTGGTAAAACAGCTAATGAGTAGTAATTCATTTGAATGATGCTTATTAATCACATGTGATTGATATAATAACTAGCATGATTCTGCTTGTATCCCCCCCCATAAAACATTAAAAAAACATTTAAAACATTGATTAAGTGGTATGAACTCACCTGTAGTAAGTGGTTGGGATGAACGGACTGAAACAGGATGCTAGGTGTCAAGTGAAGTCTTGAACACACTCTATGATCCTAGTTAACATATAATATCACATATATGTATCCAATTAGTCTTTAAACAACTAATAAACAAAGTCAAGACACCCTAGGACATGCTAAACACTTTATACAAGTGTTATAAGTCTCAAGGATTGCATCTAAGTGTTGTAGGGAAAGGCTAGTGTGTTTGGGGTTCAAGGAACACTCCTAAAATGAGTTTACTCCCTAAAGACCAACACCCCTTGAGTTTACGGTTGTAAACTCTTGAGTTTACGGCCATAAGCTCCTAACCTTGTGACCATTTGATGTTTTGATGTCTTCTAACCTATTCCAAGCATTCCTACTTCATGATTTTAGCCTTGGGAAGTGTTGTGTGGCATCAAAACACTCCTAAATGGAGTTTACGGTCTAAGGACCATATCTCCATGATTTTAGCCTTGGGAAGTGTTGAAAGGGCTAGAAACACTTACTAGATTGAAGATATTGAGCAAAAACTTTGATGATACTTGAGAGAGTTTTTGGAGTTTACTCTTTTGGGTAAAAATGAAAAGTTTCCTACTTTGGGGAGTAAACTCATGCTTAAGGCATGGGTTTATGGTTTTTAGGGTAGTTTATGGCCCACACATAAAAGTTTGGGCGTAAAATTCTAAGCTACGTGGTATTCGCGGTTTAGAAATTTCAAGACCCGAGACGGCCCATCCGTTCACCCGTTCGTTTAAAGATTAATTAATAAAATAATCAAACGAACTTTAAATTTTCTAAAAACCAATAAAAGTGAACTTGACTTATCATATGAAGTGATTGCCTTTTAGGGTTTGACCGAATGAAAATTCCGGGTTGTCACACTCGCCAAGTCAGGTCAACTGGAAGTTGACTTTGACTTGACTTTGGTTTGGAACCGGTCAGGGGTAAAATAGTCATTTTACCCTTGGATTAGTATCAATGTCTGATTAAGTGTTTTATGGGAATATAGCCGCGGGATCACCGGAGCAGCTATCAGACATTTGCAGATCAACTTTTCAGCAGTCAGCCTTTTGAGGTGAGTTACTTTCCTGTAAGGGTGGGTCTAAGGCCACAATACCGGCCCACCAAGTAGGAGTATTTTAGAAGATGATTGTCTTTGTGATAATTATCTTGGGATGGATACATGTTTGGTTATGAGATATATATGTATGATATGTTACGTGTATGATAGGGATAGTTTTCCCCTGACAGTGGTCTTTAGGACCCAAGGGTAGGTCAGTACTTGGATATGCCTGACTGTATGCTTATACGTTGTTGTTATATGCTAGTAGTAGGGGGTGGAATAGACCCTAGTTACCGGTTGAAAGACACCGATGATGATTACCGGTTGAAAGATACTGATGGTATTGTATTGTATGTGGTATGATAGGGGAACTCACTAAGCTTCGTGCTTACAATTTTAGTTGTGGTTTCAGGTACCTCTTCGTCAAAGGGGAAAGAGCCGGCGGCGTAGCGGCGCATCACACACATGATTTCCGCACTGAATTTTCTGGGATCGTACTCTGATTTTCTTGTTTCCGATGATATTGTTTTGAGACATAACCTTATGTTTTATAATTAATGAAACTTTGACAATGTTTTAGTAACACACTTTATTACATGTTAAATTCTAAAAATGAAATTTTTGGCCTCGAAATTTGGGATGTTACAGAATGAACTAGTATTTCTAGCAAATTTTTATGTCCTTGACATGGATGATGATGAATCACCAAATTTGAGTTCAATTCTTCTAGGAAGAACCTTTTCGAAAACAGCCCGGAAAAAAATGATGTTTATGATGGTACATTGTCCATGGAGTTTGATGGAGAGGTGATAAATTTCAACATCTATGATGCCATGAGATATCCAAGTGATATTTCATCCTTGAATTTTGTGGATGTCATTGAACCATTAATCGAAGAGTGTTTTGATTTGTCTAATCTCGATGTGCTAGCTCTTATTTTAGACAGGAATCTTCAAAAGGATGGAGTGAAAAAACTTTCTAAGAAATTCAAAATTGATGAAGAGATTTTAGAATTTATATCTTGCATGGACCAAAAGAAGAAAATGGGGTTTGATGTTCCAAAACTGAAATTATTGATGCCTAATGAGAAACTTGTTCCTTCTATTGTGCAGGCACCGGAATTGGAACTCAAGACCTTACCTGAACATCTCAAATATGCGTCTCTTGGAGGGAAAGAGACTTTACCAGTGATCATCTCCACAAAGTAATCAACAAAAGATGAAGAAGAGCTTGTCACCACCTTAAAGGAGTATAAGGAAGTTATTGGGTGGACTATAGCCGACATCAAATGGCTAATTCCTTCACTTTGCGTACACAAGATCCTTATGGAAGAAGATTACAAGCCCTCCCGAGAAGCTCAAAGGCGTTTGAACCCTCCAATGATGGAGGCTGTGAAGAAAGAGATTTTGAAGTTTTTGAATGCGGCGATGAACTATCCTATATTAGATAGAAAGTGGGTAAGCCTGGTCCAAGTTCTACCCAAGAAGACATGTATTACTGCTACAAAGAATGACCAAGGTGAATTAGTCCCCACTCGTGTTCAAAATGGGTGGAGAGTTTGTTTAGACTATAGAAGGCTCAATTCCTCAACCTGAAAAGACCATTTCCCACTTCCCTTCATTGATCAAATGTTGGAAAGGTTAGAGGGAAAAAACTCACTATTGTTGTTTAGACGGGTATTCCGGTTTCCAAAAAATACCCGTTGCACCCAAGGATCAAGAAAAAACCACTTTCACATGTCCCTTCGGAACATTTGCATATAGGCGAATGCCTTTTGGACTTTGCAATGCTCCCGCCACTTTTCAAAGGTGTATGGTAAGCATATTTTCAGAGTATGTTGAGGAAATCATTGAAGTGTTTATGGAAAATTTAACTGTATATGGTAATTCTATTCATGAGTGTTTGGGTAATTCGAAAAAGATTTTGCAAAGATGTATTGAGACCAACCTTGTTTTGAATTATGAAAAGTGTCATTTTATGGTTGATAAAGGTCTCATACTTGGTCATGTTGTGTCTTCTATGGGGCTAGAGGTAGATAAAGAGAAAATAGATGTCATTAAATCTTTACCTTATCCCACTTGTGTTCGTGAGGTACGCTCGTTTCGTGGTCATGCAGGTTTTTATAGAAGATTCATCAAAGATTTTTCCAAGATATCTTATCCCATGTGTGAGCTCCTACAAGAAGATGCAAAATTCGATTTTTCCAAGGAATGCAAACAAGCTTTTGATCAGTTGAAGGAGTTGTTAATCTCAACACCAATACTTCAATCACCAGATTGGAGTTTGCCTTTCGAAATCATGTGTGATGCCAGCAATCATGCAGTTGGTGCAATGTTGGGGAAAAGAAAAGATTGAGTTCCTCATATCATTTATTATGCCTCAAAAACACTTGATAGTGCACAAGCCAACTACTCAACAACTGAGAAAGAGTTGTTATCTATTGTCATTGCTTTAGATAAATTTTGTCATTATTTGCTTGGTTCTAAAGTGATTGTTTATTCTGATCATGCAACTATTAGGTACCTACTTGCAAAGAAGGATTCGAAGCCTAGACTAATTCGATGGGTATTACTCTTATAAGAGTTTGATATTGAAATCAAGGACAAGAGCAGAAAGTCAAACCTTGTAGTTGATCGTCTTAGTAGGATTGTTTCTCCCGATGACTCAACTCCCATTCATGATGCATTTCTCGATGAGAATCTATTTTCAGCAAAAGTTGCCCCATGGTATGCCGATATTGTGAATTACATCGTCACAAATCAATTTCCACCAGATTTGACTCAATGGAAAAAAGACAAGATAAAGAAACAAGCCAAGAGGTATGTACGAGATGAGCCATATTTTTGGAAATATTGTGCTGATCAAATGATTAGACGATGTGTGGATCAACATGAGGTACCCTCTATCTTAACATTTTGTCACTCTTATGCTTGTGGAGGGCATTTTGGTCCTCAAAGAACTGCAAGAAAAGTATTAGAGAGTGGATTTTACTGGCCAAGAATTTTCTGTGACTCTTATGTCTTTTGTGCAAGTTGTGATAAATGTCAAAAGATGGGCTCTTTAAGCTCAAAGAATCAAATGCCCCTTAATCCCATTTTAGTTTGTAAAATTTTCGATGTTTGGGGTATTGATTTCATGGGACCTTTTCCATCATCTTCGGGTTTTACTTATATTCTTTTGGCTATAGATTATGTCTCTAAGTGGGTGGAAGCAAAAGCTACCCATACTAACGATTCGAAAGTTGTGATATATTTTTTGAAGGCTAACATCTTTTCCAAATTTGGTGTTCCAAAAGCCTTAATCAGTGATCATGGTACACATGTTTGCAATCATATGCTTGGAAATGTGTTGAAGAAGTATGGTGTTACACCTAAAGTCTCCACAACATACCACCCATAAACAAATGGACAAGCCGAAGTGAGCAATTGACAAATCAAGGGTATTTTCGAGAAAATTGTGAATCCAACAAGGAAAGATTGGAGTACACGTCTTGATGATGCTTTGTGGGCGTACAACACTACATACAAAACTCCAATTGGGATGTCTCCATATTGCATTGTTTTTGGAAAGCCATGTCGATTACCCGTTGAGTTGGAGCATAGACCCTATTGGGCAATCAAGCAGTTCAACATGGATCTAAGTGAATCAGGAAAGAAGAGGAAGCTTGACATATAGGAAGTTGAGGAGATATGTAATGAAGCATATGAGAATGAAGTCCTTTACAAAGAAAGGACAAAAGCATACCATGACAAGATGATTACACGAAAGGTATTTGAAAAAGGCCAAAAGGTATTACTCTACCATTCTCGTTTTAAATTGATTCCTGGTAAATTAAGGTCCTGTTGGGTGGGACCATTTGTTTTCACTAATGTTTTGAGCATGGTGTAATAGAAATCACAAGTGAGAAAACTGGGAAGATCTTTAAGGTAAACGGTCATCAGTTGAAGCCTTATTATGAAGGATTTCAAATCAAAAACGAAGAAGTGAAGGAAGTAACGGATCCAAAGTACCATGATTGAAAAATAATTGGGGTCCAAGTTGAGCCAACGACATTAAAAATGGGCGGCTAACCGGGAGGCAATCCGGGGGTATTTTTGTCATTTCTTATTTTTCCATCATATTTTCTTCGTTTTCAAGTCTCCAAGTTGTTTTTCATGTTTAAAGAGGATAAAAAAAATCACTTTCCGGACAGTAGCGGATTAGTGGGTTGCAATTTCAAAAAGTGAAAAAATCAATTTTTTTTGGCCTTCTCAGAAGTTTACATGGCCGTGTAAACTTATGCTTATGGTTTACACGGGCCAGCACATATCAGACGCACCATTTACACGACCGTGTAAATTTCACCTTTGTGTTTACACGGACCGTGTAAATGTAAAAACAGAGCTGGACATTTTGTAAGGCTAAAATTGATTTTTGTTGTTCATTCTTTTCACAGCTGGACATCTTCTTCCCCTTACTGCCTTCTTCGAAAAAACCCTCAAAAACACTCCATATTCCTCAATTTTTCTTCAAAAATTAAGCTCCAAGGTATGAAATTCTTCTCTTTTCTTCATCTTCTTTGTCTTACTTCTCAATTTGACCCTCTAATGGCTGATTTTGGGGGTTTTGAGCAAACCCTAGAATTTTTGGGTCTCCAAATTTCGAGCTAATGTTTATAATTTCTTGTAGGATAAGCTTGGGGAAGCATTGGACATCACCCTAACACTATTTACAAGCGCAATTTGGTATAATTGTTCCAAACTCTTTTCTTTGTGCATATAGTTAGAACCACATTCTTTTGGGGTGATTTTTGGTGGTATTGCTAGCTTTTGTGCATAGTTCAAACTTTTCCTACATTGTGTGCAAAACTTTGTTGAATACTTGAGCAATGGCTTCCCGTGGAAAAAGGGCTAGGATTGAGACCTCATATATGGGTGGTCAAGAAACTAGTGATGAACAAGACCAACATACCATGGAAAACCCCTATGAATTTGGTCTTGTTTTTTAGTCCAATTCACAAGAGATTTTGTATTCAAGCCTTATTTGAAGGGTAAAAGGGGCTCAAAAATTTGTGGACATCCAAGCCCTTAAGGACCTTCACATCTATAAAGGGGTCCACAAGCTCTTAAAGAACATAGGTTGGGAAGGTCTATTGAATCTCCATGCTTTAAGATATAAAACACCTATGTTGGAACTCTTGTCATCCATCACCTTTGATTACCAAACACATATCCTTACTTTCCGTTTGCTCAACCAATCCCATAAGATTCATGCTGACACCCTTTGTGATATTATTGGTGCTCCAAAGGCGAAAAGGGATGTGTATACAACAAAAGGTAGAAAGAATGTCATATTTGAGCAAAGTTGCGGAAGGATTTGGACAAACATCTCTTGTGAAAACAACTTTCATTCAGGTACGACAAAGGCTTCTAGCATCATACATCCAATCCTTAAAGTCAGCCACCAAATCATTGCTTCTCTCTCAAGAAGAGATTAACAAGGCAAACAAGAAGGAGTTAGAAGTTTTGTGGTGCATGATTCAGAAGGCAGAGGAAGTTCCTCACTTCGGGTGATAGGTAATCCAAAAAAACTCAGAAACTCCTTGAGCAATGGTGGCCAACTTCATTGTGGTGGAATGGTTTCTATTATAGCTGAACATCTTGGCCTCCACCTACCTAACAACCCAACCGATATTATTCCAGGCCGCACTCGTCTATCTATTGATGTTTTGGAGACCATGCACCTCTTTCGCCGCAACCCAATGGGGATGTTCATTGGACAGTCGATGGTACAGAATATATACACATTGACAGCCGAAATAAGAAGATATTAGCTTTGGCCAATGACATCCCATCTACCAATTGGCACCTCCAGTCCAACTTGTGTGTTACTACAACCCGTAGATCTCTAACCACCATTCCTCAAACTCCTGGTCCAACTACAGGTGCTTCTAGCTCATCTCGCCCCATTCTTTTTACCGAACACAACATCTACATGGGAAAGTTTGCATGCTTAGACAACCATTACACGATCCTACAACAGGAGGTAGGAGACATTTATACGGGAGTTGCTGAATACACTTCTGAATTTCAGGACTACCGTAAGCTTCAGGAGGAGCGTTGGTCTGTTCAGGAGCAAGATAACCGAAACATCCATCCTTTGCTGACCGATCTCCATGGACTACTTGTCCTTCCACCACAGCAACAACCATCAGCATCTCAACCCCAGTGGCCCCTATATTATCCTACCGATTATCAGCCCTACTACCCTCCACATTTCCCACCACATCCTCCACCGCCCAAATCTCAATAGGCCGGCTGTGCCGCTCTCCAAGCATCGAGGACCATGCTAATTTTAATCTTGGGGAGGGGCATCCATCCATGCATAGATCCCCGGCAACGGCGCCAACTTGTTGAATGTGTCAAAGCCAACAAATAAAGGGGGTAAAAGTAATTCCTTAAACACTACTACTTTGTACAAAAAATGTAATACAAGGTAATTAGGATCGATCCACAGGGACACGAGATAAATACTTATACCTTTTTGCATAAGGTACAAATGAGATCACAAAAGAGGGGGGATTTAATTCAATAAAAGACTGAAATTTAGAGTAAGCAATTAATCAAATAAAATAAAGTAAGATTTATAAAATACTCCAACTCTATGCAAGACTAATTCGCAATGTGATTCAAGATATGAAATGATATTTGTTTAATTCTATCTAAGTTGGTGCTTAGAAATGCTAACAAGATCTGGCAATTCACATTCACCAGTTTAATTAATTAAAATAAGTTCTGTAATTAATTATAATCCAACCAATCTAATCTAAACAAGTTCTTAGAATAGGTAGAAATATTGCATTATGCTTTGTGTGAATTTTACCAATAACATTCAATACTCATCATAAGCTCGGAAGTGTAAGAATGTGTGAATTTGATTTACACCAGAATTATTTTAAGAATGTTCAATCTAGTGTTTGTTACTTGTTCTATATGACAAAACACGTATTTTGTATAATAGATAACTTGAATGAATCAACTCTAACTCAAATTGGCCAAAAAGAATTAGAATTGAAACCAAACCTTCAATTAAAACAAAATCAACTTCACTAGATAGCATTTAAAACAAACACCAAGTCAAATGATTGAATTCATACACAAAATAGTCAATACATGAAGTTGGAGAGTTAGGTTTCTAGACACTCATGAGTAGAACAAAACACAAACCTAGAAATTGAAATTAAAGTCTTGCAAATTGAAATCCAAATGAAATCCACGTGTTTCCAAGTGGCAATTGCCTTCAAAATGCTCCCCAAAATCGCCTCTAGAACTCACAAAATCGACTTCACTTCTTATGGAACCGGTTGCACCCTTTTAGAAAGAAGAAAACTACTTTAAACTTACTACCACGTTTACATGGCCCGTGTAAACACAAAGGGAAACTTTACACAGCCGTGTAAACACAAAAAGTACGCTGCACAATTTGGTCAGTCCTTCAAAGTACAATGCTCGAATGTATGCGTTTACATGGCCCGTGTAAATACAAGGCTTTCATTTACATGGCCCATGTAAATCTCTGAATGGACAAAATCTTCATTTCATTGATATCTTCCTCATCGGTGCTCCGTAAGTCCCAAAACTTGATCTACATCTCTTATTCCTCTCTTCAACTAAGATCCTACCTCCAAAAGTCCCTGAAATATCACAAAAGTGTGTGAATGAAAATGTCTCATGAAAAATCCCGAAAAACATGCAAAATGCATGTAACAACCCGATATTTTCAAGTCAATATAATGATCTAAAGTCAAGTATTGTAACCTATTGTTTTTTAGATGATAAGAATAGTGTCAAAAATGAAATGTTCAAAAGTCTCAATTGGAATGTACTAAGTGATAGATATCATAACAAGGCTTTCAAAAACATAAAGAACACTAAAATCCGAGTTATCACGAAGAAGTTATGACCAATCAAAGGTCCGCAACAAAGCCTATAAAACATTGTTAAGCATAAAACGCGAAATTTAAATAAAATACTTTTTAGCCTTAGGTATCAAAATGAAAGTCATAGAAATCATTAAACCGTAAACGTACATAAAAAGAATGTCCAAATCTGACTTCATATGAGGAAGTTATGATTTTTCTACGTTTCAGATATTGTAGTAGACAGCTAAAATCTCGAAATAGAGATCGAGCGACTTTTAGCCGATGCAACCTAAATGAGAAATGAAGATCCCGACAATAGTAGTACAACATTAAAAAAACAGACGAAAACGGACGTCAGATGAAGGAGTTATGAATTTTAACAGAGTTTTCCTGTCCGGCCTTGTTAAAAATTTAATAATACAAATAAAATCAAAACTAGCCGACGGAGTCTAAACAAAAGTTGTAGAGCATAATCTCACCTACGCGTGGATATAAAGAGCGTCAAAAACAGAACTCGTATGCGAAAGATATGAATTTATGAAGTTCGGGGCACAAACTTCGACATATGTTAGAATTCACATCGTGAGTACAGAGTTCACGACGTGAACAATTTGATTGAACCTTGCAGAGCAAGTAGACAGATGACGCAAGCTATGAGCGAATCAGGACCAAACTCATGACGTGAGTTATGCAATACTCACGGCATGAGTTTCGAAATTTAGGCTATATATAGAAATCGAAGCCTTCTGACTTTAGTTGCTATAATCCATCCTCTCTCCTACTTTTACACACTGTTAAGCCCCTCTAAACTACCCCGAAGCCCCGGTAACACCCCTAGCACACAACGCAAGTCCCGATGCCCCGGATCTCCTGAGAAACTAACACTTTTCCAAGTTCATTTCTTCACCAGAAACTCGTGGTTACGTCAAGAAAGAACATTCCTAGAAATGAAACGCTGCCCAATTCACTCTTACCAAGTGAGTTCATACCCCTAACTTATCTTTGAAATGCTTTTATGGGGGGGGGGATACAAGAAGAAAACCATATAGTTGTATAATCAATCACATGTGATTTATAACTATCAAAACAAGAGATTTTTTTTATACTTCAAGTGGTATTATCAAACAAACTATTTCGAATCATTTTATAAATTGAGATCAAGTCATCAATAACCATTCAAATGGTTAAAAGTATTTTTATATGTTAAACTCTTTAATGTTTTAAAAAACCCGTTCAAACTTATATATTGTTAAAATCACGTCTATATAGATATAGTTATATTAATAAGGTTTAAAGGACTTAGGGTATCGATTGTTTTTCCGAAGGTCGTATAAATCTTAGTTGTATATTATATATATGTATGTAGATATAAAAGTTCTTCAAATCAATTCAATACCTTTGGGTAGAAAAGGTGTACAAACATAATCAGTCATTCAAACAACATTACTAGTAAACTATAATAAGTCTAGTTTAGAGGATTACTATTTACTATTTCTAGAACAATGAAACTTACACGAGTCAGTTCATACATGAGCCAGTTCAAACATACAATAACATGAAACAGAAAGAAACATACATCATTTTTACAAGAACAAAATAACATTTATGTGAGACTACTTCACGGCTTAGCAATATACTTGTTAGGTCGCGTTTGGTAAGTAGAGTCTCCTGGAGGGAGAACGGACATCGTGTGTATAGATCTATACAGGACTGACAAGCCCCCATCCCAACTGTTCGCTACAGTTTGGCCGGTAGGCCAAGGGGCAACAAATGTCACATCAGTTTCGACACCAGCAGGTCATCGTGTTGAACACTTGCCGATCAGTATGGTTATAATCACATCACATCTTAACCTTAATTAACAAACTGGTTTTAAGGTAGTTAGTGATTCAGTAATTACTTATATGATATTAATGAATACTTTCATTTTCCCATTACATTCATATAGTGATCTCTTTTCACATAAATGGTAATGCAAACTATTTTCTAGTAAAGATAGTCTTAAACTTTAGAAAACTTACAAAAGACAAACAATAAAGTCGAGTCTTAGTACATTCATTTAGAAAGGGGCCTATGATGCTAAGTTTATGATTCCTTAGTAGATACATCAGGGATATATATTAATCGAATCCGACAGATAGTAGGATGTATGCTTTCCGCTTCATTTCATGTTCCTTGTTTACAAGTAATCATAAGGAGTACCAGGTATAGGTTAGGTCATAGTATACAAATTCAATACACCGTTTTGTAGTATAAAAACATACTTTTCAGATAGAACATTTAGTAGGCTAAACTAGAAACTTATCTGTAAATGTCATAACTAGGAATTCTAATGCTTCTGAAAACATTAAAAATGATAACATTCGTAACTAAAACTTGAAAGTATGCATGATGTTTATTCAATTACACCAAAATTTCATCAAACACTCAAATAGTCAACAAAAGATTGGAAACCCTAGAAATCTCGGTTAAAGTCCAATATGGACTAAGATTTCCTTATTGGTCCTAATGGACCAATAAGCTTCCAATTTGACTATTTTGGGCTTAGAACTCTTAAATGGGCTCTAATTGGACCCACTCTCACGAGACTTAACCTTTTTGGGCCTTATAAGTCTAAAATGGACTAGTTTACCTTTAATGGGCCTTGTTGGGCCATGACAGATCCAATTAGCCTTAATGGGCTCAAATCCATTCTTTTATGCAAGATTTGGGCCCTGAACTACTTTAAAGGCCCAATAGGCCGAAAACCATCAAATTGGGCCTCATATTATGGGACTCAAGCACAAAAGGCCCAAGCCATTCTCTTCCTTCTCTCTCTCTCTCGGCCCAAGTAGAAAAAATGGAAGATGTAAAAATGGGGAGGGTTGACTTTGGGAGGTGCCACCTCCTTATTACACCCCATATCTCTATGCATGGACCAACATCCCTCCATAAGGGTCATTACACTTCTCTCTCTCCCCTCTCTTCTTCCTCTCGGACGAGAACCACCAAACACACACACACACATCATCAAACTTTCATCTCAAATACTCTCAAGCACATCCTCTTCTCCATCCAAATTTTCGAGATCTTGGAACATTTCAAGGAAGTTCTTCCATAAGAATCATCATCTTTGTGAAGTTGTTTTTTAGATCTATAACCTAGTTTCTTTATTTTATCAAAACCTCTTCCAAACTCATATAATTTTCGTGATCTACTCCTTAGAAGCTTCTTAAATTCGAAATCAACTCTAGGAGGCTTGCTAGGACCAAAAATCTTCTTCACATCTTCTTCAAAACCAAAAAAACTAAGCAAGGTGATTTCATACCCCCTTGTTTTCGGTTTTTACTTGTTTTTTGGGGAGAATACAAGTATTATGTGATGATCTATGTGTGTTTGCATGCTATATCTGAATTCTTTAGTTTTTGGTTGTGATAATATGTAATATTTGTTATATTTCGAGATCTATAACAAAAAGGGTGAAATAATCATGAACAAAAACATAATAAACAACATAGATCATAGATCTAAGGGTCCTTAAGTTTAAAAAGTAAAAAACAAAAACAAAGAATCTTACAAGTGTCATTTTTGCAAAAATAACAAAGATTGGGTATAAATTGTTAATTTTCGGTTTTATGGGGGTTATAAGTTGTTTATTAGTATAAAAGCTAATTTTTATGAAAACCAAACTTTTTAAAGGGTAAAAAACATAAAAATTTGGCATATTGGGCTTTAAATTGGGCCTCACGAGTTTTTGGGCCTAAGGTGGCGAAAAAATGAAGTCTTGAGGGGCTGAAATGGAAAAATTAACAAACTATGAGTCTAAAACATAGATAAACTTTTTCAGGGGTTGAAAATGAATTTATAACCAAATTGGACTAAAAATGATAAAGTTTTTGATTTTGGGGTCAAAATTGTAAAACTTACGAAAATTGGGCCAAAAATGTAAATTTTTGCAAATAAAGGCTGGAAATGACAAACGCAATAGTTTTGGACTGAAGTTACTATTCAAATAAAGTTTGGGTGGAAAATGTCAATAAAAATGGTTTAAGGACCAAAAATGTCAATTTTCATAAAAAGGGACAAAAACTGCCATTTTTTTAAAAAAAAAGGGGGCCACAATGGTCAATCTAAATGTTTTTGGGCCAAATATACGAGTATAAATTTTTGGGTTAAAAATATCAAGTTTATAACGCATGGTTATATATATATATATATATATATATATATATATATATATATATATATATATATATATATATATATATATATATATATATATATATATAAAATGAAAACTTCGTTATAAATGAAACGTCAAAAAACATAAGTGATTATTGTGCCCAAATACCTTCTATACATGCTATTGGGCCTTTTTGGCCCAATATCATGATTATTGTGGTCGATATAATCATACATGTTTATTGGGCTCCTGTAACCCAATTACATGCCTAATGGACCCTCAATGGCTTTTACATGCTATTGGGCCTTTGTGGCCCATTTGCATTGCTAGTAAGGTCCAAATCAAATATATGCGTGATGGGCTAACTTGTCCATCTCATACCCGACAGTCTATAATAACCTACATGATTAGTGGGCCTCTGCTTCCCTCTTCTCTTCGTCTGTTAGGCTTACCCCTTTTATTCAAGTAAACATAAATTAGGTTGTTAAACAAGGTTATTGAATTTCAGTTGGATTTAGTGAGAAATAACGGGTGACACTAATAATTGTCGGTCGCAGTCTGTAGTTATAACCAGAGTCTCCTAGAGGGAGAGCGAGAGTTTGTGTACAGATCTATACGGGGGTGACTCCCCCACACCTGAGTTGTTCGCTACAGTTAGACTCAGCCAGTTTAGGGTGACAAAATCTTAATTCAATTATGATTTTCGCTAGAATGCCAAGACAGAAGAACTAGTCATTATTATGCATGGTTATAACGACTCACATAGAGATCCAATACCATCTAAGTAATCACGAGAAAGCATATTTATTCGTTGCGATGATGCAATACTACCAAAAATTATCATACTATACATATCGGAAAACATCGAGTTTTCCAGGGAAACAACATTACTCACTCCTACTCTCAACAACTATAATATAATAATCAATTTTGAATAACAATCACTTTTACTTGTTTTGAATTCACATACGTATGCACTTATGGGATCATCGCATCCTTTTCCCAAACAGTTTTTGTACATAAAATATCGGATTTTCTGGGTTATA
This sequence comes from Lactuca serriola, assembly GCF_051521515.1. Lineage (NCBI taxonomy): Eukaryota > Viridiplantae > Streptophyta > Magnoliopsida > Asterales > Asteraceae > Lactuca > Lactuca serriola. Next base: position 307,528,088 of record NC_136412.1, on the reverse strand, counting down.
CAAGCGATACAAACAAATTTTATATCAAACATGCTTGTGAACTCACCAACATTATATATGTTGACGTTTTCAAAACAACTTTTATTCTCAGGTAACAGATAAGCTGAAGAAAAATACGAAGTGTGATAGGATGTTATGTTTTGTGACTCTCAAACAATTTATGCTATGGATATGTAATGTTTAAACAATGTACTTGATGTGAACAATGACAGTTGTACTATGTAATGTTGGTGATGTATGTGTTATTCATGTATATTCATTGTGATGATATTTTAATTTAATTCATGCGAGCCCTCAGACATCTCTGCCGTTCGGTTCGGGGATGTGACAGTAAAAGGGTTTAATCCATTTTATTAAACCAGTAGAACTTAAAGAACATTTAGTGGTTAATTCTATAATAACTTAGTTTATACATCAGGGTTATTTATAATTAATATCCGATAGGCATTTGGATGTGTGCTTTCCGCCTTACTTCTTGTTCCTTGTTTGGTTGTGGGATTAAGGCATATTCACCCATTTAACTGTCCATTCGATATTAGATTATATATAGCTTGTATAAACTAAGTGATTATAGAAGGACCTATTTTGGTTACTATTTTTAGTAAAAGGAATATATGATTTTCTTAAAGAATGTTTTCATCAAATATAAAGAACTATTACAGTTAACTCCATACGTACCAAATCAATACACCAGGGTTATATATAGTGAAGATCTAACAAACAATGGGATGTGTGACTTTCGCCTCATTCCTTGTTCCTTGTTTGGTTGTGGGCTTAGGTCAGATTCACACAATTGATTGTCTGTTTACTCTAAATTGTATATAACTTATATCCAGTTAGTACTCATAGAAGAAATTGTAGAGTCATTTTTACTTTTATTCATCATATCAGGAAGTATAGGATTTTCTAGAGGAACAGGCGAACTTTTCTAAAAAGAACTTACAACTTACTTTTCATCACTCAAATAGTTATGAATTCACCAGATTAAATGCTGATCTACTCTTTCAAAATAACTTGTATACTCAGGAAAATAGTAGACAGGTACGCGCACTGGGTTTCAAAAGATGGAGAATAGTAGCTTCATGTCTTGTTTTGTTATTTACATTTGGAGTCAATCTTTTGCGAACCACATACTTTGTAAACACTTATATATTAATGCAATGGCTGTTTGTTACTTTGACTATTATGATGCATGTGTTGTGATAATAAACATGATGTCCTCTGCCCCCCGAATGTTTTCGCCGTTCCGGTTTGGGGGTGAGACAGATTGGTATCAGATCATTGTTTATAGTTAACAAAGTATATCAACCTATAAAAGATATACAACTATAAATACAATGATGTCGAAGTGATCTGAATAATAATATATTTTAAAAAATATAATAATACTTTATAAAAGTATACATACATGCTTATACATATATACATACTAGAACAAGTATCACAAGAAGAATAGAACATAGGTATTTAAAGGTTGAACATTGCGGTCAAACATGGACAGTTATGTAATCATAGTTGGGATCAATATAGCCTGATCAACTATATTTATTTGAGATATGACCGACATGTGTTTGGGGGTGATGTGGTGTTGCAACAGTCTTAAAACTTACCTAACGCTATTCAAGGGAGTTCTAGATCAGAACAAAAAGTTGAAATACTATAGGAGTATTTTATGATACTACAAGACAACATGTTTAAAACATACCAAGTTCATTACATTAAAATACCATAGGAGTATTTTAGGCATTATAAATAACTTATGTCAAAACTTAAAAGACCCTTCTGGTAGGTATATAATTCCGGAGTGTATACTTCCAAGGTTTTATATAATTGAGATTTTATATACTTAGAATTTGTGATCTATGCTTCACTTCCTGTTCATAGTTTGGTTGTGGTTTTGGAGTAGGATCACTTATTCGAAGGTCTACTTATTTTAAATTATATACAACTTGTATACATTGCACAATTATAGGAGGACCCAGTAAGGATCACCCCATAATGTTACACTTAATCTCATAGATTCTTTAGACACTTCCATTCTCGTACGACAAGCCCTGATAGATGTAACCACTCCATCATAGCAGTCGGTAGAGGAGTCAAGGAGAAACAAAAAGAGATTCAAAGAGAGACTTCAAAGAAGTGATCAGCCGGAGAAACTAAAATGTCTTATGCGTCACACTAACAAATAATAACCTTAATTGACTTAGTGAGCTAGTGATTTCACTACTCGCACTATGTGTTAGGACTATTTCTTTTTCATACAGCCAGTAATGGATATTCAATTCACAGAAATTCATTCTACCATCCTTGACTAATAACCCATACCTATGGTAAATGGCCACTTTACCCTTTCCCTAATTGGACCAAGGCCCGGGCCTAATTCTTGATCCAAAAGCCTAAGGTCATTCAAGACCCATAATTGGCCCAATTTTTCATGTTGTTCCCAAGCTCCTTTTTGGGCCTTATCCTAAGGTCCATCCCTTCACTTGGCCTTAAACACATATACTCAGATAGAACAACAAAGGCCCAAGCATTTAAGCCCAAAAGGTGGCCCAAACTCCAATATCCAACAGAAGGTGTACGCAGGGCGTACTCCTGCGGTACGTAGGGCGTACATCGAGCCTCGCATTGACCCACACCGGGGTGGCTGACCGAGTATGCGGGGCGCACCCTTGCAAACCCAAAAGTCTCATTTGTTCTTAATGGCTTAAGCACTTAATCCCAAACTACAAATCCATGATCCAAATGCACCCTAGACTTATAAAGTCTCTAACTTTATGGTTTTACACATCCAAAAGCTTAATACAAGGTCTTAATCCATTAAGACTCTTCTACCAAATGCATGGGACACTTCTAGCCATTAGGACCTCATTTTTATGACTAAAGAACCCTCCAAGGGTCTAAAAGGACAAATCAAAACATCCAGGGCATGCCATGATCAAGATGGAGCATTTGGGACCAAAAAGAATCATAAAAAGACCCAAATATGATATCTATCAAATAAACCATAAAGGTATGAACTTTATACCTTTAAATGGTGGAGAAAAGAGCTAAACTTCCAGATCCAATCCTTGCTTCAAGCTTCCAAGCATCTTGATGCACTTCTCCTTACTCTAAAACACCAAGAACACACTTTAGGGCTCTAAATCTCACTCTAGGAGGCTAGGGTTTTACAAGAATGACTCTAAGACTTTGGACGCTAACAAGGTGGGGATAAATAAGCCATAAGGATACTTAAATACCCTACAAACCCTAAAACTTAGGGTTTCCTTCAGTACGAGTACGCCCAACGTACGTACGTACATGTACGCCCAATGTACTAGGATGCGCCCTAGTAAGCTTAGCGTACCCACAAGTACGCTTAGCTTACTCCTCCTGGCCCCAAAATTACAAAATTTCCACTAGGGCTTCCCATGATAACTTCCGTCTAATTCAAGGGCCAAAATAACATACATTAAAAACCAAGGGATGAATTAAGAAATACTTGAATTCTTGGGATAATATAGAACCAGTATAGGAATACTTATAAAGTATAAATCCTAAAACTTGGTCTAGGTCATATTTTAGAGGAAACCGATACAATCTTATGCCGTCCAACAGTACGGAGACTATAAATGCATTATCTAGACATACACATAAGGTGTCAATACTTATGTTGATCGACTTTTTTCGTGCAAAAATACATCAGTGATGGTTTCAAAGACATAACTTTGCAGGTAGTAAGTTGTAATATTATTGTTTGTGTCGAATGTTATTGATCTTAATTGTGTATTTTTCTCTGTTTTTTAGCGGAAGCAACAACAACGGTCACCCCTTGGGCCGATGATATTGAAAAACAAAAAAAAACTTTTACTAATTGGGATGTTGGCATGATCTCATGTAAGAAATGCGAGGTAAAAAAGAGGAGATAAAATGTCATTGTTGATTTCCAACTAATGACATGTACATGTAGGCAGTGGCAACTTGACACCATACCTTGTGGGCATGTCATAAGAGTGCTAACAGTCAACAAGTATGAATACTGCTCGATGTATGCTTTAAAAGCTTACCATACCGAAACATTAATGAAAACATGTGAGGAATCAGTGAACCATTTTCCAATGCCACTGAATGGGAGATCCCCGATATTTTGATGACTGTTAGGCCACCTATAATGGATAAACGTTAGTCAAGTAGACGAAGAAACACAGAACGTATTCCATCCCAAGGTGAGAGTCCAATAAGAAAAGAGTGTTCTACATGAGGTCAAGCATAACACACGAGAAACAATTGTTCTGGAAAGGCGTCCGGTAAAGGATCAAGCCGTACGAGAAATCCTACTAGGCAGGAGACGATAATTAATATTAGGGCTTCTGCGAGTTCGCATAGCTATAACGCGAATTATGATTTAAAACTACCTTAATTGAAGAGTCGTTAATTTATTTTGTATTGTAATGTTTTTATTAATTTTTTAAGATGTTCCTATGCTTTTAAATTATAATTTAGTTTTAACGTCACAAGACTAAAAGAAGTTTTTATATATGATTTTTAAAAATACTATAAAAATAATGCTAAACAAACATACTAAACTTGATAAAAATACATATAGCAAATCCAAGACATATGATAAACTTACAACAATTTTTTTACTAATAATTAAACTCAGGGAACTACAATGGATACTTCTCTTTCTCGATTGTTATATAGTCATCCATAATTCTCATTATATCTACCAAACTATCCTTTAGCACCCTAAGATGTATCATCTTTGCATCCTTGTCAACAAGCCATTTTTCAATCATTTTGATAGTCTTGTAGTCTTTTTTATCTATATTCATGCTCTATGATTTTGTTTTTATTAATCTGCATCCATTCTTGAGCTTGTTCGAATTCTGATGCAATAACTTCACGAGGTTCACTGAGAACCATGGACGACTCTTTATCTTGTTTTTGTTGTTCTTCAACCCATTAATTCTTGAAAAGTTTCATCCGGCATATACGGGGCTTTCGAAGAGATTGCAACAAAAGGGTCGAATGGATCACAGTAAAGCAAATTTCGAACTTTGAGGAGGAAATAACAATAAAGTTGAGAATGGATATAGTATTTTTAATATAAAAATGATCGTATATGTCATATTTATATACCCCAGTAATATGCAAATCATAGTCCATAGGTAACCATTTCGTACTCACAGTTGGAATTCATAGATGACTAGTTAACATGACAAGCCACTATAGTAACATGCAAATCATAGTCCAAAAGACAACCATTTCGTAGTCCAAGTTGGAAATGACTACACATAGATGACTGTTTGATATGATAAGTCATTGTAGTACACAGAGATGCCATTACACTGGTCAAGTCCTTTTTTAAAATAAATAGTAGTTTAATATATATTAAATAAACACCTATATTCAGAAATGTCATCAAATCTAGCAACTTCTTCGAATGTAGTAGCTGCTTCCAATTCTCCAAAACCATGGATAACAAGCGAGGTGTTGGTCGTAACATGATGTTGGATTAGCGTTCAGGAGGGTGTAACGCCACTGTAGGCTCCCCCACATTGCCTTGTAGGTGATGAATGGACCCGCATAACATCTTTGTTTAACTATGAGATGGGAGAAGGATAACACTAGCTACAATCAAATATTGTCACTAAATGGATGGATGTAAAGGAAAAAGTCATATGGTTCAATCAATGGTATAATTATGTTAAAAATACCAAAACTTATTATGCAAACGTGGAAGAGCTTTTGGATATTTTTAAAGATTTTTACAATTTTGAGCATGAAGGCAGTCACTTCGAGTATGAGGACATTTGGAATATCGTTGAAATAATCAGTATTTCATGTAGACGACTCCTTTATTATGAAAATTTCATATTTGTAATGTTTTATGTAATGTTTTGTGGTCCTTTATCTTATTTTTAATGTTTATTTTTCTGTTATTTGTAATATTTTATGTTTATGTTTTTTATAATGTTTTATGTGTAATGTTTCATGGAATTATTATTTGTAACATTTTATGTTTAATATTTCATGAAATAAATTAGAAAATAACCCAATTATTTTCGTAAATACCATAATACAAACGAAATACATATAATTAAGCTAACACAGATGAAGTACATATTAAAAACGTAATACATATGAAGTACATATTTTTTACCTAATACATACGAAGTACATATAAATACCCTAATAGAAACATAGTCGAAACAAAATAGAAAGTAAATAAATGGGATATAATTCAAAATATTTCAAGGGGCATCATACTGGAATTCCAACCCGTCACGAATGGATTTGTATTCCTCTTTAGCGGTTTCCAAGATGACTTCCTCAGTAGCATTTAAACGAGCGTCGTCAATTTTGATATAAAGATCGTTGAATAATAGAATTTTTGTTTTAATTTCATACCATTTTGTTGTGATACCTACGATGTCATAATGGTTTTATGCAGTTGTTTAAGTTTCAGCGTTGAAGATATAGGTGAAACGAGTCCAAAACATTGGATCATTCAACTTGCTGGTCTCGTACACATGAATATATGCACGACTTAGAACCAAGTACTCCTCAACGGTCCATGGTTTTGAAGCCATTGTGAGCGAAATTATGAGAGTAAATTTTTAACTGTAACATATGAAGAAGTGATATATAGAAGATGAAATGATTTTTTCAATTAAAGTAAATTTATAGTAGGCTTCATGACAACAAAAAATGACATGTTTGTAATTTTCGTCCAAAGAAGGCTTCAGAAGGGTAATGGCTTGTCAACTCAAACAGTCGTCTATGTGTAGAGTCCTTCCAAAGAAGACAAGTGTAATGTATTTTCATGTCAAATAGTGGTCTAAGTGTTGTCAGATCCACGACCATCAAATATATTACAAACATAACTATCTATGATTACATATGTTTCATTACTAAATTCATTTAGATTACAAACTTAATTACTTATGATTACATAGGCTTCATTACTAAATTCAAATAGGTTACAGAAATAATTACTTATGATTACATACGTGTCAATAATAAATTGAAATAAATTACAAACATAATTACTTATGATTACATAGGCTTCATTACAAAATTCTAATACATTACAAACATAAAAAGTTTGGACTGCATAGGCATTAGAACGATCAATAATGGGTCCGGTACTTCCCATTCAGATGGAGGGGAACAAGATTATTACCTTCCACGAAACCCCGTTCAAGAAAAGACTGTCGAATGTAGTCACTTATTAGCTAAGTAAGCGGTATGATTGGTACATTGTGTTGGTTAACTGTTAACGCAAGGAGGACATATGGAATATCATTGTTTAGTACATTCCAACAGTTATTAGGGAAATAGGATCTTGCCCATTTTGTAAAACTGATGTTGGCAAGCACCTCATGTGCATCATGGCTTAGATGACAAAATTTTTCTTGAAAATCTCACAGATTGTTTGCTTTGCAAGCTTAGAAGAACAAATACTCCAAATGTATGTTTCGATCAATTCTTGTTTTCAAATTCTTGAACACACTTTTACAATTATACCAGTTATAAGAATTAGGGAATACGTCAGCTATGCAAGAACTAATGGAATCTTCCATATTGGTTAAGGACGATACTTCCCTACCTTATACGAGAGCCTCCTTCAACCTCACTAGAAACCAGGTACAAGAGTTAACATTATTATCCACACCCAAACCAAAGGCTATAAGGAGGGGTTGGTTGTCCTTGTCCATAGCAACCACTAACAACATTCTTTTTACATAGACACCTCTTAGACAAACATTACCTACAAAGAGGATTTGCATCAAGCAACCAATGAATACATGGAGCTATATTTTGTAGAAAAAACAGAGTAATTAGTAAAAGGTTTACAAACGTTATTTAATATGCATGTTATTTAATCAAGATTGGATGTAGAATGTTCCTTATGTATGTTGTTTGTTGTTGACATGTGTCTTGTTAATCCTTTAATGTATGTTGTTTCGGTAATGAGCATAAAATGTGAATTAAGAAAACACATCCATGTTCATTTCATTGACACATAAAACCATTACTAATACATAAAAGGACATAAAGGGAAGGGGTATTCCATTAGTTACTTTTACTTGGGAGGTAACAGGACCACCAATTTAGTTGGTATCACCCATTGTGATGGCAGAGGATTCACGGTTTCATATCATAATGCAGCTCAATATAAGGAAAATCTCAACTTATAATCAACCATTTTGTGAATGGTTGCAGATGTACGGGTTCATAGTGATGCTATAGTGTGGCCACAAGGTATACCGCTTTTTTTTCATTTCCCACAACTACATACCCTATGTTCAAGTTGTACTCTCACAGTGTTTAAATTTTCATCCAATTCAAATATATCCCGATAAATACATCTTGAATCCCAATTATAAGACTTGTTCACTTGCTTTTAAACCTTAATCTGGGCATAAGGGGTCACACCACTAGACATCCTCTAGATGAATTTTTTTAATTTAGATATAATAACACAAGATATAAGAAAGTATCAAAAATATTTACCTCCGATTTCATCCCGTTGAGCATTTACCACTTGAATCGGCTGATGGATTAACTCAATGATTGTTGTTATAGGTAACTCATATATGTAGATGGATAAAGTATTCACAACTACAAGAATATCAATATATTTAACATTATAATGTACTTTAGGAAAAAATGTTCGTGCCCATTTTGCAATCGATATATTGTAAAGCCAGACTAGTGGATTCCCATTACATGCAATATGAATGTTTTCCAAACACAAGTAAAATTCATGCACACTATATGCACTGCATGACTCCCAAAACAACTTTTCGACAACGGTATTATGTCCGATAGAATCTCTCCTAACGGCAAAGTCTATTTTATGACATAGGTGGCTTATGATACCAACCTTTGTACTGTCACCTAAACATTCTTTTAACTTGCTTATGAACCATGCCCAAGATTCCTCACACTCTAAGGTTCCCAAACCAACTACTAAGAGTAGGGGTTCATGGTTTTTGTCTAAAGCCACCGCAAACTACATTGTTGTTAAATTGTTCCCAATTAGGGTTACATACCCACAAATATTAGTGGTATCATGCACCTAAGAAGCTTAGGAATTTGCATATAAATAAAAGACAATTATTTTAGTCACATCAAGAATCTTAAGGAGGTACATTACCTACAACCGTTAGTTAATTCAATAAAATAAGATGACATACCATGCAACCTAAATCCACGAAACAGAATTGAAAGCGTTTGGTTGAAGTTTTTTTTGATGGGTGTGAAGGTATTAGGAATTGTTCTTTCAAGATTATGAAATAATATTGGAAGTCATATTTTTTTTTTGGTAAATGTTAGGTGCAATTTGTGCACCTTTTTGCACACCTTTTAGTCCTTTTTTATGCATCTATTTAGCATAATTGTTCTTCCCGTTTCTTGCATTTCATCATATTCATGTTAGGCTCTAGAAAAACCATATTTGCACACTTTCATGTATTTTTCATGTAAACCGGAGGTTAGGACGCGCTTTGGGAGGTGTCGGGAAGCATTGGTCAAGATTTCGGGATGATCAGGCGAAGAACGGAAAAGTTGAAAAAATGAAGTTTGGAATTGGAGTCAAAGGGGTACACGGGGCGTGTTGGATTTACACTGCAAAAAGATCATGGGCCGTGTTGACCAAAAACGGGTTGTTGACTACACTGGGCACAACCCGTATTGATTTGTTCTATTTTCACACGGGCCGTGTTCGACCCAAAAACCTACTTTTGGTAGTTTTTCCTAATTTTCATATGACGGGAATTGGGTCATTTTGACACACACACACACACACGACATATCAGAGAACTTTTGGTGAGGGAATTTCGAACTTTTTTCCAAGGATTTGATTGTTTAGCATTTGGAAACATTATTTCTCTTATTTGTAAGTTATAATTGCACCTCATTTCCATCTTTACAACTTGTGATTTTGTTCTAGCCATGTGTGGCTAGAACCCTAGTTTCTCTAACTTCATGTTTTGACTTCTTGGTTGGGATTTCAATCCATATGACTTCATGTTTGATTTTAATTTATTGTCACTAGTGACATTGATTTTTCTTTAATCGAATGTTTGATTTTAATTGTGTTTCTTATTGGCCATTTGAATTAGGGTTACATCATTCAAGTTATTCATTTTGCAAAATCCATAATTGTTTTGTGAATGGACCAAGTAACAAGCATTAAATTGATTTCCATTGAATGAATTTAGTGTAAATATTTTCACACACTTTTACATTCCTGAGCTTGTGAGGAGTATTGGGTGTTGTTGGGAACATTCACATAAAGCTTAATGCAATCTTTTAATCTAATTCTAAGAGCTTGTTTAGATTAGGTTAGTACGGTTAGGGTTAATCAAAGAGTTTGGTTTGGTTAATTAATGTGGTGAATGGGAAGTGTTAGAGCTTGATAACACTTTCAAGTACCAGCGTAGATAGAATTGAGCAAGTTTCATGTCATTTTGGAATCGCATTGCCAAGTTGTCATACATAGAGTTGGAGTCTTTACAATTTCTGAATTTAATCCATTTATTTAGTCAATTACTTTTGTCTTTAATTAGTTGTTCTAATCATTGCATTAAAAAACCCCCTCTTTACTGTTAGTGACCAAAATACCTTGTGCAAAAAGGTATAGACCGATTGTCCCATGTCTCTGTGGATCGACCCTACTTGCTTTGTACTACCTTTTAGTGCAATATTGTAGTGTTCTTTTAGAGTATATCGTACCCCTTTATTTCTTGGGTATGACATGCCTAACAAATTGGCATAGTTACCGGGGACACGGTGTTGCTAATTGTTTATTCCTAGATCTTTCAGTAGAGGTACACCATTCCCAATTCATCCGGAGATACAGAAAACTACAAAGAAGTTAAGGAAGCAAGCCAAGCTTCGTAAGAAGCAACTGGGCTCCGGGACTTCTTCATCATCTAACCCTCCAGTCATCAACATTTGGGAGGAAATACCCCTCTCAAGTGTATTCACATCCAAAACAGAAAGCCTCTCACTCTCACCAGAACCATCCTCACCCAAAAATACCACTCCACCATCTTCACCTACTTATAATATCCCAAACACTACATCTATAGAAACTTCAACTACTACTCACACAATGGGAGACAACCATGTAGGGAATCAACCTCCAAATCCACCACCGGAGCAAACCCTTCGTCAATGTTCGAGACAAGAAGTTACACAACAACCTCTTTGTATCACATATCCGGCAGCCACAAATCTTGAGGAGTGTGGACTTCCTTTAGAGGTTTTGAAAATGAAGATCCCCACCAATTTCTGACAGAATTTCATGTTGTGTGTGTGGGCATGAAGCCACACAATGTCATAGATGATCAAATCAATCTTAGGGCATTCCCCTTCGCGGTGCAAGACACATCAAAAGACTGGCTCTATGACCTCCCACCAGGGACGGCTACCACTTGGGTAGATCATGCACGACTCTTTTTGGACAAATACTTTTCAGAGATGAAAGCTTCAGCCCTATGGAGGGAAATCATTGGAATCAAGCAACATAAGAGAGAAGCTTTTCACACATCTTGTGAGAGATTCAAGAAACTTTGTGCCCGATGTCCAAAGCATGGAATCACCGAATACCAGCACCTCCAATACTTCATTGAAGGCATGACTCCAATGGAAAGAAGACTTCTTAATTCCTCCAGTTGTGGATATTTACCCGACAAGACTCCCACTAAAATTCACAACTTAATCAAGAACATGGTTGAAGATTCTAAGCATTTAAATCATGATGAAGAATGGTACACTGATGCACTCCGAGGTGTAAAGGAAGTCCAGACTCCTCAAATTGAATCCCAATTATCTGAGCTAACAAAAGTGGTTATCATGCTAGCTAAAGATAAAGGTGTGCAACCCAAACCTCGCCCTTGCGGTATTTGCACTCAAGTGGGGCATCCAACCGACATGTGCCCTCAATCCGTGAGTAGAATGGAATCACAAGGCACATGTCGGTTGGATGCCCCACTTGAGTGCAAATACCGCAAGGGCGGGGTGTGGGTTTCACACCTTTATCTTTAGCTAGCATGATAACCACTTTTGTTAGCTCGGACAATTAGGCTTCAATTTGAAGAGTCTAGACTTCCTTTACACCTCAGGGTGCATCCGTGTACCATTCTTCATCATGACTTGAATGCTTAGAATCTTCATCCATGTTCTTGATTAAGTTGCGAATTTTAGTGGGAGTCTTGTTGGGTAAAGATCCACCACTGGAGGCATTAAGAAGTCTTCTTTCCATTGGAGTCATGCCTTCAATAAAGTATTAGAGGAGTTGGTATTCGGTGATTCCATGCCTTGGACATTGGGCACAAAGTTTCCTGAATCTCTCCCAATATATGTGAAAAGCTTCTCTCTTATGTTGCTTGATTCCAATGATTTCCCTCTGTAGGGATGAAGTTTTCATCTTCAGAAAGTATTTGTTCAAAAAGAGTCGTGCATGATCTACCCAAGTGGTAACCGTCCTCGGTGGGAGGTCATAGAGCCAGTCTTTTGCTGTGTCTTGCACGCCGAAGGGGAATTCCCTAAGCTTGATTTGATCCTCTGTGACATTGTGTCGCTTCATGCCCACACACACATCATGAAATTATGTCAGAAACTTGTGGGGATCTTCATTTTCCAAGCCTCAAAAGGTAGGGAGTACGTGGATGAGTCTGGATTTGAGTACAAGATTTGTGGTTGTCGGATATGTGATACAAAGAGGTTGTTATGTAACTTCTTGTCTCGAACATTGACAAAGGGTTTGCTCGGGTGGTGGATTTGGAGGTGGATTCCCTCTCTAGTTGTCTCCCATTGTGTCATTTTTGCCTTATATTGAACACGGGTCGTGTTCTAGTGAGGCAAAACCATTTCGTTTGAATGAGAGGGGATTTTTTGGGTTCAAAAAGTGGGAAGTGGCAAACAGAGCCATACATGGCCCATGTCATTTTTTCCTTATATTGTACACAAGTTGTGTTTGAGTGAGGCAAACATTTTTGGAGTCAGAGAGTTACATGACCTGCGTTCATTTTAGCCTTATACTGAACACGGGTCGTGTTCAGCCATTCTCAGCAATTCTTTTACCCAACATGACCCGTGTGGATTTACACTAAAAGAACATGCGCCGTGTTCGCGCAACATACCATGTGAGTTTTAAGTTTTAAACTCTGGGTTTTCACCTCATTTACCCACAAACACTCCCCAAAACAGCCTCTCTCTCCCAAGAAACCCCCCCAAGGTCCGATTTTCTTCAAATATCACTTGATTCTCTATGAATTTTGGCTTAAATTTTCAAAGAGGTTTAACTTTCTTCTTCTACACTTCATTTCCTACATCTCACACACCATTTTCTTGCATTTTAATGGTGGATTTGGGGATTTTGACAAACCCTAGTTCCGAAAATCACTAAAGATTTTGGTGTTTTTTGTGCTTAAATCTTTATGTAGGCGAACTTGGGGAGGTTGAAGAGCAATTTCTCACCAATAACAACGCATATCCACTAAAAATTCGGTACAATCTTTCCAATTCTTCACTTGTGGATTTTGTGTTATTAAGGTCAAATTTCATGTATTTGTGGTCATTTTGGACTTGACAATCACTTGGAAATCATTCAAAACCGAGTTTCCCGCGAATTTTGGGTGGCTAAACTCGAGTAGACTTGACCCATCAACAATTGACTTTTTGAATGGTTGACTTTTTGCCCCAAAATTTTTCAATATGGAAGGCGAGCATTCTAAACAACCTAGACATACTAAGTCGTCGGCCCACTGTCGTAAGTCTCCATCACCTCCACCCAATCTGACACATGGTGGTGTGGTTTGTTCCGACCCAATTCAAGTTGCCAAACTTGAGGCCATTTTCCAACGCACTCATACCATTCAGAAAATTACGAATGTGCCATCTCTCCATGAGTTGCACATCTATAATCAAGTCCACACCTTGTTCTAGAATATTGGATGACAAGGGCTGTTGCAGGACCACGAGCTCAGTTATAAAGTCCCGACAATCGAGTTCTTGTCTTCACTCTATTTGGATCACGGTGTCCTATATTTCTGGCTTATGAACCACGATCATGCGCTGTCCCTAGACCAAATCAATGCCATAGTTGGGGCCCCCACAGAAAACACCTTTGGCCCCAATGACCCATTCCCAGGATATAGTGATCTTACATGGTGTACTGACATTACGCATCAACATCCTTATGTCTCAAGTTCTGCTAAAGCCTCATCTCTCACCCACTATGTGATAAAAGTGGCTCATAGGATTATTGCTTCGCTTGTCGTCCCTAGAGAAGAAAGAAGCACCATTAGCGCTCTTGAGCTCAAAATACTCTATGCAATGGCCCACCCGAATGATAACCTCATTCCTCACTATCTCTCATTCCTTTGCAACAAGCTCACCTGCCTCAGTACGTCACGGTCCGGAAAAATCTATTGTGGCGGTATTGTGAGTTTGTTTGCTAAAAGTGCTTCAGTCCGGGCCCCATATCCCGGAATTCACCAACCTCTTCCCGGTGAGCCCTACCTTACCACGGAAGTAATCGAGAGAATGAGGATGTTTCAGACAGAGGACGGGAAGCATAATTCGAGCGTGGGCCAAAACCACGACCCAAGGCTCCTCATCACTCCCGAAAACCGGAACATCTTTGCCCTCAGGCAGCCTACCAACTTCATTGACTAGCAAATCATGCCTTATCTTTTCCCCGTTTCCTCCTTCGGTGAGGAAGATGAGGGAGGTGAAGAAAGTGAAGAGGATGATGAGGGTGGCGAGGCGGCACCACAAAATTCTCCTCCCATGGGTGGAGCCGGCTCATCCCATCATGCGGGGCACCCATCATATCACCAGCAATACATGGATCAATTCCAATCGATCCACTCCTGCCTCGACACTTAATATCAAGATCTCGCAAACCTAACCCAAATTTTTTCCTCCTTCACCACTCAATATGGTCAGGATCAAGAGCGTTAGTGCAAGCATGAGGAGGACCTTTCAGCTTGGACCCGAAATTCCGACTATTATCCTTCTCCGCCGCAATAGGTTTTTCCGCCCTCTCCAAGCATCGGGGATGATGCTTATCTTTAAGCTTAGGGAGGTATAGCGTTTTACACTAGGTTCATTCATGCATTTTCAAAAAAAAACTTTATTCTATGTTTATTTTGATCCAATCCCAAGCAGCCGAATCTTCTCAAAACAGTTGAGCTGGTAAGTGAGTCGTATGCCTTGAGATTAGACTTGCTCTTTTTATTGAAAATCTCAAAGCAAGCTAATCACACACGGACACACCTCCCAAAGCGACTGGTGCAAAACAGAAAATGAAAAGGCTGTCAACAGCGGAGCATAACGACAAGTATGAGTCAATCTTTGGGATACGTGACAGGTCTTATGAGTAGTAAGTGCTCAATTGGTCCCAAAATCCCAAATTTAAGGATGCATAAAAATAATATAAAATTATAGTGTCCCGAGCCTTCTAGCGCTCTAAAAGTCCATTATACTAATTCCCTTTTATATACCCTTCTTGGGGACATAGTTTCCAACTTTACTTATAGGTCTTTGCATGTTGACTTCAATCCCCCGAAAAATATCCAGAAGCCTCTCACCGTAATAGTGATATGTCCCACAATAGAAAAGTCAAAGACAAAAATATAAAGAATAATCCTAGAAAATAAACTGATAAGAGTATTTTATGTTATCTTAGTTTTTAGGCAAAAAAAATAATTATTATTAAGTTAATCTGTGACCTTTGGGATTCGAACGAGTAAACTCTGAGGGGTGTTCTACACCTAATTGCCTAAAGCTGAATTGTTTGGGACTGGTTGGATTGAAAGTTTGCTACACGGGTTCCATAGAAAGTCATGAACTTAATAATAACAAATATATATATATATATATATATATATATATATATATATATATATATATATATTTGAGGTTTGAGCAAGTAAATCCGAGTGATCTTTTTAAATCTAGCACACTAAGGTCATCTGGTCTGGATGTGTTGGTTGGAAGCCCGTTACATGGATTTCAAAGTAAGAAATGATCTTTATTTATAGGAAAATATAATTAGATAGTTTGTATATATTTGTGTTTATAGTTTAATTGAATAATATATTTAGAAAAAATGCTTGGCTGCCAAAAGATTCCTTTGGACTTGGACTTGAACTTTTGACATTAGGATTGACTGTTAATTACTTTGACTAGTGTAAGTGGTTTTGAAATTTTTAACCAATCTGGGTAAATTTAAGGTAAATCTTAGAAAAGGTTTTTTTAGAAAAAGATTTTTGTTAATCAACAAATAGCTGGAGTCGGTCATTGTTACATTTTGTAAAACAAAGATGATTGAACGTATTTTTGTCACATACATTTTCACGAGAGTAAGATCATAAATTGTTCCAAGAATTGACGTGATGATATTGAAAGGTAACAAGTGTTATTTCTATTTTCATATAATATTATGGGACAAATGCCAAGTTGACTCAAGGCATGCCATGTACATTCTCAACTATGCTACAAAAACGAGGTTAATTGGGTTGGTTCTTTTTCATGATCTTTTGATTTTTGCATTAAGTTTCATAAGATTTTGATTTTGATTTTTGTTTCTTTTCTTTTATTTTATTTTCTCCGGTCTAAATTTTTCTTGTTTTTTCTTGGGAATTAGAAAGGTTCAAGCTTAGGGAGATTTGTTAGTCTCTAGAACAATTGTTCTTCCTTTTTCTTGAATTTCATCATATTCATGTTAGTCTCTAGAACAACCTTATTTGCACACTTTCATGTATTTTTCAGGTAAACCGGAGGTTGGGATGCGCTTTGGGAGGTGTCGGAAGCATTGGTGAAGATTTCGGGATGATCGGGCGAAGAGCGGAAAAGTTGAAAAAATGAAGTTTGGAATTGGAGTCAGAGGGGTACATGGTGTTAAGATAAAATCCTTAATGATCGATAAGATTCAAAAACAGAAATCAAAGAAGAACACGACAATGAATCAAAATATGCTTAATGATTCAAGTTTCAAAGCCTCAGAAGAGCTCGATAAAGAACTGCTACTTTAGAGGTGTGACTAGGGTTTACAAGTGATTTCAAAGATAAAAGCGTTAACATCCTACGGTGCATGCGTGCACTAGAAATACATAAACCTAATAAATAAGACGGCTCGACACGCCTAAAACCGTGTACATAATGGACTAAAAACAATAAGCCCAATGACGCAACAACTAATACCCAACAATCTCCCCTTTGCATCAATTGAGGCGAGAGATGCTTCACATTTGAGTCTTCTTAATCGTCTTGAAGAGTTTGGATATCACAGCGAGTAGAGTACTGCGAAAGGCGATATACCACTAAATCATATCATTATAGTTCTTCTTCGCAGCAGCATCTTTCAGGCTACACCTGTTAATGATCTCCAAAATGTGTTCTAAGCAGGACGTGGAGAACAAGTGTTTGTCGGGCAAAGCGAAGAGGTATTTTTGGAAAGCTCCATGAGCACCAGCTTCGCCACTTCTTAAATGTATGAAACCAACATTCACTTTTGGTGAGCCAGAATGGGTTTGTATTTTTGCTTTTCAATCACCAAGAGGTTAAGAAATAGAATCCAATCATGAGGATTAAGATTGAGCAGATCAGCAAGTGTGAATTTGTGCACAACATTTGTTGAGCCTCTTGTTGCCTTGAACTTTGCATTCACAAAGCTTCGTGTAGCGATTGGCCCTATGACCTTGACTGTTGTTAACTTATGAGCACTCCAGGTCAAATATTGAGGTTTGGCAAAAGCGAGATAAAAGTCAATTAAGGCTTTATCCACTTTCGCATCAGGAGAGGGAACTGTTACAATTGAATCAAAGCAGTGGAAGATGAAGTCTTTTTGTGTTATTAGCGTATCGAACTGGGAATCCTTCGTGATTTCCAGGTCAAAAGAAATTACTGGCTCCAATCAGTGAACACTAGGGAATTAAACTGCCTCATGCAACATTCGCTCCAACGTCCACTATGGAAAGAGCGTTTTTCTGCTCCCCAAAGTGTCGTGAGCCTCTTTCTCTTTTCGATCTCTTTCTTTTGCTTCTTTCGCAATTCGAGCATTTTCGTTCAGCTCTTCATCGTGTTGCTTTCGCTTCCATTGATCTTTTTCGTTTTCTTCTTCTTCATCAATATCAACCATCGGTTCTTTCCTTTTTGAACCTGAAGCTACATTAACCTTCGGTTTGTATTGCTCTGGTGTTTCCCCTGCTTTTGTAGTTTGAACTTTATCAACTTCTCCCCCTTGTTTTGGAGGGACAGGTGCCTTAGAAAAACCTTCGATTTTGTTAAGGAGAGTGATAGTGGGACGGAGCTTATCTGCCAAGTGTCTGCGAACACTAATTGTCAAAATGGAGTCGTGGATTCATGAAGATTGGAGAGAAACGAATTGACGTCTGCTATGCATCTTTTTAGAATAGCTCGTTCAGACTTGAGCTCCTCGATTTCTTTGTTCGCCTGTTTGAGCTTGACACACTAAGTTTTGCATTGTGTTGTGCGTAGAGAAGGTTCGTCCATTATCTTACTTTCAACCGCCAGGTCTTCTTGAAACTTTTTAAGTCGGGAAGAAATGGAAGTTTGAAACGCCGTGTTTTCAGCGGTTATATATGTACGAACTCTGTCATAAAAGTCTTGGTTTCAGCCATAGTCTGGAACTCTGTCATAAAAGTCTTGGTTTCTAAGATTAGTTTATCGACTTTTTCGGTCGCTTGTTGGCATGAAAGTGCAGAGTCCTCAACTGCCTTGTTAGCTTTGGCAATATTAGCTTCATGTTCTTGCACAAGAGTGCCGAGCATACCCTTAACAGCTGCTTCAGAATATGCTTGGCTTGAGGAGGCTGTAGAGGATGCAAGAAGAGAATCCAGCTTGGCGTTCAGATCTTTGATATGCCTCTGAGTGATAGGGGCGTCATCATCACTATCTCTTTTGGAACGAGAATGGACTATAGTGAAAAGTGTCAA